>NC_142595.1:36137993-36444949 GCF_965207765.1 Zootoca vivipara
CTTTCCAGACAAATGAAGACACCAGCACCTTGCCACTCGCTCAGCACTTCTCTGCTGCGCGTTGGGCTCAGCACCACCACCCATCCCTACCAATTCTCACTCCCCGCAACCTCGCTCGGACACCCGAAAAGGTTATCAGCAGCTGAGGATAGCAGCTGTAGCTGCCGCCATCTTTCCCTCCCCTCAGAATGCATTTGGGCGCCATGGACTTGAGGCCTAGAGACATTCTAGGTCGGGCTTCCTCAAACTCGGCCCTCCAGATTTTTTTTGGCCTACAACTCCCATGATCCCTAGCTAGCAGGGCCAGTGGTCAGGGATGATGGGAATTGTAGTCTCAAAAACATCTGGAGGGCCGAGTTTGAGGAAGCCTGTTCTAGGTGATAAAGATGGCTGTGGCAGCACCTGCCCCGCTTGGCACTTTTTATCAAAATGCTTAGGCAAATTTTATATGAAAGGATGGTGGCACCCATCCAGGAGGGTCCTGACATTTGCCCTGACATGCTGGGTGCTGAGGCCAGGTCTTCCCCAATGGAAACTTTTTACCAACCCACAGTCAATTACTTTATCCATCCCACTTTCCATTCACTGCCATCCACCCATTTGGTGCCTCAGAAGCAGAACTCTAAACTGAAACTGTGCAGATGTATTTTTCAGATGTAAAATTGAAAAAAAAACTAAAACAGTCAATATACTGCCATGGCTATATAAGCTGTTTTATACCTCTCTAACTTCCATTACTCCCCCCCCCAAAAAAAAGAATTCTAGAAACTGTAGTTTGGTGAAGCTGCTGAGGCGTCTAGCCCCTTCCTCCAAAATAATTATAATTCCCAGGGTTCTGTAGGAACAGGAAATGACCGTTAAACCAGTTTAAGCCTGCAGTTGGAGGTTTTCTAAAGGGTTGGGGGTGGTTACATGGGAAAAGTTATACCAGAAATGGAAATCCAGCTGGATTTTCCAGGAAAAATTTATGAATCCCTACATTAAGAGAAGCCTGGCAAACAGTCTGTGGTGAGCCCATAGACTTTTTGTTGGTGACGCAAAGGGAAATGTCAAATCATCTGTCCGGAGCCCATCATGAAGTAATGGGACTTCCCACCAAACTGCTTCTTCTGACATCACCCAAATGGCCTTGATTAGCCTGTCCCTAAATGGGCTACTAGAACATTCATTTGTTTCCCTATCTGCCCTTGTCTGCAGAAGAAAGCAGAAAGGTCCAAGGTCTGCCAAGGCCCCCTTAGCACTCAACCCAGGACTCCCTACCCTCCGGGTGACATCATGGCAAGTAAGCCAATGGTAGCCTGAGCATAGCTGCCAAGTTTTCCCTTTTCTCGCGAGGAAGCCTATTCAGCATAAGGGAAAATCCCTGTAAAAAAGGGATAACTTGGCAGCTATGAGCCTGAGCCCCACCACTCCAGCCTGCACTATGGCACCAGAGCATGTATAGAACAAGAGCTGAAAAAGAGAGAGAAATATTGGAAGGGCTGTACAGTACATGAGGGAACACACTGACTTTGCAAGAGAAAGAGAAAGGGCTTTGATTATAACTCAGGAAAAAAACTTTCCAGCTGTTGGAACAGTAGGGGGGGGGATGCATTCTGAAATAAGATTCATTAGCTACTTTGTCAAGAATAGCACTGAATTTGTCCAATGTTGGTACACACTGTAGCTTTAAAGCACATTAAAAGCACATTCCCCTCCTCTTCAAGGAATTTGAGGCAGTGTAGTTTCTTAAGGGTTTCTGGGAACTGCAACTCATGAGGGGTAAACTACAAAGCTTAGAATTCTTTGATGAAAAGAATGTGTTTTGAATGTCCTTTAAAGGTATAAGGAAGATAAAACTCCTGGCCTGTTTGACAGGCCTTTTGATCCAACAGTGTTTCAGAATTCACTGCGAGGAACTAATCTTTGTGATTATTTCTGTCTCGCAGAAAACAAGAACCCTATCGGATTGGACCAAAAGTTGATCCAATGCAAACATCCTGGTTCACGCAACAGGCCAGCCAGTTACTTCCAGTAAAAACCACAAGCAATGTTCCCTTGTCCTAATCTCGGATCACAGCCACACTACACATTTAAAGAGCATGCTTTCCCCCAAGGAATCATGGGAAGTGTAGTTTGTTAAGGGTGCTGGGAATTGTAGCTGTGAGGAGTCATGTGCTTTAAATGTATGAAGTAGGTGTGATCTCTGGCCCCCACCCCACCCCCCTCTCTCTCTCTCACTCACACACACACACACACACACACACTCACTCGTAAACAAGCTAACATTACGAGGAAAGTCTTTATTGCTCCCATTTTACAGAAGGGTAACCAGTGGATGAGGTCCTGTCATTTACTCTTACCTGTACGATCCATCAGTACATATCCACTCACCCTTCCCTTCACCTTTTCGTCCCTTATGCACACACCTCTACCTTCCTCTCACTTTCAGCTCATCTTCACAACCCCCGTTATCTTCCAGCCCCAAGTACCTTCTCTATCTCAGGCATGCCGGCCCTCCCAGCACTTTAGCAGTCCCACAGCACACACCAATTCCCACAAAACTCTCCCATCACCAGACCCTTGTGCCAAGGGCACATCCATAGTGAGTCACGCCGCTCTCTCCAGATGGCTGCCAGACCAAATGTGGCTTCATGCTATATATTCGAGATGCCACAGACCTCACGCCCACCCCTCCCCACCTCTCTCTCTCTCTCACACACACACGCACACACGTTCCTTGTTTTCTTCACACACTAATCCCAGATCTTTGCTGCTGTGCTCTAATCATGGGCCCCCACCATCTACAAAAAACATATTTGTTCTCGCACGCCCCAAATAACTTCTATTCTCGTTTGCCACTCAATTTCCCTCGCCAGGGTCGGAAAGGAAGAAGGGGGGGGGGAATCCAATCATCCAGCAAACACCGCCAGCATAGGCATCTGACGAAAACCAGCAATGATTAATTTGGTCTGTACAGGAATCACAGCCTTCTCTCCGGAATGGAATTTATTAACCCAGAAAACCCCGCCAGTCTCTTGTTTGGGAAGTGAGAAATCCCGCAAGCCCTGCCGCTGTGCCCAGCTTTGCACACATGAAAGTGGGATGGGTATCTAATTCGGGCAGGTAACCCATCACACAAACAGGTGGCCACAGATGGTGGAGGCGAGGGAAGCAAAGGCAAGGAGGGGTGGCCACTGTCACAGATGAATTGGGAGCCCTCGCAACCTGCCAAGAAGACTCACCGTTTTCCGAAGGCGCTGCCAAAGCTTTCTCTGGGTTGAAATACGACATGGACGCAGCCAGGAGAAGGAAGGGGCCTTGTCTTAGCATCTTAGGGGGAGTCTGGGATCATGGATCAGGAAGGAGGGGAGCGAGGCGGGGAGAGGTCTCGAGACGTAGGTGCGGGGTGGGGAGTGGAGACGGGGGGGGGAGATCCGCCACCCAGCAATGCACAGAAAAGAAGAGACACGGTGGGCATCAGTCATCAGAAGGGATGGAGCAGAGCAGAAGACGCCAAGAACAATGGTTTCCAACAGATCGTGTCGCCTGCATCCTTCGGTGGATGTGCGACCGCTTGGCTGGCAGCTACCTGGATCTCATCCCCAGGCATCATCTTCTCTCATTGCCCGAGGAAGGGGAGGAGATGGGAAATGGAATAAATAAAGAGGGAGGGGAGGGCAGAGGATAGTCAAAGGTGGCTGAAGAGAAGTGGCGGCAAGGATGGAGGGGGGGCGAAGAAAGCCATTGTAACAATAGGTGATCTCACATGGGGAGGGGGAGGGAACAGGAGGAAGCAGATGTGTGGGGAAGAGGGAGGGGTGGGAAAGAGGTGAAGGAGAAAAACCTAAAATCCCAGATGAAAGAAGGAAGGAGGAAGGAAGGAAAGAGGGGGAAAAAGAGGGGAAGAGAAAAGGGGGGGAAGGAGGCTGAGTATTCCCCCCCCCTTCGGAAACCTTGCTCTTCGGGTAGCAGAGAAATTGATGGAGATCAAAGCCCTCCCATCCAACCCGGGTTGTGGATTGGACAATGGGCATGTCACTTAGGCTGAAGGGAGGAGGATGCAGGAATGGATGGGGGGGGGGTGTTATCACCATGGAGACCTGCTCTTGGGTAGCAGCAGCAGCAGCAGTAGGGAGTGCAGGAGCAAGGAGGTGAGGACCAGGAAAGGATGGAGTGATTAAAAGAGAGGTTTAGGGCAGCGAGGCAAAGGGAGCTGCAAAAGGGGAGTGGATATTTTGCACACAAATAATGCTACGCCGCTGAGCATCTGCCAGATTCAGTGTCATTTTCCACAAACACATAAGCATAAGGAGAATCTCCTTCTCTCTCACACACACAAGCATAAACAGAGTCTCTCACACACAAACATACACACAACTCATAACAGGTCATGCACAATATTTCATGCTTGCAGAAAATGTCTTAGACATAGATAGGGAGTGTTGCTGCATTTATTTACAGTAGCTGCATGCTGCTTTTCGACCACCAAGCACAGTGTCCAATAGTGATAAAAAGATTTAAAACGAAATTAGTGTGAAAACAATTAATCGTTACGTAAACAACAATAAAATTAAAACACCGAATAAAGGAAAACAGCTGCTGAAACAGTGGTGCCAAAATCCCATAATTATCAGATAAAAACAAACAGGAAAGGCAGAATGAAATTTTTTTTTTTCCTGTCCTCTGGAAGGAGGAGGTGGCGGAATGTGCAAACAAGGACCGCAGAATGGGTAGGAGGGAATCCCAGAGCTTAGAGGCCGCCACTGAAAAGTCCCTGCTCCTTCTCAACGGCAGACTAGACTCCGTTCACATGGTGTCATGAACTGTGTTTTATGTCACATAGAACCATTTTCTCAAGGTCATCCATACACGTTGCCTCATGCATCCCAGAGAAAGATTCAAATTCGGATCAGAGAGAAGAAATCTTCAAATGACCCACCTTCAACAAACATATGGGGCAGGGGATTGGACCTGCTGCAAGCCACAACCACAGCACTGGATGACGGTGAGGCCACATCTGCCTGAAAGCCACTCATTCAGCAATTCTGACCAATGAGGGGTGTGGCCAACTGGTGCACTGGTGTCAGAAGGCGGAGTTAAGTGGGTGTACTGACCACAAGGTGAACAGCCTTAAACATGGGTTCATAGCCTTCCTCAACTCTGATAATCATATTGGATGGTTTTGATCCAGTTACTATCTTCCAGCTTAAGCCCCCCATAGGATTTTGTAAAGGAAAAATATGGGATGCTGAAAAATACTCTGCCCTGAGTTTGTTGGAGGTAGAATGCAAACAAGATGAATAAATATCTCAGTGCAAGATGGCAGAAGTTTCCACACGTGCTGAAATGGTCTTGGAATCTTACGCAGTGTGGTCAATTAAAAAATAATACAGTAAGCCTGCAACTCACACACATTTAACTTGTGCACATTCAGCTTTACGTATGTGGTGAAAATAATTTTTAAAAACCCGAAACAGGCAGAAAGGGTGCGGGGTTCTGGGGGAAATGACTGGCAATCCTGCCTACCATTGAACCCAGTGGGTCTTGACTAGATGTGATTTTGCCTTTAGTCGCCATCCCGAGAATGTAACCCCTGTGTGTGTTGAGGGCTTACAGTAATACTTTCACTGTGTCAGCCATTAAAGCTGCGTTGAGAATTTGATTGTTTAGTGTGGCAGAACTTTGGAACTCCCTGCCTATTGAGATCAAGCAGGCGGCTTTGCTGGACTATTTTTGGCGCCTGCTAAAAACATTCCTGTTCAGACAAGTCTGCTCAGATGCTTAGAAAGTTGAGTTAATTTTAATCTGTTTTAGCATTTTAAACTTTTGTACGTTGGCTGTGAGTTATTATCAGTTTTATTGTTTTACAGTGGTACCTCGCTAGATGAATGCCTCACAACACGAATTTTTCGCAAGACGAATGCGTTTTGCGATTTCAATGGAGACTCGCAAGACGAAGTTTCCTATGCCGCGCTTTGCAAGACGGTTTTTTTTCGTCCCATAGGGTGCCTCGCAAGACGATTTTTTTATTCGTCTTGCGAGGCACCCCATGGGAAACCGCACTTCAATGTGTTCCTATGGGAGCCGCTTCGCAAAACGAATTTTTCGCTATACGAAGCGACTCGCGGGATGAAATAAATTCGTCTTGCGAGGGACCACTGTACTTTGTCGTAAACTGCTTTGAGGTGGGGTTTTTTATTATTATTACAGCCAAGCGGTGTATACATTTTATGAAATAACTAAATAGATAAATAATAATTGCATGCATGTAGACCCCAGTTGCCAGAGTGTTTCACTCACACAAAATGGTGGCGCACAGATACCTGCTGCTATTCCTCTCGCACCATGGAGTACCTTCTGACTACCAGGTACTGAAGGCATACAGTGGGAGAGGGCCTCTTGCCATCATGCTACTGGTTTGTGGGCTTCCCGGAAATATCTGGTTGGCTACTCAAAACAGGATTTTGGGGGGTGCAGCTAGCTCCATGCACACTATAATTTAAAGCATACTTCCCCAAATAATCTTGGAAACTGTAGTTTGTTAAAGGTGCTGGGAATTATAGCTCTGTGGCGGGCAAACTAGGGTTCCCAAGGTACATTGGGAAGAGCTATGACCATTTAAAGTAGTAGAAAACCACTTTAAAGGTACAGTATAGTGCAGATGGGGCCTTTAAAATATGTGCTGCATACACACCATATATTTAAAGCACACTTAAGATACAGGTGAAACTCGGAAAATTAGAACATCGTTGAAAAGTGCATTTATTTCAGTAATGCAACTTATTATTTTTTATTTTTCTTTAAATTTTTACAAATGCTTTCTTTTGGAAATTCCACAGTAATAAAACTAATAGTTACAATAATACAAAAATTAACATCGCTATTACATTTCATTAATTGCATTCCATTTATAATTGACCCGCCTAACGACAAATAATTACAATTACAACAAATAAAGGCTTGACATATCTTGTTTTGCATGTCTTGCATCTATCTCATATATTGGTTTCACCTTTTCAGTTGCATTACTGAAATAAATGCACTTTTTGACGATATTCTAATTTTCTGAGTTTCACCTGTAATCTCCGCTCTGCAAAAGAATCCTGGGACCTCTAGTTTACCCCTCACAGAGGCTATAATTCCTTGCACACTTAACAAGCTACAGCTCCCAGGATTCTTTCGGGAGTGCTTTAAATGTATGGTGTGTTTGCCATCATGGCCCCTTCTCAAAGTTTCCGTTGGGAAAACTTTCATAATTTGTCAGCGCATGTTACTGTCACAGCGTTGCACAGAAAATCCACATGAAAATCCACTAAGATCATGACTACATGTCATACGGTACTTGAACTGGTTTGAGATGCGTTTAACTGCCTTGGCTTCTGTCCATGAACTTGAGGGTTGTACTTTTGGGTCCATGATGGGAAATTGCTCTTTGGAATCCCTAAACCACTTCATGGAACTACAGTACTGTACCTAGATTTCCTTGGGGAAAATCACGACATTTAAGCCAGTTTAAAGGTACAGTTCTCACTGATGTTTTGCCTTTGTTTAACCGGTACTACTAGGCAAACATGCCCTTGAAATCCAGGAAGTGGAGAGAGAGAGAGAGAGAGAGAGAGAGAGAGAGAGAGAGAGAGAGAGAGAGAGAGATGCATGAGAGGAGATCTGGAGTGGGGAAAGGGGAATGTTCTCCCCTCTCCCTAGGTACCACTTATTGACTCTCAGTTACACCCTCCCCACCCAAACTATTTTTCTTAATTTAACAAAAGGGAATTTGAGCTCTGGTACACATTTGCACTACGTCAGACCAACACGGCTACCTACCTGTAACTACCCGTGTTTCTCCGAAAATAAGACACCGTCTTATATTTATTTTTCCTTTAAAAAAACCCACAGTGGCTCATTTTCAGGGGATGTCTTATTTTTTATTACACGTCCAGCCTCGCCTCTTCCTTGGGGCCCTTCAGAACTGCGCCTATCACTATGTCTTATTTTCAGGGTAAGGCTTATATTGCGCAAATGCTTAGAAATCCTGCTATGGCTAATTTTATGGGTATGTCTTATTTTAGGAGAAACAGGGTATGTATACGGTAGTTAGCCCCTAGTGGTAAACCCAGGTTTGTCGTCCTGTAATGTCACAAACGACAAGAGAGGCCTGCATTCAAATCCCCACTCAACCATGAGAGAAATGGACAAGATGTTAGGGATCCTGGATACTTTTGTCTTGAAGGCAAATAGATGCCTGGATCCATGTCTTCTGAGAGGATCATTTGGAGGCAGGGAGAGAGAGAAAGTGGAGTTTTAAGGATAGAAGCAGGACAGGAGTCTGAGCCACAAACAAATGCTTACACAAACCTAACTTTATTGTTTTTCCCCCCTGCTTTAAAAGACACCCAGTAAATTAGCAGCTTCATTTATCTAGCATTTTCTGTTCCTCAGCACTTTATTGCTTACCAAATGAAAGTGTCTAATGAAAGGGGGGGTGATTTACAAGCCTTCAGGCTCCCTGAGCCAAGAGCAATTTTCTACATCCCAGAACACAACAGTGCAGGAGAAAGGGGAAAGAAACTCATTGTCTGGGCAAATTCAGCCACCCACTGAAGAAAGAAAGAAAGAAAGAAAGAAAGAAAGAAAGAAAGAAAGAAAGAAAGAAAGAAAGAAAGAAAGAAAGAAAGAAAGAAAGAAAGAAAGAAAGAAAGCTTTATACTGAGCAAGTTAAAACTGAGCAAGTTAAAGTCATCCAATGTGTGGTTCTTGCTCCATATTATTCTTTGACTGTATTTACCTCTTAGCAGCATCCAAATGTATCCATCCCTAAGATATATTTGTCCAGGTCTGATTCTTAGTGAAGCATTCCTAATAATTCATTTAAAGAAAAAATAATATGAAGCAGTTAGTGCCTTATGTCTCATGCTTCCCGAGTTCCATATGTTCTGCTGTATTTGCATTCGTTAATGTGGAAATAGTTATGTACAAGCATTCTCAGTGTCGTTCAGGGCCAAGAAAGACACGTCATCATTCATACAATTAGCAATTTCAGGCATTAAAGAAAGTAAATCAGAGGCGTGGCAGGTGGCGGCTGCGGGGGGGGGGGTGCGGGTGCATCTGTTATTTGCCTTGAAATGCAAGCTCCCATTTATTCAAATAGAAGTCTTAATTTCAATGTAAATATCACATACAAGGAAGACCATTTTCAACTCTTAAAACTGATTCTAATCTAGCTCAAGACAGAAATGGGTTTCAGAGGAGAGAAACCAGAGCCTTGCGGGATATCCAACCTCATATAACCAAGATGCTTAACTCTGATTAATGTATGAAGAGGTTGAGACCATAGAGTAAGCTGTTCTGCCAGGCTTAGCTGGATCACTCCACCTCACCTTGGGAGGAAGGGTTATCAAACTCTTTGTTCTTTCAATTGCACCATGTGAACCCTACCAGTAAGGAGGTCCAAGCTGGTTGCTGCAAGCCATGTGGCTTAAGAAAGCCATCTTTATGTTTTTATAAAAATAATTTAGAAACACTTGCCATTTTGGAATCTATGTTGTACTGTCTGTCTTTTCTTGCTGCTGCATGGAAAAGCACATGAATCTGACCCTTGAAGAGTTTGTAAGTACAGTAAACCATTTCTAGCTTACCAAACTGGTGGCCTCTTTCTAAGCAAAGGGAAGGGGGGAACTTTAGAAGCAACTTGGGGTATTTTAAACTGCAAACAGTCCACATTTCTACGCTTTACTTTGCTGCTTGTTTTGTGATATTAAATCTCTCCTGGGGCTCTCTCACCAAACAGTACTTGCCCCCCAACCTGACTCTAGGCATTCGGGGAATTCTCTTTTTAACTTTACCATATCTCATTTTTTTCAAGCCAAGAGGCTTGAGGTGAGCGGGGAGGATTGACCAGCTTAGGTACCACATAGTAAACAGAGTGCCCAGACGCTGAACATAACACATAGCATAAGAATACTTAGCCAGCAACTGGATAGTGATATACAATAACTGATGGGTTGCACAGAAAAGGCCCCTGTGTAAGCAGAAAAGTACAGATGGAAGGAGTTCCACTAGGTGCATTCGCACAAAATGCCCTCTGTCTTGCAGAGACTGCCTCTCTTGCCAAACATAAAGCCTGGGCAGTTGGATAGGAAGAGAGGCGGTCCCTCAAGCAAACTGTTTAGGGCTTTATAAACTAGCTAGCAGTAAGAATTTTAATTTGGCCCCAGTAGTATATAGGCAGCCACTGTGCTGTTGATGTGAAATCCCCATCAGGAGCCAGGCTGCTGCATTCTGCACAAGTTGCTGGGAAACACAAGGGAAGCCCCAAACAAAACTCATTACAGTAGTCTACTTCCAAAGCCAGCACTGCTAGAAGCACAGTGCCCAAGCTATCTATAAAAGTTAGATCTCTCTTATGCTAGATGAAGGCCACTTCATTTTCTGAGGCCTTTTAAAACTTCAATGGCATTCCACCGTGATTATATTTTTTGCTGCCTTGCTTTCTATATATATTATCTTCATGACATGCTTTATTATTTTCTTGCTAACAGGTTCATTTTACTGTTTGCCACTGTCAGAGCAGCAATACTGAAGGACAGCATTAGAATACACTACAGGAAAATAAATACCGTATAGGCAAGCAGAGCCAGACACTTAGACGTTGATGTATTTTAATCTATTTTATTCTTATTTTAATTATTTGTACAAGTTTTTTCATTGTTTTAACTGTTTTTATTGATAATTTTCATATTTGTTGTAAATTGCTTAGGGTTTTTTACTACAATCAAGCCATATATAATTTTTGTAAAATAAAGTACTGTATTTTAAATTAATGGTGGAGAGGTGAGGTCCAAGATGGGTACTGCCGATCCTATTTTCAAACTCCCTCCCCATGCCACAGGCACCTGATGGACTGACCACTGTGCCCTCTAGCCTGGTGGTGCTGTTGGTGAACACCAGGTCAGTTCACAGTAAAATGAAATCTCACCCATCTACTATTAAATCATGGATAAGGAAGTTGACCCGACACGCATTACTGAGACCTGGGTGGATGTGCAGCATCAAGACAGACTACAGGGTTGTTGTTGGTGGGGAGCTGCCACCATGGGAGGAAGGTGTGGGATGTATATAGATTAAATAGTCCACACAAGTACCATTTCACTAGCCAGGAAACCCCTCCATCCTTGGTCAGGCGATGAGAGCCTGCATTTGGCATAAGGCTAGAAGACATATAGGGAGGGGCCTCCTACTGGTATACCACGCACCCTGCTCCCCAACAGCTTTGCTGCCTGAGCTGGTCTTGGGCGTAGTGCTGGAAAACCCCGAAGGCCTTGTTCCTGGAGGTTTTCAACATCCATGTCAAGACCCAGCACTGGACTTCATGGCTTTCATGACAACCATGGGGCTGTCTCAGCTTGTCACTGGTCTAATACAGAAGAAAAGGCACACTCTTGATTTCATAGTTGTCTCAGGGTTAGGGGAGGATGGTCGGGATGTTAGTGGGGGTCGAAATTATCACCTAGTTATGGTCAAACCACTTCGCAGTGGAGTGACCCTCTGGTAGAGTTTTCCGCAGAGACATTTAGGGCTCTTCCAGACTTCTGTTTGTCCCATGCCTAAGAAAGCATGGGTCCAAGCAGTTTTCTGCTTGCCTCACCAGGCCTGGTCAGGTTCTGCAGAGTACCCGGGTGGGCAGAGAGAGGGGCCGCTCCACACACACACACTCCGCAGCGCATGCTGTCTCTGCCCCCATCAAATCAGGGAAAAGAAATGTCTGGGTATGTATGTAGGCAATGTACCGGTATGTATTGTATGTATTATATTGTTTAACTTTAGGTAAACTGATGTACAATATTGTTTTTGTCTATATATATGAAAAGAAATGTCTGAAGCTGCCTGAGCTCCCAACACTTTCTCTGCCCGTGTCCCCCCGCCCCGCCCCTTATTATTTACTAAACCAATTAGCCACTTTTTGCCGCACAAACACACGCTCCTTGCCACCACCCAATATCCAGAGCAGCTGTGACTGAAGCACCATCTTCCCCCCTCTGCCTCTCATAAGGTACTGAATGGCCATAGTTGCTGTATACTGTACTACGTAGGGTACTACTGGGTGAGAGCACGGAGACAGAAAATATTAAGAGTTGACACGCATCCTGTACTACACACGCACACATACACACATACAAACAAACAAACAAACAAACAGAAAAAGCCGTCACTGGCCCCGTGTTTCTTTTGATAGAACCAAGAGAAGAACCCCGGATCTAAAGACCGGAAGTGAGAAATAGCAGCGACGGTATGTATCTCTCTAATGAAAAGGGAGCGGAAACGCATTGTGGGTTCTTTGGCATCTCTATGGTTCAGGTCACGGGTGCCACAAAGCAATGGCGGCTACACTCCGCACACAGACGCGGTGGTTTCCTGGACCGTTAAGGCAACGTGCTACCCTCCCCTCCACCTCTCTACGTCTTCCTCTCTATCATTCTTGGAGCAAGCGCTAATTGGTTATCGCACTGCGAAGCGGCCCTCCGCCAATAGGTTAGGCAGGAAAGACGTCGCCTTGCTATTGGCTAGTGGAGACGGTAGGCGGAGCAGCGCACGAAATATATAACCAACCCTCTTAGGCCGCTCCCTTCCTTTTAGTAGTGGCCGTCAAGCGCGTTGGAAGGTAAGCAGAGGTTTTGTTTCACGGTGACCCGAGGCTCGGTGTCGGGGAATAAGAAGCGCCCCGGTAGCCGAGAAGGACGTTTTAAGTGACTCCGAATAAATTGTTCTCGGCAACCAACTGCTAGAAGTGCCTTAGCGGTTGCGTTGGAGCCCTTATTCGCGCGGCCCCCGCCTCACTCGTTCAATGCGCATGTGCGGGTTGTAGAACTAGGGCAGCCCCGCGTGCGCTGCTCGGCCTGTTCAGGGGATTCGTGGATGGTGGGGATTGAACACGCTCAACACCCTCGAACCGCCGGTCTCACGTGATTTAATTTTTTTAAAAGGGGAATTAGCCTTTCCTGTCTTGTGAATTCTACAAGTGTCACGTTGGGCAGAAAGATTCGTACTAGATGACCCTCTATGTCCCTTCCAACTCTGGAATTTTATAACTTGGTGTCACTCCACGTGCTGCTGAAAAATAGCAGCTTTTTCTAGGTGCTCCCTTTTTTCTATAATGTTGGTGGATTCATTTTCAAAACTTGGTGAGTTGATTCACTGTTAAGTGTTTCCTCCCCAGAGGCTGGGTGGGTGAATGCTGCTTATGCAAAATCATCCTTAATATGAGTAGGGAATGTGCCTTTCTTTGAGATTTTACTGCTGGCCCATAACATCTTTGAGCATTTCACAAATTCTCATACCTCCCTGCTCAGTTTGGGAGCATTTGGGCTTAACCATTGTTATATGGAATCACTCTTTTTTTTCTGCTCAAATTATATCCATATTAAAATACTGAAGTAGCAGTAAATTGTGCCACATATATTACAGGTCTTGCTTAGCTTAGTTTGTGGGGAACAGGACTTTAAAAGGGGCCAAAGGGCCTTGCTGGTTTATTGAAATTGTTAAAAAGTATACTTTAGTTGCTTGCTGTAATTCAGTATCTGCACTGAAAATGAAGTTTTTAATGCTGACTGGATGCAAGTACATTAGCTGCTTTCTTTTGGATATAGCAAGTGGTCCAAAGTGGCATATTGCTTCAAGAAACTATTCTCCCCCTTTCTAATGGGCAAGCTTCCATGATTTATATCGCCTTCGGGGCTTCAACACAACTTTACAAAGAACAATTGTGACCCTCTGGTGTCCAGTAGACTCAGTTAAGGGTCAGTCTAGACTCCAGAAAACAAAATTTGTATTGAATTTACCCTAAACTCAGTTTGGGTGGTGCAGTCCATTGGGTAATATTGACCTTACAAGTAGAAAAGGCTTGCTTTAGAGCTGAAATTCCTGGCCGGCCTAGCCTATGTCATAGGTTTGGATGAATGTATAAATGAAATGAGAGACTAATAAATTATACAGAGTAGCTGTGAAATATATCAAAACTTCATTTGCTTCACTTGTTTCATCTGCCTGCCACTTCTATAGATCTCTCAACTTTTTTCTCCACAGGACTGGACTGTTTAGGCCAACATGCCAGTTGCCAGGAGTTGGGTATGTCGGAAGACATACGTCACCCCAAGGCGGCCCTTTGAGAAGTCCCGGCTTGACCAGGAACTGAAGCTGATTGGTTAGTTTATTCTGGATGAAAATAAAGAGTTGTTCAATTAAACAGTTACGCTCCAAAGGCAGGTGCATGTTACATTTGAACTTTTATATCCCCCTTCTAGGTGAATATGGGCTGCGTAACAAGCGTGAAGTGTGGCGGGTGAAGTTCACCTTGGCCAAGATCCGCAAAGCTGCCCGAGAGCTGCTCACCCTGGATGAGAAGGATCAGAGGCGTCTCTTTGAGGGTATGTTAGGGCTGGACGTGGCAGTCTTCTGCATCTCTAATGGTTCTTTTGCTGTTGGGGATCCCTTTAACAGTTACCAGCAGATTAAGGGATCTGGAATGTGAGTTCACTTCCTTTATGAATCCTACCAGTTTCTTGGATCTGGTCCTATTAAATTTAAAACTAGAGATTATCAACTTACTGTTATGGACAGTTGTAATAATTACATCTTTCAATAATAATAATAATAACTGACTGACTTCTCAAAGACTGCCCACCATTTGTGGCTGAGTTGGGATTTGAACTGTGATTTCAAGGTCAATGTAATATACTATAATGCTGCTTAGTAGTAGGTAACTAAACGTGTCAACCAGTGTTAGAAACCGAGATATGAAAGCTAGGAGCTAAATGGCACCTTAAACCTAAGTTATGGGTGCTGCAACAGAGTTTCTAGGTTCACTTTTTTATAACAAGAATACAAAGCTGAAAATAAATGAACTGCAGGTTAAATCTTATGTTCAGTTTTCACATGGTCTAGTCCGTCGTCGTTTAGTCGTGTCCGACTCTTCGTGACCCCATGGACCATAGCACGCCAGGCACTCCTGTCTTCCACTGCCTCCCGCAGTTTGGTCAAACTCATGTTCGTAGCTTCGAGAACACTGGTCTAGTCCAGGCACCCCCAAACTTCGGCCCTCCAGATGTTTTGGACTACAATTCCCATCAGCCCTGACCGCTGGTCCCCTTAGCTAGGGATCAAGGGAATTGTAGGCCAATACATCTGGAGGGCCGCAGTTTGGGGATGCCTGGTAGTCTTTATCTGAAGACTGCAAAAAACAAATCCATACTTTCCCTGCCTGCCCCTGTAATATTCTTATGAGGGTCTCTTCTCCAGTCTTCAGAGTGGCTGGAAGTGAGGAGGCAGAAAAAGGTCCTTTCCTTCTAGCAGTGGCATAGAGAATGCGTTTTACATGGCCAAAATATATACGTACCAAAATATATGAATCTTTTACCCACTTCTCTAAGCATGTGTGGGCCTCTTCAGCTTGTTTACATGTCCATATCTTTTCCTAGGTAATGCCCTGCTGCGCCGTCTGGTCAGAATTGGGGTGCTGGATGAGGGCAAGATGAAGCTGGATTACATCCTGGGTCTGAAAATTGAGGATTTCCTGGAGAGGCGTCTCCAAACCCAAGTCTTCAAGCTGGGCCTGGCCAAGTCCATCCACCATGCCCGGGTGCTCATCCGTCAAAGACACATCCGGTATGTTGTCTTGGAGTATGTTTAAAAATGGCATTTCACTTAAGCAGAACAAAGCCAAAAGCAATGACTGAGTTGCTGTGGGTTGTAAAGACAGGGTCTACCTCTGTATGCATCTGATGTCTCTTATGTGTGGCCTGTGCAGGGAGATGTGTGGACATGTCCCAGCCGTGTGTCTCTTTACCCTGCCAATCCCTTCCCTGGACTGGAACCCTGGATAACCTAAAAGCCCTGCAGTCTGCCTAATGAGGCTGTATGCCAAAAGCACCATCAATTTCGGCAAGGTTCACTGCGGCTCAGCCGTACACCTTGCGAAGGTCTTGGCGTGTGGGCAGTAGAGGTAACAACTAGCAACTCAGCTCCTTCTCGGCACAAAGTGTTAATGTTGTCCCTCTTGATACATCCGGTTTTCAGTACGTATAACCAGGCATTCATCTTGCCATTCTATACCGAGAGCAACAGCAGTAAACGTCAAACTTGAATCAGTTTCTCCCAAGCCTTTCCTGTTGTTGGTTGGTTCTGAACCTTTGTTCTGTGACCAGTTTTGTGAGCAAGAAATTGTGAGGGCATAGTTGCTTTGAGTTGTATTGTTCAACACTTACTAATGTGTAAGAAAAGCCTATTGATTGGTGGGACTTGGTTCTGAGCATCATGTTTAGGAATTCATTGCAGTGTTAATTGAGTAAGGGGCTGAGGTTAACCCTGGCCTTGATAATAGGAGCAGGATGTTAACGTTCATTTTCCCAAACGCTGAGCTTTTAAATTTTAAACTTGAGTGTTGGAATTGGGGGGTGATCACTTGATTCCTCACCTGGCTCTCTTCTGTCAATTATTACTTTAGCTCTCTAGTTCTGTGAGAAACCATTCTTAAGAAGAATGTTGCTGGGTTTAGCTGGAACATCTAACTGCTTCCTTTCTCCCTCTTCAGTGTAAGGAAGCAAGTAGTGAACATCCCTTCCTTCATCGTCCGCCTGGACTCCCAAAAGCATATTGACTTCTCCCTCCGCTCACCATATGGTGGTGGCCGCCCAGGTCGTGTCAAGAGGAAGAATGCCAAGAAGGGCCAGGGCGGTGCTGGAGGCGGCGATGATGAGGAAGAAGATTAAGCTGTGGGGTGCCCCCCCCTCCGCACATGCCGGTGGGGAATCAAGCCTGCCTTAACTGTAACATTACACAATAAAAAATATTTGTGGGTAAAATATTGTAGCCCTTCTGGTGTCTGGGGTGCATCTTGAAAATACCTGATAATACCTGCAACAAGTGATCTTGCATGGGGTGCTCTGTTCAGATGAGAAACTTGGTTGAGGGTTGTTCCTAGCACTTTGACAAACCGGACATCTGCATAGGAAGGAGCAGCAGCCAATAATTGGTTGGGAACGGGGCTAGTAGTGGAGTGTGGCTGAGGAGGGTAGAGTGCATTTGAGGCTGATACTGTACTCTTAACCATTTCATAGATGGAAAAGAGGCGTGTATAACTCCATTGCAGACAGAAGAGTCCAAAAACAAGGAGCAGTTGTTTGTCTTCCGCCAACCCCCTTCCCAATGGCTTCCTGGGTCATTCATTCCCTGGACCCATAATACTATACTTCCCCTTGTTTTTCTGTACACTCTCAAGGGGGATTATTCCTGGAATTAGCATACATATATGTATAGCTGAATTGCAACCCGTTTCTCCAGTAGATGGAAACGATCGCTGCTGAAAATAGCATAAAGGTGAGCGATGATAAAGGAATTGGCAGGAAACAAGTTGGGATCTTTCCCGGAGGCATCTACGGGAACAGATGGCAGATGGAAAAGAGAGATTTGGGGTCCGGGAGCAGAATTGAGTGCTTTGGGTGCCAACTTTGCATGCACCTCCCATGTGTGCTGTGTCTCATTGCTTTCGAGGAGACTTCCAAGCAAACAGAAGTCGAAGTTAAATTAGCCTTCCAACTTTTATCAGAGCAGCTTGAAGTTCTGGGTCACCTCGCCTTGGATACAAATTGGCAGGGACTCCCAGAGTTTCCAGTAAGAGATCTGGCTTGCCAACAAGAAATGCAGAACTTACAACCCAAGAATAAGATTGAAATCAGAGAACCCATGACTGCAGTTGATTTAAATGGGGGCAGGGTGGCTCGGGTTTTGTCATGCTGGCCACATGACCTGGAAGCTGTACGCCGGCTCCCTTGGCCAATAATGCGAGATGAGCGCGCAACCCCAGAGTCGGTCACGACTGGACCTAATGGTCAGGGGTCCCTTTACCTTTAAACCGGAACAGGCACAGGATAAAAAATTCAATTATTAATTGGTCAGGTACAGTTTTGGACAAAGGTAGCTTAAGATTTTTGTTTTGTTTTAAAGCTTTTAACACCTCTGGTATGGCCTGGTTTGTACAGGGTTTGAGTGCATGGCAAGTGTTGAGCATATATGCTCATTGTGGTATAGCCTATTCCCTAGTAATAAACTAGAAGCCACTTCTTCCTTTAAACACTGCTGTAGATCTGTAGCCCCCTCTGCTCTTCCAAGCTCCCCAGTGACATGGCCTTTGCACACACCAGGCTGTTTATGAAAACACACACAAGCTCCAAGAGTCGCCAGATGCAGCATCAGATTAGCTGAGCTTGTACTTTTTGCCTCAAAACGTCTTTTTCTCAACAACTAGTTTCCTGTGTCAACATCCTCGAGGCCTGTCAAGTTACAGTAAAGGCCTGCCCTTAGGCCAGTGACTGGAAAGATTTGTGTTGTGTGTAGAAAAATGGGATGTTGAGGTGGTCAAACATGAAAAGCGAGAAGGGGAAGGGCAGCTGCATACACAGATGCCTTTGCAATGGAACCCCAGTCTGATCTGTACATAGAATGCCTTTTCCTTGGTCATGGAATGCCCACATCCTTCCCCATACACTATGGAAAGCAAGGGCTTCTAATTTGTAGCACATTAAAACAGGTATGGGGATCTTCAGTCCCTTCAGGCGTTGCTGAACTGCAACTCTCGTCAGCCCAACAAGCATGAGAAGTGGTCAGGGATGAGGGGGCTTTTAGTTCATCAACATCTGAAGGAACGGAGGTTGCTCACACCTAGAAGACTGCAGGTTTATTCTGACAAATTACTACACTTCCGATTGTTGCTAGATTTACTGCATCTACCCCTCATTTAACACTGAGCAGTGTATCTCTGCTCAGACCCAGGTGGCGCTGTGGTTAAATCACTGAGCCTAGGGCTTGCTGATCAGAAGGTCAGCGGTTCGAATCCCTGTGACGGGGTGAGCTCCCGTTGCTTGGTCCCAGCTCCTGCCAACCTAGCAGTTCGAAAGCACGTCAAAATGCAAGTAGATAAATAGGAACCGCTACAGCGGGAAGGTAAACGGCGTTTCCATGTGCTGCTCTGGTTTGCCAGAAGCGGCTTTGTCATGTTGGCCACATGACCTGGAAGCTGTACGCCGGCTCCCTCGGCCAATAATGTGAGATGAGCGCGCAACCCCAGAGTCGGTCACGACTGGACCTAATGGTCAGGGGTCCCTTTACCTTTACCTTTTAGTGTATCTCCTAGTGACTTTCCAGTGAAGAAGAGAACTGTGAGGTGATAGGGCAACTCTTACCTGTTCTAGGGAAACAGTTACATCTTGGCCATAGAGATTACAAGTGCGAACCTGCAAGGATTGCAACTCCTCCTGAGAGCAGGAGTTCTTTATACCTTTCTCTGAGAGTGCTTTTGAGATGGGGGCTTGTCTTACAAGCCCACCCAGGCAGCTTTTCTCCCTTTCTCTGCTTCTGGTGATTCTTGACATCTTGAGAGCATCAGAATGAATTTGAAGGCTTTTGATGAATGAAGAGATGGCTGGCCCCAGTATACCAGTTGGTTTATTCCACAAAGATAATGATAAACAGGCGCCCCCAGCAATACACTGTGCAGGCAGTCCTGCTTATATACTGTACAAGGAATGTTAGGAAGGAAACGAGCCTTTCAGGTGCACAGCGAGTTCAACAGTCCCTGTGGAACTGGCAGCCGCTGCAGCTGAGCCCTGGCATCGCCTCTGCCCCTCATACTGGCACGCACCGCCCGGCGACTCAGCTCTTGCAAGGTGGGCACTTTGCAGCAGAGAGGATGGGCGAGGGCCAAAGGCACCGGGGGCTGCCCCTCCCTCTCCAGGTAGCAAGGCCCCCCTTCTACTGCTCCCAGGCACAGATAGTGCTCTACTAGCCGGACCACACAGTGGAAGGCCGGGGGGTGGCCAGCGCCTGGCAAGGCCTCCAGGTGGAAAGCCGAGCCTTGCTGCTGGATGCGCAGGTTGGTGATGCCCGTGTTGGTGCGGACGCTCAGGGTGAAGAGGTGGTGGTGGTCGGAGGAATCTCGCACGAGGAAGACGCCGGGTGGCTGGGAGGTCAAAAGGCGCTTGGCTTCGGCCCCAGACAGGCTGCCCCAGTAGAACCCGCTGGCCTCGAGGCGTTCCAGGGCGCTTTCCACCCGCTCAAACTCCCCACAGAAACTCTTGAAGTGGTAGGAGGTTGTGGCCGTGCCCGTCATGGCCGCCGCAGCTGGTGTAGGTGCTGGCATGCAGCACCAGCACAGGGGGACCATTGCGCCTCCAGTTGGCCGGGAGAGACGCTCAGTCGGTTACCGGAACAGCATCTGAAAAGGAAGGCAGAGACAGTTCATGCAGCAGGAACCTGCTGGCTTTCAAACTCCCCTGGACTCACGTCTTCTTTGCTCAAGACAAAGCATAAAAGCAGAACCAAGAAACATGGGAAATAGATCTATTTCAGTATGCGCATAAATGGAGACACGCTAACTAAAATGCTCCATATTATTCTCGTGCATTTGCTGTGAAAGATCTCGGATCGGCACGACTGAACAAAGCAGGTTTAGCAAAGTTTGTTCGAAAAGTAGCTTTGACATTTTATCTAAAGCAGAGCTTTTTTTGGTTTGAGAGACACATTCACCCTTGCCCAAAAACTTCCAGGTGTTGTCCATGAGTGCTGTGTGTGTGGCCACCTCACACACAACTCCATGCAGATCTGCTGAGATGGGAGGCTGTGGCCACCAGATGAATCTGCCAACTGGGCAGGAGGTGGTCTGCAACCTAACCAGGGCACTGGGTCTCTGCTCACTCTAGTGCTGTACCTAATGGTTGGTTTGTTTTTTGGCCACTGTCATCAAAATTGGTAAGGCCTTGGGGGGGGGGGGCAGACCAAGGATGTTGTGCTGACATTCCAGTGCGCCAAGCTTGTCAGAGCACTTGGCTTCACAGCTTTCAACTTCTTGCAGGGAGCCTTAGCTATGTTGCCCAGTGTTTGCTGGGCTATGATTGAGTAAACTCAGCTCTTGCAAAACCTTTGCCACTAGTAGCTATGGGAATCATCCATGAAAGTTATACCCAGAAGAACAAAGGCAAATTTGGGTGCCCAGATAGCAAAGCAGGGAGGACATATTAGGATGCTGAGTGATATCCAATTAGTCATACAGGGAATACACCCATTAAAATCAATGACTTGTATCCAACTAAGTTCTACTCAGAGTACTGACTCTGGGGAGATATGATAATCATCTTCAAATATCTAAAGGGCTGTTAGCATGGAAGATGGAGCAAACTTGTTATCTCCTGCTCCAGAGAGTAGGACTGGAACCAGTGGATTCAAGTGACAAGAAAGGAGGTCCTGATTCTACAAGAAGAACTAACACTAAGCACTGTTCAACAGTGGAACAGACAGCCTTGTATTGGAAGGTGGCAGACTCTCCTTGGGGGTTTTAAGTGGAGGCTGGGTGGCTGCTTTAGCAGAGATTCCTGCATTGCAGATAAGATCTTTGGGGTCCTTTCCAACTCTACAATTCCATCATTCTAAGAAGCAATGATATAATTTTCCCCACTGTATCATAGTCTAGGCTAGGGGATAGTATATCCAAAACAGGCTGCAGGGACAAAGTGTTGAGTAGATGCTCTTGTAGGAACCTCTTATCTGCAGTGTAAAGTGGTACTCTCCCCTCCACTGCCTCACCCCTCTCCCACCTTGTTCTGCTGACACATCTCAAAACTTTTCCTGTTATTAAACTGGACAGAAACATAGAAGACTGTTTGATCTCGCAGCAAATCTGGTGGGGTGATTACCTGGAACGAATAGTTGTAGCTCAAACATAGCAGTGGATGAGCTGTGTTGCTCTCCTTGGGTGCCAAGCTGAAGAAGGTGTGTGTGTGTGTGTGTGTGTGTGTGTGTGTGTGTTGTCCAGCTAAGTTCAGAGTTTGTTGACTGTTCTGTCTACACTGCTGGGGCAAAATCATTGACAGGTATCTCCGGGCTCTTTTCATGAGCATTTCTGGGAATGCCTGGGAGCAACAAGGGCATGTTATACTGTCGGGTTTTGCAACCTTGCACAAGCTACATAACTTGGCAACCCTACAAAACCAGCCACAGAGGGGAATGCTGCAGGCATCCCTCACCCCAGGGTGCTATTTATCCTAGGACCAGGCCTGGTTAAATGCATTCAGACCTGGAAGAGTTGGGTTCAAATCCCTCTACTGTCATCACATCTACACC
Source organism: Zootoca vivipara (assembly GCF_965207765.1). NCBI lineage: Eukaryota > Metazoa > Chordata > Lepidosauria > Squamata > Lacertidae > Zootoca > Zootoca vivipara. Next base: position 36,160,137 of record NC_142595.1, read on the forward strand.
ATACATTTAAAGCACATTTACAGCAGTTCAAAAGATGGCTTCCCCCAAAATCCCCAGGATTCTTTGGGAAAAGGCGGGTGCTTTAAATGTGCTAAACATTTAATGATATGAATATGACTGGTCATAAAACGATTTTGTACGAGGCACCTATGGTAGTCAAAACAGCATACTGTTCCTTGATGGATGGAAAACTCTCTCCTTCCTTTGGAATGTAACACCCACCAGAGTTTGGGGTAGAGATAAGGAGCCATACAAGGAATCTCACAGAGAGCTGGCAGTGAAGTCTTGGGGTGGGCTGTAGCGGTTCAGTAAGTACCACCTTGAGAGTCTACTACCCAAAATAGCACTCGCGGGGCCTGATAAATATAAGCCTGTTTGCTCCCAAAATGTTGTCTTTTTATAAGTAAGCACCTACTGCAAAGCCTTTGTACAGTAACTGATATTTCATTAAAAGGAAACATACCCTGCAACTTCCTACTTCCTGGGAAAGCGGAAGCAAATACCTTTTTTTTTTGTCACTTTGGAAAGGAATCACTTTTATGTTCATTGCACATTCTCAAATAATTTGAACTGTCCAGCTGTCTAGGATTTCCCATAGATTTGCAAACTGCACACATTTAAGAACCCCAAAGTTGTTGCCCATCTCAGAAAAATATACACCAGTCTTCCTAAAGCTGGTGTGCTCTAGGTCTGAACCTCCTGATAAGTCTCCTATAGGTAAACGTAAAAGTAAAGGTACCCCTGACCATTAGGTACAGTTGCGGACGACTCTGGGGTTGCAGTGCTCATCTCGCTCTATAGGCCGAGGGAGCCGCCGTTTGTCCGCAGACAGCTTTCAGATCATGTGGCCAGCATGACTAAGCCGCTTCTGGCAAACCAGAGCAGTGCACAGAAACGCTGCTTACCTTCCCGCGGGAGTGGTATCTATTTATCTACTTGCACTTTGACATGCTTTCAAACTGCTAGGTGGGCAGGAGCTGGGACCGAACAACGGGAGCTCACCCCGTCGCGGGGATTCGAACCACCAACCTTCCGACCGGCAAGTCCTAGGCTCAAATACTACTCAAGCGTGGCTTAGACCAGGGTTGCCCTATTTTTTGTTCCCCTCTGGTAGGCATCCTATGCCTTTGCCAGCTGTGTGTGGGCAGAAATTCAACAAGTGATGCTTTTCCTTGAGAGAGCTGTAGTGATAGGGAAACTTCACCCAATGCATATCTGCTTGCGAGCATAAAATGCAACAACAAGGTCTGAACCCCAGTTTTATTTAGAGCTAATAAACAGCCTGGTAAAGCCTCCTCAGGACTGTACCACTGGAAGCTGAAGGCTGCACATTTGACAAGTTTCCCCACACCAAAACACCCCTGCATACAGAAATCAAGAATCATTCCCCCAACATTCCATGGGCAGAGTGCAAGAGAAAACATTCCATCCTTCAATTCTTCCTGCCTCGATACTGAAGTGGTACAGCCCCAAGAATACAACAGGCTGCAGTGACCATTTTGCTGCTGACACCATCTTGGAAGATCTTCTCATCCCACTGTAGCTGCTTCCCGAGACCCTTTGAAAAAGTTAGGGGGAGGAGACTAACTGGGATGGGTGTGGTTAACTTAAATTTGGGGGTGGGGTGGAGAGGGAAGCTATGCTATGCCAGTGTTTACAAAAAACCTCTGCCAGAAAAAGTGCTTTTGGAAGCATTCATTCCCACAGCAGAATCGACGTGGCGAATGCTACTCCAGAAAAATTAAACAATATATGGAATTTCTTCCTCTTCTTTTTTTAAAGGAGGCATCTGCGAATAATACTGAGGGGGAGGGTGGGGAATTATATTACATTAGAGCACAGTTCTGTTGTTCAGATACATGGGCTTGGATGTGGCAGCAGGATTATAGTACAGTACCCTGTTCCCCAATCTCTCCTGGAAAAAAATGAGTTGGGCAGTACTTTCTGCACCTATCATTCTTCTGGCAGAAATCACACACACACACACACACACACACACACACACACACACACACACACACACACACCACCCTGTACAGGCTGGCAGGGTTGTGATGAGGTTCTGATGCAGAAATAAAACCTCCACACCCACCTTTGGTAATTCCCAAACTGTAGAGTTGATACAGGCGGGCCCATGAGATATGGGGGTTCAACCCTTTTTTTTTCCTAATGCCCCCTAGTGTTTGAAGCCAGGTAATGAATTCAAGGGAAATTGAATGCATGCGTGTGAGAGCGCTCTAGGTTACTGTGTAGGATACTCACCTGGGGAGATAAATTAATTTAAGACTACTTTAGAGTTGATTTGGGCAAGAAGAATTGATTTGGAGAAGGGGCTGTGAGAAATCAATGGGGATAAATGAATCTGAAGAGGAACTGAGTAGAGGCAACCTCTACTCCAAATTAACTGAAAAATTTATCTGGGATGATTTGGGTGAGAAATCTCTGGGTGTTTTTTTTTAAGGGGGGGGTAGGGCTGTCAGCTTAGTGGTTGGAGCATCTGCAGAAAGTCTCAGATCCAATCCCTTGGCATCTCCATCTATGTTCCCATCTCTACGTATACATTAGCACATGCAAATGTTATGCTAATGTTTGCCTTTGTGTCCAGTCCTTGAAACTGTGAGGTTATCCATCAATGTCCCTGCCAACTTGGGTGCTACAAGCAAACAGTGGCTGCCATGGGGCAAGTCTTTGTGCCAGAGGTCCAGCTGTCTCCCTCGGCAGCAGGAACAGGGGGTGAAAGGCTTGCCACATTCTGAAGAAAGGGAAGCAAACACATGACCGCCTAAAGTGGGGCAGGCAGGCTGCGAGCCCATTAGTGTCCAGAGTCTAAAATTACCTAAGCAGAACACTATGAAGAAACTGCAAGCCTGCCATTAGGAAACTGGGGAAGGGGACAAGGGCTCAGTGGGTGGAGCACAAGCTTTGGATGCAGATGGTCCCAGGGTCAACTCCTGGACCCCTACTTAAAAACATCAGGTAGCAGGTGATGGGAAAGGCAGTAGATAGATCTACATCCTGGATGGATTAGCAGCCTGACCAGGCATAGGTCAGCTTCCTATGTTCTTTTTTTTTCATAAAAAAAGAAAGTAAATGGTTGACTGTTTCTGTGAGCCTGAAGTACCCATCCACAATAACGCTGCCTCTCTGAGTGAGTCACTGCTCTAGCTTTCCAGTCTTTGCTGGAGGAGAGAGATCCTGCTTGGATCAGCTGTGCTAGCAGCTTCCAGTCATACAAGAGCTGCTGTCAAATGACAGGTGGATGTTGCCTGTCATATCTCTGTGTGAGTCGGTGCTCTGGGTTTTCCTTCTGCCTTATTTCTGCCTTGGGTGCAGTTGGACAATCCACTCCCAATGAAAGCAAGCAAGCAAGCAAGCTGCAGAATGGTCCCCTGGAGGAGGTTACCTGTTGAATCTCTGCATGGGTTTAAATAGAGTCCTTGATGGCTAACCATAAACAAGAGGCACATATGTCCAGTCTATGAACATTCTTGGCACCAGTGATCTTCTAAGGCGGTTTTACTCCAAGTCCCACACACCTTTTCCTCTATAAAGGAAGAGTCTCCTCAACAGTGGCATCGCAATGGCAGAACACCCTGCCAAGCTAGCAACACCTCATTGCCTTTCTTTCTCTCTTGTTAGCAAAACTTTTTTGCAATTGTTTTGGACTTGAAGGCTTTAGAAAAGGGGATCACATTTAAAACGGAAGGCTTAAGCATGGGCATAAGTGTTCCACTTAACAGGACTTAAATAGGCACATCTTGGGTTGGACTGTAGGAACATAGTCAGTATTAGCACCATTAGCAGTGGTTTTCCAGGGTTTCAGACAAGGAACATGCCCAGCCACACCTGAACCAGGGAACCTTTTGCAATGCAAAGTAGATGCTCTTCCTCTGAGTTGCAGCCTTTACCCCCAAAGGCCCCTCCTTTTCTTGCTGCTCTTAATTACATGTTATTGTCTCCTTCATTTTTAAAGCAGCAACAATGCCTTCAGTATGGTTTACGGAAAGGCAATCAATACCTATTTTGATGATGGTGATAACAAATAATGATGTTGATGATACTAGGGATTGAATTTCACAAACTAGCAAATAAACACTGTTCATCTTTACAAGGGGAATACAGTATGTGGAAATAAGATGGGGCTTCCAACCAAGGTTTTGCACGGTTTGGAAACCAGCTCCTAAATAAATTTTCTATTGGGTTAGCTGAATTTAAAAATCCTGCTGATTTTCCACTTCCCTCCCAATACTCCCAGTTGTGCAATCCCACTAGGTTTTTTTTAAAGGCGTGTGTGGTGGAAATGGAAACGTCCTGAATGTAGCAAGTTGGCTGTGCATATTGTTTTGTTTTAATTACAACAACCACAAAGATATCCTCCAGAAGCCAGCTCTCAAAAGCAAAATGTTAACTGTTTTGGAAGTTTGCATTTTCTTTGATTTTTGTGTGTGTCATGTTTCCAATTTGTACAGATTCTAGTCCTTGTTCACCCCCAAAACCAACCTAAACCACCGTGCTGCTTTGCCTACAATCTGGATTCCCCTTATTTCCCTAATTAATTAATAACCGTCATAATAATTAATCCTTTATGACGAGGATACAAAATTAAACTTGGAGGAAGTTATTTCTCCTAGGCTGACTAGCACCCGACATGAAAACCACAATAGCGCAGGGGCAGAACTTGTTACCCAGGCACTGACTGCTCCTCGCTTCCAGCTCTGGGCGGGCTGGTCCTGTCCCTGGTCGTCGTCGTCTTCTCCCCACGTTTGCAATCTCAGCCCTGTCCCCCACTTCTGGCATCAACAATATAAAACAAGGACTGGGATGGGGGTTATTATTGCTCTCGCCGGCGTCGTCGTTATTTTAAACTCACTTACCTTTGGCGGCGTGAAAGCAGCGAGATGCCTGTGCGTTTCTCTCCAAGAGTGGAAGAAAAGGAGAGGGAGGGAGGAAACGGGTGGGCTGGGGGGAATCAAAATTTAAAAATTCTCTCCCCTTCGCGGGATCCTCTGTCGAAATGGAGCCCAGTCCGATCGCCTGCCTTTGCCATACTTGCAACGCCGGCGAGAGGGGCGGGTTGTGGTCGGGAGGGGGAAGCGGTGCGCCGAGCAGAGTCTGCGAACGCCCCGCGCGCCTAGGGCGCACCGGATGGGAGGCTTGTTCCCAGGCTGGGCCAATTAATCTCTCTCTCTCCCCCACATCCCCCTCCCCCGCACACACACAGGATACCTCCCGGATTAGGACTCCTCAAGAGGAGTCGAAATTGGTGGAAGTTGCTTTGGGCGGAGGAGGAGGAGGGGGGAGGAGTGTGCGCGCAGAAAGGCCGACCGATCCGTTTCCTCTCGCCAAGAATCGCAGCGTCTTTCTGGTTTCCTGGAAGTGTGTGTGAATGTGCGCGCGCGTTTCTGAAGCGCTTTTCCCGTTAGCGGAGTAAAGCGGGGCTGGTCGGCGGTGGGAGGAGGAGGAGGAGGAAGAGAGCGAGAGCCGGTGAACTCGCATCTCGTGTCAGCGTGTGGTTGCTGCTGGCTGCATAGTGCTGGGAGCTGGAGGGACGGAGAAGGGCGGGAAAGAGAGCGAGAGCTACAAGAATAATATTTGAGCTGCTCCAGTTCCAAGAGGAGCTTGTATATTTGACGGGGTAACTGACACGCTGGGGGAAAGAGAGGCTTGGATTCCTGGTGCCTGTGTGTGGCTGGGGTGGAGTGTGGCAAGAGTATTTATTTTTATGAATGGTCAGAACTTTCATTGGCCGCCGGAGGCGGCTGGCAGGCTCCTGATTGGCAGGAAGTGGCTGTGTAAACCCCGGTAGACTCCCTCCCCCTCGCCCTCCCCCTCCTGCTTTTTTTTCTTTTCTTCTGGGTGATTCCTGGAAGTGTGGAGGGGACTGTTGGTAAGGAGGAGGGGAAAGCGAGCTGGTCCCCGCCTATCCCTGCAGCAGAAAAGGGAAGAGAGGTTGGGTAAGGTGATCCAGGGGTGTGCAGGGAGATCCCGCAGGCCGAAAAGCAAAAAAACAACAGCCACGCGAGACTCGTTTAACCCCCTCGCGGCTGGGCGTCCCAAGAGACGAAGCGGGAAAACCTCCCCCCCCCAATGGCCCGTGGCGGCTCCCACTCCAGCCACCGGCCCGCCGCCTTCACTTTGCGCATGAGGTTGCCCTCTGTACATGGGCAGTTTGCACTGACCGTGCACGGAACAGGAATTTTGTGCATGCGCACGTATTAGGTAGAGCGTCTTGTGCGCGGAACATGGAAAGGAACATCCAATGAGAGCTGGTGTAGCGCAGCGGCTAAGCACGGGACCGCGGGCCACACTGTACCCGGTTCGAACCTCGGCTCTGCCTGAGCTAACCGCTAGGCGGTCTTACCCAGGCACTGACTTCCGCCCGCCCCCATCGCTCCTTGTAAAATAGAGGCCGAGGCTGTGAACTCAGAGAGGAGAGATGGTAATAATACTGACTTAGCTAACAGTTGTTAAAGGGGTTAGAACTGCTTGACGCACGGAGAAACGCTCTGAACACTTGGAAGTGCTATAGATAGTATTTTGCTGCTGAATACATTATCAGCATTGGTTTTGCTTTCTGAGTCTCTTAAATTTGGTTGTCTCTTAAGTTTATTGCAGTTTAATAGGGATTTTTAATGAAGCATCTCATAAATATAATAAATAATACAAATGTGTTATTGTTATTGCTACTTACTACCGGTACAAGGGGAGCTGGTGGTGCTGTGGTCTAAACCACTGAGCCTCTTGGGCTTGCTGATCGGAAGGTCAGCAGTTCAAATCCGCTGGATGGGGTGAGCTCCTGTTGCTCTGTCCCAGCTCCAGCCAACCTAGCAGTTTGAAAGCACACCAGTGCAAGCAGATAAATAGTTACCACTCCGGCAGGAAGATAAACAGCGTTTCGTTGCACCAGAAGCAGTTTAGTCATGCTGGCCACATGACCTGGAAAGCTGTCTGCGCACAAATGGCAGCTCTCTCGGCCTGAAAGTGAGATGAGTGCTGCAACCCCATAGTCGCCTTTGACTGCACTTAACTGTCCGGGGGTCCTTTACCTTTTTACCTACTACTACTGTTGTGGGAAGAGCGTGGAATGAAGACCTGGGTTCATATTCCTGTTCAGCAGTGAAGCTGGAGATGAACATAAACGGTACTTTACAGTGTGGTGGTCTGGTGTTTCGTTAAGACTGGAGAGTCCAGGGTGAGAATTCAAGCGCGGCTGCAATGATGGCTAGCTAGGTAACATTGGGCCTGTTGCTGTTTCTCAGCCCAACCTACCTCACAGGGTTCGTGTGAGGATAAATCTGCTGGCCCTCATTTGCCCCTAAAGTTCCATATACATTACACATACATTTTTTGTTATAACCTGCAGATACAGTCATGCCTTGGTTCTCGAACAGAATCCATTCTGAAAGTCCCTTCGACTTCTGAAAATGTTCAAAAACCAAGGCGCGGCTTCCGATTGGCTGCACTCAATCAGAAGCCGCGGAAACCGCGTCGGACGTTCGGCTTCCAAAGAACGTTCGCAAACCGGAATACCTCCGCGTTTGCAGTGTTCGGGAGCCAAAACATACCTGTACCAAGGTGTTCGACAACCAAGGTACGACTGTATTGTGTTCCTTTATCTGCCTAACATGATTCTAGGCTGATAAAAGAGTTCGGAAAATGCTCCAAAGCTTGCTCACTATGCTGCAACATTATGTTTGATCCTGTGGATTTTGGATATAGGATTATAGTGCTGCACATCTTACACATATGCTGGTGGACTTGGGCCAGGGAGATACCTGGGTTGGAATGAGCCTTGGTGATTATCCTTAGCTTAGTTGCTGGTTTTGAGCCTAGCTTAGGATGGGGCTGAAACTCCGTGGCTGAGCTCATGCATTCCACTGAGAAGGTCCCAGGTTCAATCCCTGGCATCTCCAGGTACAGCTGGAAGAGACCTGTGTTCGAAACCCTGGACACACACTGCCAGCCAGTGTACTCTGGCTAGGTGGGTCAACACTATACAAGGCAGCTTCTTCTGTTCTTCGTAACTTACCTTGTAGAGCTGCTGTGATGTAGAAGCGACGGTCCCATGTATGCCACCTTGACCCTGATACGATACAAATATGAAAAAGAAATCAATGCAATATATAGGTGGGGGGGGGGTCACTTGCTACCGGTAGTTTTATTTAATATATTTCTGTTGTACTGTACCTCTCGATTTCACAGAACCACTGTAACACCAGTACCAAGTATACAAATTTTGGGCAGGTGTGGACATGCAGGTGTATACCTTCCCATATGTATAGGTGGATGCGTGTGGAAAATTGGCATGTGGATGGAGCTTGTGGATTTGCCCTGGAGTGTGTGCATAGTGCTGTATGCCTATGCACACTTACTTGCTTCTGAGTAGACATGCATAAATATGTGCTGTCTTGTATCCATTTATTCGTGTGTGTCTCTTTGGGTGGATCATTCCTTAAGGGTAAATACCTGCAAATGGACTATGGTTTGTCTGTGCATATTATTGCAATGTAAGGTGTACGTGTGTGTGTGTGTGTGTGTGTGTGTCCTTGGTGTGTGCACATGCATTAAAATGCCTTCATATATGATGCCCAATGTGGGTGTGTTTATTTCTATCCCTATATATGACACATGAGGAGCATGCACACAAATATGATTATGTGCACCAGTACCATGTCTGTGTACATTTTTTTGGGGGGGGGGAGTGTACACAGTTTGCACACATGGTGTTATATGTACATATCCTGGTTTGAATGTATAGTGCGATGGCGTCCTGGCGAGTGCTTATGGAGCACATGGGGTCTGTATGGGCAATGTTACCCATGCACAGATGTGTTTATATTATATGTAGGTGTGCATGGAGTGCTGAATGAGTCTGCAAAAAGTGGCATGCTTGAGGTACAATGATCATTTTTACATCCTTCGTCGTTTGCAAATCCCTCTTAATGGTTACAGCGACTGGCACTCTCCCTTCTTTTCGCAGTAGCTCCCAGAAGTGTGAGCTTAATGAGTATACACACATTGCGTCAGGGATGCAGAATAGGTGCTGGTTGCTGCTGCAACATCTCTTGTCCATCCCCGATCAGTTGTGTGTGCAGCAGAAAACAGTGGAGTCAGTACATCCAATACGAAGTCAATGGCTGGGGGCAGGGGGGAGAGAGATGTATGTCTATTTTACAGCAATCCAACACACACACACACACACACACACACACACTCTTTCTCTCTCTCTCTCTCTCTCTCTTCTCAAGGCACCCGCCCCAATGGAGCCACGGAGCCAGCCGCGACTCGCCGCCACTCCCCCTTGGTGAGAGAGCCTCGGCATCTTGACACAGCAGCTCTCTGGACCCCTCGCTCCCTGGCCAGAGAACCCAGGCGTCCTGGCCCTGCTGCGCTCTCTCCCTCTCTCTTCCCTGCTCTTCCTGGCTTGGGTGGTGTTTATGAGCTAATCATGCGCAGTCAGGGCCGTTAGCTGTTCCTGGCAGGTCTGAAGTTGCCGGTAAAGGCACCGCTTTCCTAGCAGTGATTAGGGGGAAGCGAGCGCGTGATGGAATGCTAAACAGCAATAACCACACGCGGAGGCAGCGGAGGCAGGAGCAGCAACGCTCCCCGGGGCTTTGGGGAGAGTGGGCAAAGGGAGGGTCGGGGGTGGGGAGGAACGGGAGGCAGAGGGCTGAGGGTGGCCGGAGAGCTCGCACAACCCTCCCCCAACCCCGTTTTAAGGCTGCATCGGATGAGATTGAAGCCTTTGCCTGAGAACCATTTTTTCCAATGCAAGGGCTCGTCTGTATACTATGTGAAGCCAGGAGGGTTCCTCTGAGCATGTGCAGAACGCTTTATTACTGATTCTTCGTGCATCTAAGAAGGGAACGACAGGTGGATGAGATTTAACCCCGGACACATCTGATACTAGAACCTTGGGGTGAAGGGTGGAAAGAGGATGAAGAATGCCTCATCTATCCAGCCAGTGCTTAATCTGAACAGGATCTTAGCCCTAGAAAATATTTGAAATCATTCCCGACCCCACACCCGCTGCCAGTTTCCCATACCTTCATACCCTAGGGATATTTGAAGAAGAAAGAATGCCTCTGAGGGCATGCCGAGTGCTTCCCTTTACCATAGGAGAGGAACCAGGTTACAGAATTTAAACCCCTGCACTTTTTTCTATCCTTTTTGAAAGTAGGGGCGGCATTCCGTTTTTATCCAATCCTTCCTCCAGGGAGCTCAGAGAGAACACGCAGAAACCACCAACCTCCATTTAATCCTCGCAGCAACCCTGCGAGGTAGGTTAGGCTGAGGACACTGACTGTCCCAAAGTCACCGGGCAAGCCATGAGCCCAAGGAGGGGTGGGACCCGGGCCTCCCCAGCCCAGCGCTCTAACCAGGAATGATGCAGGCAATAATTGTCCAAAGTAACACGTGATGTGATGGAGTAACACTAACACACCCACCCACAGTGCCGACGGCTGAGTAAAGCTGAGGAAGAGCAATCCATCCAGCTTGGGGGGCTTGTGATCAAGGAGACCCTTCCACAGCTGGCACACTATGGTGATGATGATGGAGGAGAACACAAGGACATTATTTTTAACTATTATTTCATCTAACTCTTCTTATTTTTCGGTCAAATCCGAAAGTATAATATACCACAAGCTGAAGTGCTGCTTAAAATATTGATGGATTGTGTGTTGTTTTTGTTTTTGTTTCACAAAGCATTGCTTGTTAAATAGTTAAGCATTTTTAAAAAGGGGGGGGGGGCTGCGAGCACTCTGATCTCCTTCCGTCTACTTGGGAATGGATGCGAGACATCCAGGCAGATAGACAATGCTGCCTCCCGCTGGAGCATACAGGAAGTGCAGATGAGATGAGAGCCGGAGGGCGGGGCGGCGGGGCGGGAGGGGGGGGAGACATCTCAAGAGTACGGCGGCTGTTGCTATGAGGATCCCAAGCCGTGACAAGTGCGAAACGTCATTTGCAAAAGGAGGTATCTTTCCTTGACCTAGTTTCTCTCGCAGGAAAAGTAAGGGTGTCTTCAAAAAAAGGAGGAGAGGCAGGGGGGCAGATGGTGAGGTTGCTGGGCTTGTAGGATGATTGAGGCATTTGAGCTTCTTGGCTGGAACATAGAATCATAGAATAATAGAGTTGGAAGGGGACCACCAAGGGACATCTAGTCCACCCCCTCTGCAATGCAGGAATCTCAACTAAAGCATCCATTACGGGTAGCCGTAGTGCCTGATAAAAGTCAGACTGTGGGTCCATTTAGCTCAGTACTGTCTGCACTGGCTGGCAGCAGCTGTCCAGGGTTTCAAGAATGTTTTTTTTTCTTCCCACCTCTGGTCCTGTAGGGAGATGCCAAAGAACTGAACACAGGAACTTTTGCATGCAAAGCAGGTGGTCAGCCACTGGGCTGCAGCTGCCCGCCCCTAAAAACCTGGGACCACCACCCTTTATTTCTAACAGGACTATAAAAAGATGCTTTTCACTTGGTCAGAGCATTGGCCTATCTCGATTTTCCACTCCTACCTGGAGATACCAGATATTGAACCTGGGAGCTTCTGCATACAAAGCAGATGTTGAAGTATTGTTGAATCCCAACAGCTCTGAACTACTTTCTTTTGCTTTCTAAGGAAAAGCCTGTTGGCATCTGTCTGTCTCAAGAGACAATAGAGTGTGCCTCCAGGGTGAAGCCAAACTTCTGTGTTAGCGGCACCAAAGTGACCTCTCTGGGGTGCAAGCCTGGGCAGCATGTAAGGAGTGAAAGCCTGGAGCACCCAGTAATCCCATGGATGCCCTAGGAAGATCTCTAGTGCAAGCCCCACATAAACGAACTGGAAATGAAGGAGAGAGAAAATATCAGAATTTTGCCAAGTTCTTGTGCATTTCTCATTCATTTCCCTGAAGTCCTGTACAGGTGATCTTCCTGGCAGATGGCGGCTCCTGGGTCAGATCTGGCTACGGTCCACTCCACTCTCCTTAATGGTGCCTGAAACCCGACAGCCAGTCTGTATGTTTGAGTGCCACGTGTCAATAAAAACCCATTTTGCCTCCGTCAGGCTTCCCAGTACAAAACGCTGAGCTTGAATCGGCAATCTGGCAGCGATGATTTGGCAGGCCTGGCGATCAAGCATAACACAAAGGCAGCCTGTGGAACCTGGGAAGTTTTGTTACTGTTGTTCAACTGGGTATGCAGCTCACCTTCTTTGAGGGCATCCATACAGCTGGTACTTAACAGGCACCAGGTGTACTATCCCCCCCCCCAAAAAAAGATGTGTAGGAATACAAAAATATTTGCCCCTTCCAGAAAAGTGAATAGGAAGATCGTAACAAAATAATACTACAAGCTTGCTGCTGTTTTCATCTATGGAGTGGTGGAAAGCAGCGGTGCCTGGACCCCCTTGGGCCAATTCCTGGAGTGGAGTAATAGGCAATCCCTCTTCACAGGAAACTCTGGGAACTGTAGCTCTGCGAGTGGAATGTGGGTGGGGTGTCTCCTAACTTTTCTCAGTGTCCATAACAAACTACAGCTCCCAGGATTCTTTGGGGGAAGAATGATAGGTTAAAGTAATATGGTGCTTAAAATGTAGGTCATAAATGTGGCTTTAGGAGGATGCTGGCAGCCAGAGCCACCCTCTGGGCTGGTTGCAAGTAAGACAATGGGCTGAGTGCGCACTGAAGTTGGCGAGGCAGCACTCCACTCACCCTAGTGGCCCAGCCTTAAATGCTGGGAAGGATGCTTACGGCCTGGAGCTGACAGAGACTCATTTCTTCTCTTCTCCCATCCATGTCAATGAACCCCAAGAAGAGAGCATGGGGGTCCTTGATGGTACCCATCAACAGTGAGCAGTCCCTGGAGAGCAGCTCAAGGAGGAGTACAGAAGGCCCTAGCCTAGTCTGAAGCGGGAGCTGACAATGCTAGCAACTCACACTAACAGGGCCTTTTCAGCGGTAGCCCCCCCCGTCATGGAATGCCCTACCTCGTGAGGCGCATGCCTGCATCCATCATTATTAAATAGCCAGAGGAATATGAAAACAAGCCTGTCTACCCAGGCATTTGGTGGTTCAAGAATATTGTTCCTGGCAACTCTGTGATCGTTGGACAGAAGACTGTTGTTTACTGTCATTGCATTTAGAATGTTTTCAGCTGTAACTGCTTTTAGATGTTTTTGACTGTGATTGTTTTTAGAATGCTTTAACTATTTCAGAACACCCCCCCCCCAGGCTATTGCTTAAGGTACAAAGGAATTTTGTGATATATTGAACATTGGGGGGGAGGATGTTGAGAATTCTCCGCTGCAGCTTTTCAGCTCTGCTACAATTCTCAATCCAAACACTGAGGTGTGTATTTTCTCAATCCTCGTGGATCATCTCTCTTCTGGATCATTCTGTGGGCAGTCTCTCCTAGGCTGCCCACACACCATGCACTAAAAGGAAATTAAAAGCATACACCCCACCTCCAGAGAATCCTGGGGGCTGTAGTTTTCCTATCACAGAGATCCAGTTCCAAATATTCTTCTTTTTTTGGGGGGGGTGTTTTTGATGGGGTATGTATGCAAGCCTAAAGTCACCAGTGAAGCTCTATGACATAACAGACGTCAGTCAAAAAGAGGCCCCCAGAACTGCAAATGCGCTTTGAGCTCCATATAGCAGCGTATCGAATGCTGGCATCTGTTACAGCCCCCTCTTCCTCCTCCTGGCCAGCTGCCCCACTGCCACCCTCTCCACTCGCTACACGCACCCCAGTCCTGTTGGGGAACTAAGCGCCTTGCCAACAGCTCCCTCTCCCTAGCTTGGGGACAGCAGTGGTGGGAGGGGAGGGGAGGTGGTGGCGATTGCAGCAGCTGCCATCATAGTTGTTGTGGATTTCAGGAGCTCCCCGTGACAACCCTCTGCACTACACCCCCAGAGAGAATCCAAAAAATGTGTGCTAATCCATTCTGCTGTGGCTGGCATCCATCTGTCTCAAGAGACAATGGAGCACACCTCCAGGGGTGAAGTCAAACTGCTATGTAAGCAGCACTAAAGTGACCTCCTCGGGGCACAAGCCTGGGCAGTGTGCATGGAGGTCCTGGGCTGCCCAGACGACAAGACCTCCCTCCCGGCCCCGCTGATGTGGTCCAAAGGAAAGCAGAGCAATAGGTTTGGCAACAGCTCGGCTGCAGGAGTTGTCGGAAGGAGGCATAAAAGGTGCCATCCAACCGTGTTTTAGGGCGTCCACTCTGAATTTGTGTAACGTTGACTGTTTTGCCTTTTCTTCTCCTGAAGATGTCCCCCAGAGTTTTCCTTCTCCTAGGCTACTTTCCCAAATTGAGGAGTCCCATCTGCCTCTCGCTTCTGCATGTGCAGAAACCGCCTTCTTGACCATCGGACCCGCTATTGATTTCATCCGCTCAGTCCACTTGGAGCCTGTCTTCACACACAGACGAAGTCCCTTACTCACCGAGGGTTTGTGACACTTTGGCTCCCCTCACAGGCATAGCCAGCCAGTCGAAGACATTCCCAGGTGTGGCCTCTGTCACATGCTTGCAGCTCCTAGGAGCCGCAGGTGAGAGCTCAGTGCAGGGTAGAGATGAAAGGACAAAGTGCCCCAGAAGGAGCATGACATGTCCCCCGCCAGAGGTACTACGGTACTCCCCTAACACCTCATACACCCCTGATCCCTTATAGCTATGTGTATATAATACCCACTATTACTGGGGTCCCCAATATGGACTCTGTGGCACCCTCAATCACCCTCTTGGGGCCTGCCAAGATCCCCTGCAGCTCCCAAATATATATTTTTTATCTTTTAGATATGTTTGAACTTTTTTCTCTTTGAGCTGGATTGCTTGTTTCTCAGGGTGGTGACTTTACTGTGTGTGTTTTATTTTTATTTTTTGTGGGGGGGAGCTGTTTTCCTGTTGTTTTTTTTAAGGGGGAGGCACTAAGCACCAGCTGTTTTTCTTGCATGGAATAAGCATTTTGCGGTGACCATTACATTTGCTTAGATTTCCAAGTGCAACCCTGGGGTCCTGTCTCCCTAGAGATCTGATGCAGAACCAACAGAAGGCTTCGGCTCTGTGTTGCTTAAACCAGATGCCTCTACCTATGCTCAACCTGTAAACAAATGCAAATATTACAAAAAAAAAACCGTCAGTAAGCCTCCGCTCACCTCCTACCAAATAAAACCGAATCTGCTGCATCCTGGAGCTTCTCGCTGTTTGGTGGAAGTGGGATGGGCAGAGCATAGCAGTATGATTACTGGAAACCTCACTACCATACAAATGTCAGGTCTGTCTTTGTGCCCTTGAGCAGACGTCTCAGTTGCACCCCGTAGTGCACGACCGGAAATATTCCTGGATAAAGAAAGCCTCAGCCATCTCTTCCCTGCTTGCCACTCCCTGCCCCTGGATATCACAGCACCGACGATGGGAAACTGAGTGTGTATGCTACCCCCCACAAGGGCCTGTGTGGACAGCAGGGGCTGAAACCCTGGCTGGGGTTATGTAGCCTTACAGGGGTTGCAAGGACTGCTGGTCCTCCTTGGAATGAGCAGAGTGGGCATAACAAATGATAGCAGATGCGTTCCCTCCAAGCGCAGTGAAAACACATGGCCACCAGATGGCGAAGGATGACTATTAGCAAGGCCTGGAATCCTAGAATCCTAGAATTTTACAGTAGGAAGCGAGCCCTGGGGGTCATCTAGTTCAACCCCCTGAAACGCAGGAATCTCAGCATGCAGTCCCCCAGCCAACACAGAATACTTAACAGGTAGACTACGACACAAGAGACCCTGCTGGTTATGATCAAGTGGGCGAGGGACATTGGTCATAACATTGAAATTGATTTATGGTTAAAACTGTGTAATCAGAACATTAAATTTACCACATGTATAATACTAAAGGAGAATATTATAAAGTTAATGTACCGGTGGTATCTGACCCCAGTAAAACTAGCAAGGTTATATAAGAAAAAAGACAGGAAATGCTGGAAATGCAAGGAGATGGAAGGTGACATATATCATATGTGGTGGCTTTGTAAGAAAGTTAAACCATTTTGGGAGTTAATTTATAATGAGCTGAAAAAATTGTTAAAATATACATTCCCGAAAAAGCCAGAGTTATTCTTGTTGGGTTTAATTGGAAACGAAATAAAAAAGGATGATATAAGAATATTTATGTATGCCACCACAGCGGCCAGAATGTTACTGGCACGGCAATGGAAGACACCAGAGATTCCATCAATTGAAGATTGGAGACGCAAAATGATAGAGTATATAGACTTGGCTAAGTTAACTGGAAGGGTAAGAAAACAAAAAGACCAGAAAACCCAAAAGAAGTGGTGTAAATTTTCAGAATATCTTAACTCGTATTGTAAAACTTTAAAAACACTCACAGATATGTGGTAACACCTGCATCAGTAATAATAGAGTTTATTCGGATGTTGACGAAGTATATTTAAGCAAATTAAGATTGGACTTAGAAGAGCGAGAGATGTAAGAATTTGATAAATAAAACCAAAGTAGGGGGAAGGGGAAGCTGAGTTCGGCGGAACAAAGGCCAAATATATTTGTTACTTAGAAATATATCCCCAAGAAGTGGATATTGGGATCTTTGTTTAGGTTTATGTTCTTGTATGTTTAAATTTATCTTTGTTTGATTATTTGTTTTCATGGAAAAACTCTAATAAGAATTAATATGTATAAAAAAAAGAGACCATGCTGGTTGTAGTAGGACAACATTGGGCTAGAGGGATCAACCGCCTGGCAGCTTTAAATGTTCTCTTTCTCGTTCCCGTAGCTCTGTGGTAAGAGTGCACGGTGTTCATAGAGAATGTCCTGGGTTCAACTCCCACCATCCCCCCCCCTTTTAAAGGAATGTCAAGGTAAGCCAATATGGGGAAAGACCTTGGCTGGGGAGACACTGCCAGTCAAAAGTAGACACTGGATTTAGATGGACCAAATTGGTCTGGCATATCTGTCATTGTCATTAATGGGGATTTTTTTTTTTGCCCATGAAAACCCATAAGAGTGGATAGGGAAAACGCCATACTTTTTAATTGCCCAGATTGCAAAGTAGCTGTGAAGATAGCTGGAGAGCACGAGAGAATAATTCAATCATCATTGAAAGTCCTCGACTCAGCACACTTAGGCCACTTAGGTTAGTTACTTCTTCTTTTTCTCCAGCAGAACACTTGAAAATTGCACAGAGTGTTGGTGGGCCACTTAATAGTGATAATTTAGAATGTGCTGTGGTAGATGCTCGATGATGATGAAGATGATGGTGATTTATACCCCACCCACCTGGCTGGGTTTCCCCAGCCACTTTTAACACTTATTTTATTTCTTCTATATTGTACGGTATCACTGTACATTTTAAACCATTATTTATTTAATTTATACCCCCCTCCTTCCTCCCAAAGGAACTCAGGGCAGCAAACCCTTTCCCCTTCCGGGCATGCCAGACTGCTGGGTTCTGAGAACAACAGGAAAGGTCGCTACACCCACCCCTCACAGCCACTGCCATTTTTTACCAACATGCCATGGACCACTTGAAGGAAGCTCATGGGCCACTGGTGGTCCTCAGACTACAGTCTGGGCACTCAGATAGTCTCATGGATCTGACAAGGAGGGACAATTTA
Organism: Zootoca vivipara; assembly: GCF_965207765.1. NCBI lineage: Eukaryota > Metazoa > Chordata > Lepidosauria > Squamata > Lacertidae > Zootoca > Zootoca vivipara. The sequence goes on from NC_142595.1 coordinate 36,177,747, forward strand.
GAGATGTCAATTGACAGGGCTGCCTATTGGGACAGAGGCTGCAGAGGAAAGCAGACTGCTAAAGGAGCATTAGCAAAGGACGTGGTGTGTTCATCTGCAACTTTCCCCCCTTCTCGTAATTGCATTGAACGCCAGAGCTGCTGGCAGGCTCACTGGGGTTCCCTTTGCTTTTGTGCACATGCATGCACCCCCACCCCCGCAACAAGAGCCTCACCCTTCAAACCTTCTGGCACGCTCTCTGTAGCCCTGAGCAACATTTCCCAGGAGTAAAATGAACCAGTGTGGCTCAACGCCAGCAGAGGGCGCTCTGGTCCCCTGTCTCAGCCTTGAATCAGACAAACCATGATTACAAGGTGCCATGAAAACTTATAAGCTATAAGATAAGTACAGTGGAACCTCGGTTTATGAACACCTCGGTTTATGAATTTTCGGTTTATGAACACCTCGGTTTATGAATTTTCGGTTTATGAACGCCGCGGACCCATCTGGAACGGATTAATTCATTTTCCATTACTTTCAATGGGAAAGTTTGCTTCAGTTTATGAACGCTTCAGTTTATGAACAGACTTCCGGAACCAATTACACCCATGCTTCGGGTTAAGTACGCTTCAGGTTGAGTACTCCGCGGACCCGTCTGGAATGGATTAATCCGCTTTCCATTACTTTCAATGGGAAAGTTCGCTTCAGTTTATGAACGCTTCACTTTAAGTACTCCGCGGACCCGTCTGGAATGGATTAATCCGCTTTCCATTACTTTCAATGGGAAAGTTTGCTTCAGTTTATGAACGCTTCAGTTTATGAACAGACTTCCGGAACCAATTGTGTTCATAAACCGAGGTACCACTGTAGAACGTTGGCACCCTGCCTTCCATCTGCACTTCACAGCTTCCGGGAACATCGTTGAACCAGATGTTTTTGGCCTACAACTCCCATCATCCTTAGCTAACAGGACCAGTGGTCCTGGATGATGCGAATAGTAGTCCCCAAACATCTGGAGGGCCGAGTTTGCCTATGCCTGATTTAAATGGTTGTGCTCAGGACCTGCTTCCCATAAGCATCTACAAGAACAAGATGACGGACTAGATTGGCCAGTGGCCTGATCCAGTGCAGCTCTTCTTATGTTCTTAACAAAAAGCCAGATCCCGCACCCACCCACTAATGTATCACTTACTACTCCAAAGTAAAAACACTGTGACGCGCAGCGGACATTGTCAGGGCTAGCCTAAAGCATGTTGCTGCCTGAGGCAAAGCCGAGTGGGCTGGCTGTTTAATCTGACTTCCACAATGAGATAGGGTCCTCGGAAACTCCAGTGGCAGACTTTGGGCTCTCCAATTTCAGTGGCGCCCCATGCCATGCTGAAATTTGCTGCCCCCTTCCTCTTGCGCTCCATTCTACAGCATTGCAGTGGCGCCCCTTGCAGCGCAGCACATGGTCCAGCCAAACTTGTCACACTAGCCTAAAACCACCTTTGACTACACCTGGGGAAGCTGGCTAGTTTGGGAGGCCGGATCAAGCCATGTGCCCATACACAGCTCTGTCAGGAAGAGTCATGAGAAACAGCCAGCATTTGCCACCTGATAAGGTTGCCTCACTTTGCCTAATGGTAGGGGCGGCTGCCCCGGACATTGTATTAGGAGGGTGGTTGAGGCAGTGATTAATGCAATGAGGATAGTGGTCCTAAAAAGCATGCTCCTTTCCCCCCCTAACCTGATCAGTTCTGGAGAGTTGGCAATGTGGAGTGTTGGTAGGGACTAAACAGTCACTCCACTCGCTTCAGTTTGCTGCCCAAATGCTGCAAGACTGTCCTGTCTGCCATCTCCTCCCTCTGCCCTTGCAGTCCTTTGCCTGCTGTGGTCTGATTTCAAACCATGCTGCAAAGCAAAACACATCATCTAGTGTCATTCTGACACCAGGTGATTGACAGGTGAGCAGTTCTGCTCACCTATCAAAGAAAAGCCACAGAGGATCAGTTCTCCACCTCTGTCATAAAGCCTAAAGGTAAAGGGACCCCTGACCATTAGCTCCAGTCGTGACCGACTCTGGGGTTGTGCGCTCATCTCGCATTATTGGCCGAGGGAGCTGGCGTACAGCTTCCAGGTCATGTGGCCAGCATGACTAAGCCGCTTCTGGCAAACCAGAGCAGCACATGGAAACGCCGTTTACCTTCCCACTGTAGCGGTTCCTATTTATCTACTTGCATTTTGACGTACTTTCGAACTGCTAGGTTGGCAGGAGCTGGGACCAAGCAACGGGAGCTCACCCCGTCACAGGGATTCGAACCGCCGACCTTCTGATCAGCAAGCCCTAGGCTCAGTGGTTTAACCACAGCGCCACCTGGGTCCCATAAAGCCTAGTTGATAGCTAATAATCACCTGGATTTAGGCATCACCCCTAGGCAGTCGTCCACGTTTACTTTCTCACCGAAATACAGACATTGTGCTGCCTTGATGAAGCTCTCACCCTGTCCATAAGAGGCCCTGTCCATAAGTCCCGGCGTTCTTGCCTGGCCACACTCTCTCTTAGAATAATAAAACCATAGAACGGTAGAGTTGGAAAGGACCACAGGGGTCATCTAGTCCAACCCCCTGCAATGCAGGAATCTTTTTGCCCAACGTGAGCCTCGAACCCGCGACCCTCAGATTAAGAGTCTCAAGCTCTACCACCTGAGCTACATCCATCATAGGCTCTTGCATTGGTTACCATCAGTGCAGGTTAGGGCCGAAGTCCAGGAGGGTCTCTAAACAGGGTCAGTACCCTCACTCTCTTGTTGACGTTCTTGATTCATTCGAAGGATGCTTTGTTCCTCTAGGGAACAGCAGAGATAACTTTGCAGTTTAAACCCAGTGTTGGGATGAAAGAACAAGGACTCAAAAGCCGCCCCCTTGCTGCCAACAAGTGCTGTGATTCACACCTTCCTAAAACAATATGCAAATCAAAAAAACAAAGTTACCTTTTGGAACTCCCCAAATTCTGCAGGGCAGTTTTCCAAACAAAAAGCATGTACTGTACTAAAGAATGCAAAACAACAACAACAACAACAACAACAACAACAACAACAACAACAACACACCACGTTTGTGAAAATAACATACACAATTGTGTGTAAATTGCTTGTAAAAAATGTATATACCAGTAAGTAGGAGAACTGTGAATTAAAATAATGACAAATTGTCATGAGGACTTAAAAAAAAAATACAAACGGATGTGCAAGAGCAGTGAACCAAACCTAAGATTGGAAAACCGAGAAACTTAGAGAAACCAAAATTAAAAGAGCCATCTGCCCCTAGGCGCAGGGAAGAAAACAAGCTCAGAATCAGAAGAGGGCTGAGGCTTGCTGTGCCTCAGCACTGGGTGGGTGCCCTTAGCTCACAATGGCTCTTGGGCACAATGCACGCAGCAAGCCAAGATGCTCTGCTCCCACTTCAGTTCAGAGCTATAGTGAAGGGGGTGAGCGAGATAATCAAACCCTGCTCTTGAACAAGCATATCAGAGGTTGAAGAGTGTTCAGAAGTTGTTATCATCCAGATTGACAGTTGTGTGTGTGACATAAATTTGCTAGTTGTCCCCTCCATAATTTCACAGACAAAAATAGGGAAACATTTAATACACACAAGGGATTATTATTTTGACACATGCTCACCCTGCCTATTGCACCCATATATTGCCAAAGGCTCTGTTTGCTGTGTGCAGTAACATGTCATTTCCCACTTTTTAAAACCAAGGTGTTTTAGGTTAAAGCTATGCTGCGGGTGGGTGGGTGGGAATTGTCCTACCATCTGTTAGCAGAAGTTTCAAAGCCTTACCAGCATTTGAGACTGCTGTTGTGTACACTGCGTTATGCCTTAGTGTCCATGCACAAGCATTTGTGCACATGTGCACTAGAGGTAGCAAGATTCACCTTTTCCTCGCTCAGAAACCCAACTTCTAGGCACCCAGAGAGAGAGACAGAGAGAGAGAGAGAGAGAGAGAGAGAGAGACAGACAGACAGACAGACAGACAGACAGACAGACAGACAAACTGAATTCTGAAGAACGACAACACTCACAACTTGGACTAACACATTTTAACAAGACATTTTCAAAAGCGGGCACTTCCAGACTATCACTATTTTCAGGTATTTTCAATTATGTGCTGACAAATTCAGGTGGATTTGGAGTTCTTGTGCAACAAACTGGCTTCTCCAAAATATTGGACTTTCTGCAATAAGTGACGGGGAAATGCATTGGAAAGTGTGGGATAACACTTGGGGTGGACCTACACCCGTGGGGGGGGGAACACTATAAATAAGTCAGAAATTAAATCATTATAACAAAAGAAAAAAATTGTTATGGAAAAGCACTTAGACTTTTGTTTTGCTCTCCAGCACCATCTGGTGTTGCATGTTTATAATGCATTCAAAACACTCTTGTTGTTTTTTAACTAATGTAGCTGAGTCCTTGCTTTGGTGCAATGTCATCTAACCTCCCCAGAAACAAATCAGGACGAATGCTCAAGGAAACAGGTTGTCTGGAAGTATCCAAAGTAAGGACAGTGAATTATCGGGACTGTGATCCAGGGGATGTATGCCGTGCCAGGCAGGGGTGTTAATTGTTAGAGGCTGACCCAAAGGGAAGTCCCAGGTCTCTTGTGCCAGGCCCCAGATCTCTTGCCCCTTCCCTCTTCCTTTTTTGAAAAAAAAAACACTTTGCTTCCAGGGCACCTGCCTACTAGACCCACCCATCCACAGGCCTTCCATACATTTATGCTCATTCATGTTGGGAGCCTGTGCCCCAGGCCATTTAAATTCTTAGTAACTCCTGCTGATCCTGGTCACTAAGGGAGAGTGGGAGCCAGGGCCAGCTCTACCATTAGGCAGGATGCGGTGGCAGCCTCCAGCAGCAGATATAGATGTTGGGGTCAGCGGTGAGGTGCTGGGATGGCAAAGCTATGTGTCACACACATCCTGCCCTGTGCCCCCTAAGCAAGTCTTTTGCCCTGAGATATTCTGGAGGACGTTGTCTCATCCGCTGAGATTCAATGACCAGTCTGGTCGGCTCCTGAGCATGGAATGGATGAGAGGGGCCTCTCATCTTTTGCCTCAGGCAGCAAAATGCCTTGGGCTTGTCCTGAGTTGGAGTTAACAGTGGCATTCCAGGATTTGTTGGGTGCTGCAACAGTCTTCAGCTGCTGCTGCTGCTGCTGCTGCTGCACATCTAGAAAATGCAGGGAACCCAGGGATGCCGCAAGGAAATGAGAGATGCTTTGAACAGTTTTGTGCCAGGGGTTTTGGGGAAAACCAGAGGGAAAGGCCCAACTGTCCGTTGGTTTATGGGTGTCCAGGGATCAAGGGCCATCTGCAGGACTGGGCAGGGATACCCCTCTCTCTCCCCCCCCCTCTCCTCCCATCCCCGGCAAATTGCCTGCTCAATAAATAATGTTGTGTTTCAGAGCAGAGTCTTTGAAGGGGACGTGAGCTGTGACAGCTGAGCAAAGGGAAACATGAAGCTATTAGAGGAGGAAAATGTACTTGGGAGGAGAGAGAGAGAGAAGGCAACTCAGCACTTTGAGCTCCGGGTGCTGAGTTCAGTGTTATCTGACACCCGCCTTTGCTCTTCTCCCCCCCCCCCCCAAATCTTCTTTTCAAAATTTGACTTTCCAGAGCTCCTTCACAATTGCGCCTGGCTCTCGTTGTGGGGGAATAGTTTAAGGAGAGTGATGGTCAGAGTGGGAACAGGCAAACAAGAGATTTAATGGGCAACCAGGAGAGGAACCAACTACTGCTTTCACTCGTGACTTTCATAGTTTGGCAAGGGGGCAATTATAACCTCCTGTGTTTCATGTGCATATACAGGCACCTCCCCACTTACATGGGGGTTACGTTACGTTCCTGGCTACCGCACATATGTGTGAAATCACATGTAGTGGTGAACATAATCCGAAAAGCCTGCAAACACCCTCAAAACCACTGGGAACCCTTTAAAAACCAGCAGATATTACCAGACTGGCATGAATGGTGGCAAGCAATGATGGCTCTCAGTCTTCCTCATCACTGATGATGTGGAAACAGCAATTGGGGGGGTAGACCAGTACCCTGGAGTGCCTGGCTGTGATTCAGAAGTATTCTGGTACCCCAAAGTGCTTGGGATTGCTCTTTTTGCTTCATTTTTGCAGCTTTCTCACTGTTCTACGGCCATTTTCGCCCTTTGTGTGTGTGCCTTTTTTGCCGTTCAAATTGATTTAATTATTTCCCAGCCCCGCATATATATGTGGTCACTCACTGGTCAAGTGTGCATATGTGGGGAGACACCTGTATCTTTCCCATCATCCTTAGCCATTGGCCACACTGGCCAAGATTGATGGGACAGACTCCGCGCTCTAAAAGATTTGTGCAAGCCAAGAGATGAAGCCCTCTAGCAACCTTTGCTAACCTTTGCTGGCTGGGGCCAACGGGAATTGTAGCTCAAAATATCCAGAGGGTGCCAGGTTGGTGAAAGCTGCTCTGTAGACTCTTGCTATGGAGGTGCCTAAGTCTGTGTAAGGAATTGGGGGTGGGGCAGTGGCAGAGCACTTTTTCAAACGGAGGCTGTCAGCCTATGGCTACTTACTCATCACCTCTTGCATTTCTGCTGCAAGCCTGGTAAAGGTTTCCTAGTTAGCATTCCAGACCCTTATGTCCCCAACCCTAGGGTTGGCTTGGGGTGGGGGCAAATTTGACACATGGGTAGGGCTACACACCTGTCAATCACCTAGTGTCACTACAACATCAGACGATGCTGTGCGCTGAAGTCCAGATTGCTGCAACTTCAAAGTGCAGTGTAGGGGCTTTTTGAAAGCCCTTTTGCAAACAGCTCTGAGCTGCTCTTTGAACCTCTGAAAGCCAACAGATGAGCAGTGGGAGCGCTCCTTGCTTCAGCAGCAAAGCAACAATCCTGGAGCTCACAGTTGCTCCATTTCAGCCACATCAGTATTTGCCCCACATCTGACATCATCACATACATCATCCAATGTGGGCATGGTTTGGAGGGACGTGGCCTCGCAGGCCAAACAGAAACCACTGGTGGGCCAAGTCTGGCCTTTGAGATGGAGCTTCCACACCCTTTGAATACAGTCTCATCTCATGATCGCTGAGCATTGGCTTGGGTGGCTGGGGCTGATAGGGGTAGGAGTCAACGAGATCTGAAGGGCACAGGTTCCCCATTGCTGTTGTAGGAGCGATATGCTTGCCAGACTCCCATACTGCCTTTCTGGACCAGAACACATCAAGATGGCCTATGCTCTGCAGCTTCTGAAAGTACTTTTCTAACACCAAAGAGTGTTGATTGCTACCCAACATGGTAGCGATGCTGTCATCACTAACATTACCACCTATGAAGCTTGGAACTAACAGGTTTGCAGGCAGTGTGAATTGGCTGAGTAACAAAACAATATTAGCTCAAGTCACTTCTTTTAAAACTTATTTCATTCATCCTTCTGAAACAGAAACTTGCTCGCAATATATATACCCAATCTACCTCCGCCCCAAATACCCACATTTCATAGGGAGGAAATGCTGTTGAGTCTTTCCCACAAATGTCTCCTCCCCTCCCTGGCCTTCACATCTTCACTCAAATTTCATCTTAGCTATGAGCTCCGTAGATGTGAAAAACGGGGTTGACAATATGCCATCCTTGGTAACTGTGGTATGTGTTAAAATGGCAGGCTGTGCCCTACATGGCACCTTCGCTTTCATGCCCATGCATTTCATCTCTTTGTGCCCAAGGGACTCAATGCATTCACCCACTTCTAGAAACCCTGGGGAGGGAGGCTGAACACTGATGCCTGACTACAGTGGTAGCTCACTCTAGCAAAATGTCAACTGTTAACCCCAGCAGTATCATGATGGGATACTGTTGAAATATGGGTGGTGGCGGCGGGGGGGGGGGGGAGGAGTGAAGAGGCACAGCTGTTATCTCTGGTTGGTGGCATGCACCAAATTAGGTATGGGCAGGATGCAGGGATGGGACACTTGTGGCTGCCATCAACTTACAACTCACTCACTTTCACCATGTTCTCATTGTGTGATTGTTACTCTGGTCACATATTGCTGCTCCGGCTTTTGATAAACCAATGTATCTCTCTATGGATCTGTAGCCCAAAGTAGATGATATAGGGAAGACACCACTGAGTAGTAGAAAAAGTCACCATGGCAATTGAGCCTTCCTGAGTACTGGAGGATTTCCCTTGGACCTGTTGCCAGGTTAGATCTGATTGCTGGATGCCAGGAACGGGGCCTTGCTCGCACTGCCCCCCCCAAAAGTTATTGTTTATTTATTTATTTATTAAATTTGTATACCACCCTTTGTCTGAAGATCTCAAGGCATAAGCACACACTCCGGAGGGCTCCTCCAACCCCCATTTCTCCTCTCTTTTAGGTGGGATTTCACGAACTTAGTTTAGAAGGCCCTTTGCTGTGATCTTCGCCCAACCAACTCTACCATGCTCAGTTGTCCAAGGGTCTCCTGCACCCTGAATGGACTCTATCTACCCACTTTCTCTTGCTGCCGCCTATGCCTGGGACCACCTCCCATAACGCCTCTGTGTGACCGTCAGTCCTATTTGTTTCAAGGCCAAACCTCATATTTCCCACAAAGTCTTTGGATCGCCTGCTGCCCAGGCCCTAAGCTAAAGAACATTTAATTGCTGCAATCACATATTCTTCCCTTGCCTCCTCACGTCTCCATTTGCCCCCTTCATCTGCTGCTTCCCTGAGTCTCTTTTGGATTTTAAGTCCTTTGGGGCTGAGTCCAAACTTGTTATTTGTACAGCACCATGCACATAGATGGTGTGAAAGGAAGGAAGGAAGGAAGGGATGATTTTTTAAAAAATAAAAGAAAATGGCAGCTTTTATACAGCTTTTATACAGAATCCCTGGATTTATTTTCATTGCTTAATGGTTTGTTTGACTGGTCTTAATTGCTCTCGTATTGTTGCTTTATTAGGTTTTACAGATTTATGTTGAAAAGCAATGTATAAATATTATTAATAATAATGATAATACTCATAAAGCTGTGGCAATCACACTCAGTGTTTCTCTGGCTGCCATTAACAAGCAACAGTCAATGAAATGGAGCAGGGCCCTGGAAATGCTGGGTGTGATGACATCACAATACTGAAGGAGAAGGCAAGGAGAAGGAAGTGTCACGGGGTGGTGGCAGCTACCTCTCATGACGCATAATGATGACCTCATTGCATGATCCAAAGTGGTCTGCAAGCAGGTGATGTGTGACTGTGGCAACAACCCTGAGAAGACTACCTCTGCATCTCTTTCTTTCTTTCTTTTAAAAAACCTCTCAGTTTTGGGGGCATAGATGAAGAATTAAGAGTAAACAGCTTGGTTGATCACACATTTGATTAAAGATCAGAATAACAGAGGAGTAGCTTGCTGATCAGAAGGTTGGCGGTTCGAATCCCTGTGACAGGGTGAGCTCCCGTTGCTTGGTCCCAGCTCCTGCCAACCTAGCAGTTCGAAAGCACGTCAAAATGCAAGTAGATAAATAGGAACCGCTACAGCGGGAAGGTAAACGGCGTTTCCGTGTGCTGCTCTGGTTTGCCAGAAGCGGCTTTGTCATGCTGGCCACATGACCTGGAAGCTGTACGCCGGCTCCCTTGGCCAATAATGTGAGATGAGCGCGCAACCCCAGAGTCAGTCACGACTGGACCTAATAGTCAGGGGTCCCTTTACCTTTATGTCAGCCACATATAAAGGAATATGTTGTTTTTGTAGTCATGTTATTGATTTTAATAAAGGAGGTGATTTGTGTCTCCGCGTTTGCATATTTGATACTTTAATTTTACAACTTAAATATCTCAGCCTATCATATCTCACGGAAGGAGTTTTAAATACCCTCTGCAGAAACAACCGAAAACTTTTGCAGTTTCCAGCCTACCCTCTGGCCACCTTCCTCCTGTTGATTGTTTACTGTCTCACCAGCTCTGAGATTTCTCTCCATCTTCCCTCATATCTGTCAGTGGAGCAGAGGGAGGCTGAGTTTGTGGGCTGTGGGGGGAGAAGGATAAAAGGAGGCTTCTGTTCTGTTACTGTCTGATGATAAATATATCTCTACATTCGCCCACTCAAAATGCCTCAAGGCGAAGAATGGATGCCATTTGGTGTTTTTGCAGCACCTGGTACCACAGAGGCCCAGTTCTGCAACAGAATGGGAAGGCCCGGCTGCCTTCTGGGTTGGAAATCGGGTATCTTATCTTTTCAGATTCTCCGAGTGCCTGATTGTGGTTTGAAGTTCATTGAAGGCTTACTGGGGAATGCTTGCATGTTTCTACAATCTACATTTGTATTGGAACTGTTTTAAAGAGGTTATTTAATATTATTTTATCATTTGTTGTTTGCCGCTCTAGGCTCCTTTGGGAGGAAAGGTGCGGGTATACAGTTTACAAACAAATAAATGCAAAGATGGAAACTTCTTCTTTTTTTCCTAGCACGGCTGTGTGTTTGTGTTGCTTTTTGAACAAATACACGGCATGCAAAAAATCAAGAGGCACCTGCAGCGTATGAAGTAGTACTAAAAAGAGTGCCTCTGAGCACGTGCAAAGTGTGGGCCCTGAATAGTCATAACTCCCACACACAGAGGATCAGATTAAAGCATGCTGAAATGTTGAAATGGACCCTCCTTCTTCCTTCACTCCTACAGCTGTATCTACCTGCGTCTCGGTCCCTTTCTTTCTTCCCACCCATCCCCATAAGTTTCATTGCTCCTCAGGCTCCCACAAGCTCCTACACCTACAGCTTGCTCCCACTGTCTCAGGCCCTCACTTCACATCAGACCCTGGGGCCCTGTACCTGTTGCCACTTTCCTTGAGCATTGGCTCCTATTTCCTGCAATGGTCAGAAGCTCAGCCCCAAACAGTAAATCTTGAAGTATCCGGGGGTTTCAGTGTGGCTGCCCCTGCTCTGTGGAACAGCGCCCCCTGTTGAGATAGGCCTGGCGCCCACTCTCTACATTTCCCCAGAAGAAAATTTTCCTCCACCCTGCTGGATGAATAAGTGTCTCCCATATGGTGTTCGTTTTGCATTGTTTCTGCTTATTTTTGTAACTGCTATTTAGCTGTTTTAATCCTATTTTGTGCATCGCCTTGGGACATGTGTGGAAGGTGATGAATAAATCATAACAATACATTTTTTAAACCCACTGACGTGTCTCTCCTGTGACTCAGGCTTCCGCAACCAGGTGCCCCTCAGACGTTTTGGAGACTACAACTCCCATCATCCTCAGCTATGACAGCTGCTGGCTCCTCTCCCAGTTTCTTGCCTCCCAGTTGTCTACAGCTGCTCCCCTCCCAGTTTCTTCCCATTGCTAACCCATTTACTTCCTCCACATGCCAAGGGAACCCAGAAACCCAGTTCTGTAAACTCACTAGATTACCACTTGGAGATCCAAGGAATCTAAAGCTTCCAACGTGACCAAAACTCATTAATATGAGCTTCATGAGGCCATGATATCTAATGAGGATCTGATAAAGGTTTTGCCATAATATGGGATTGGGTCATTTCTTGTGGGTCAACAGGATTATCTTCTGTTGTGTGTACTGAACGAGGCTCTCATTGAGAGAGGACAGGAGCCCTCCTGACTTCGGCTGGAGTCCCGGCTTCAGCTTCCGAAGAGACCTCAGGAACTGAGACTACAAAAAGAAAGAAAAGAAAAAAGGCCAAACCAGATCTCCCTCCCCTTTTCAGGATTTCTGGCTCCAGAGAGCATCGACGCTCAGTCCCCTCACGGCCAGTCCTAGGAACTCCTCGAATGAAGTCTTATTACAAAACCTCTTTTCTCCATTCGCCACCCATCCTGATGCTCACACTAGGGGGAGACTCCGCGCCCGCGCGTGTGGTGGTGAGGAGATTTACGTGCATTTCATAGAGGTGTGCAGAAAACAAGGTGGTGTTCTAAGGCGCAGGTGCCAGTTGTGGGTGCCTCGTTTTGTTATGACTGTATTAACATTTTTAACGAATTGTATTTACTTGGCATTATCCCAGCAGCATCAGCTGTGAATCTTTGGTGCTGCTGATAAAGGTGATGATGATTATTATAGTTGTTGTATATGACAGGCACAACAACAACAACAACAACAACACAAAAACCTCCATAGGCTACAATGACTGTCCAAACCTCGGTGAACTGTTCGCTTTCATAGACGAAATGCTGACAACCCGAGGTCGGTTTTGTGAATGTCTTGGGCTCAGATGCCCGCACTTAGGCACACGTGTGTGTTTGTGTTTGTGTGTGTACCAACACATACGCAGACATCTAGGCTAGCTCATTGTCCGAAATTTGGTGAAGGCTGACTTTTATATCTGATGACTGTGGATAGTCTAGAGACCAACATACGCGTGCTCCACCCACATGTGAATGCGGGCAGAGCGAATGTTACCGCGAGTGTCAGACATGTGGAGAATGTCGAAATTCCCCACGTTTCGGATATTCACCGCTACATCCTGCTCGCTTGCTATCTGTTGTGTGCGTTCCTCTCCTATTCAGATCTATTCGCGTTCTGTCTCTCTGTCTCTCTCTCACACACACCACCCAGCAGACGAGCCCACTTTCTCCCCGGTTGGCAAGGTCCCTTTAAGAGTGGTCCCTCTGACATCACGGCCAGCTGCAGGGAGCCGGGCTGGTGTGTGTGTGTGTGTGTGTGTGTGTGTGTGTGTGTGTGTGTGTGTGTGTGTGTGCTGGGGCGATTGTGAATTCTCCTCGCGCCCCTCGTCAGTTCCCAGCCAAGCGGATCCCGTGATCGTGCGGGATCCGGCCGCGGGGGCGCCCTGTGCGTGCCAGCCTGTGTGTTTGTGTGTGTGCGTGCGTGTGAGTGTGGGAGAGGGAGAGGGAGAGAGGGGGAAAGCAAGAGGGAGGGGGACCGAGAGACAGGCAGCCACCTCTCGGCACCCGACTGCGGCATCACTGCCCGATTGAAGCCCCCCAGGACAAAATCGGTAGCAGCCTTTCTCTCTCTCGGGCTCCCTCCTCCTCCCTCCTCCGGCGCGCCTCCACCGCATCCCCCCTCGCCCGCTCTCTTTTTCCATCCAACGATCCCTCCCCCCGCACAGCCACCCTTCTCTCCCCCCCCCTTTTCGGGGTCGCCCTCCAGATAACGAGGCTATCTTTGGCTCAGGGAGACCCTCCTTTCCCCCAACTGGGACTTATTGATTTAATTCTCTCCCTCCCTCTTTTACCCGCATCTCTGCTGCGCTCCCTGACTCCCCCCCCCCCCCAAACGGGTTTTCCTCCTGCTGCGATTTCTGATCGCTCCCCACTTGCTCGTTCTCCCTTTCTCTGCTGCTGCATTCCCTTGCCCCCCCCCCAGCCTCTCGCCATTGCGTGGCTTTTTCAGTCATTTGCCTCCTGCCTGGAAACCCCCCCCCCCAGCACTCCCCTCTCCTCCTCCTCCGGACCCTCTTCCTTTCCTTCCCTCTCTCTCCTTCTGCCGGGATCCCTCTTCTATTCTCTCCCCCTTTTCCGCTTCCCCGATTCCTTCGTCCTCCGAGGGCTTCCCTTTTCCCCTCCCCCACCCGCTGCATCCCTTTTCAAACCCCCCTCCGCCTCCCCCCTCTCCTGCACCCCTCTTTTCGCCCCTCTGCCTCGTTCTGCCTCTCCCCTCCTCTCCTTCTGCGTCCCTCGTTCTGTCGTCTGCTCGCGCGCTCCCTTCTTCCCCTGCTGCATTTGTCCGCTTGGCTCCCTTTTTCATCCTGTCATTCCCCGTCTCCCTCCTGCTGCTCCTGCTGCATTCCGTCTTCCGGCCCCCTAGCTCCGCTCCTCCGGCCCCCAGCTCCATATTGACCACCGCCAGCTCGCCCTCCTGCTCCCACCCCACAGAACCGCGGCTGGCTGCTGCATTCGTCGCGCGCCCCCCCCCTCCCCAGAGCTCCCTCCTTCTCCCTCTTTCATTCTGTCGTGTCCCCCCACCTCGAAGAAGACTGCAGCCCCTTCTCCTCTTATCCATCTCTCTCTTTCTCTCTCTCTCTTTCCTCCTCGTCTTCCTCCTTCTCCCACTTTTTGGATGAAGCAAACTTCTGGATGGGGCCTTCCGCCATAGAGACCCATCGTCGCTTGGGGGTCGCGTAGTCACCGGCCCTTCAAGAAGATACCCTCCCTTAAGAAAGAACGAAAGGGTGACATCCCACCCCACTCCTAGCCACCCCTTGGAAGGTTGGAGCGAGAAAAGAGAGATAACTAAGAATAAAAAGCAGGAAAGCGATGCAGGTGCGGTGGAAGAGCAAGGATCTCAAAGCTCCGGTGGGATTCTAACAGCAAGGTGAGAGATACAGACCCCCGCTTAGCCCACCTCCCTTCCCAACAGTGCGCTGAAATCCCTGCTAGTAACACAGCTGTTACATTGTCCTGCTTGGGAATCGCCTTTTCTTCGCTTCAAGGCAGGTTGCTCTCTCTGTGTGTGTCCATCTGCATTAGAGACACAGAATGAGGAGAGGGGTTATCATGGCCAGATCAGCTAATAGTTCTAAGAGGATGGAAGCCTCAGAGTTACACAGGACTCTTCCCCGGCAGCCCTGGAGTTCTTTGTAATTAAGAAGCTTGTAACCTGCTTGGCTAGTCCTAAGGAAAAGAGAATCTCACTAATGTCATGCTGCTCTTTTGGGTTCCCACTCTGTATGATTCGCCCCGTGTTGTGTTACTTTGGACAACTTTGGCCTGGGTGTGAGCTTGTGGCCTTTCCTTGAGGGGCAGCGGAATGGCTGTTTTGTAGCACCTGATGTGCATTGCAGATGCTTAACTTTTAAGCCCTCTGGTTGGTATGTTAGTGAATTCCTTTAGATCCTCTTGGATGAAGGTTGGGTTTTCTCTGGTACATAACAGCACCGATTGGTGATTATGTGTTTAGATTCTTTGGTAATAAGTTAGTGAAGAGAACACACATCTTTAACTCGTTTCTGTGCGGTTCTGTTATTGCACTGAGGTGCATGGGAAGTGATTTTTATTGGCACAATCCTCCTCTTCCCCCAGAAATGTGGAGTCTGTGCTGCAGGTGGGAACTTTCCTTGCTAGTACATACATGTGCGTATATTCAATACAAGACACTGCATGTCACTTCATATGAAATCTCATGTTTTTCAGTGTGTGTGATTCCCGTTACACCTAGTAAGCATGTACGGTTGAGCGTCCTTTCTGTAGATTTCTCTGGCTTTCTGTAGAGCCAAGCACAAAGACAAAACTGATTTCAAACAGCTCCCTTCAGCTAATCTTTTCAACTATAACATTACCTACGGAGCCGTGTGGGTTCATGCCTTTATACACAAAACCCATCTTCCTATTCTTTTTGACGCCTAATAGATACAAATCCCTTTAAATGCATTTTGTATGTGTGTTGCAAAACAGCCAGAATTGCTCATTTAGATGAGCCGTATGCTGCACCAGTATACTGTGTGTGTGTGTGTGTGTGTGTGTGAGAGAGAGAGAGAGAGAGAGAGCAAGCGCTCCTCTTCAATCCTTTTAACATCAATCTGTCTAGATCATCCAATGGTGTGTGTCTGTGTTTGTGATTACTATTAGCTCCTGTCTCTCTAGCTTGTGTGTGCCATTTCACAGGGTGGTGTCAATTGAATTATGTTTACGCTTACCTCCCACCCCTCTTCATGTTAGTGCACATAAGGGTGCCTGATTTATGGTGGCTCCTTTAACGCCTTGGCGCTTAGATTACATGGTGCATAAAGATGAGGACAGTGTGTGTGTGTGTGTAGTCTTATATGTCTTATATGTGCATTTTATTTAACTGTATGTATGTTTGTGTGTGTATGGCAGGAATAGAGTTAATGTTTGCATATTTCCCATTAATTCTTGGCAGGTTGCCCTCTTTGAGAGAGTATGCACTGTGGTCGAGCAAGTGAATTCCTTTCAACACCAAAGTCTATGTGAATTCTATACCCTCGGTGTGCATTGTTTGTGTGTGTGAATTCTCAATGCTAGCGCACAAATACAAAATTATTGGAACGAGCCCTTTGTGTGTACAGAGACTATGATATTATAACTGTAACAGCAATTCTGAGGTTTAAGCTTGCGCCCAGGAGCTATTCCCAACCCCTCCTCCCCCTTCCGTGTTTTTCTGCTGGATGTGTGAGTCTACTTGAAAGAGAGATGGGTTTCAAGCAAAAAGAGACGAGATTTTGCATATAATACAGTGTATATTTCTGTCTCACTGCGCGCCCCTGAAAACAAACAAACCCACAAATGTTTAATCCCAGATGGTGACATTGCTGTAAGATTGTATTCCCCGCCACAGATGAATATGGTACAGTATTTGCTGGAGGGAAGAGATGTGGTTGCTGTGGAGCTGGGAGAAAGGAAGAGGTACTTGGGGTGAGTTCTGGCATTGAGCTAATGGGTGAGATTTAATCTAGCATATGGGTGCATGAGATACAGAGGGGTCAAGCAGAATGTGCGCTGCATTTGTGCTAGGTTTGTTACATCTGTGGGGGGCGCGCACACACAATCAATTATACAATGACAACAGCATGCAGCGGGGCAGAATGTGAGGGGACCAGTGTGGTGGTGTTAGAGGAGAAGGAATTGTTTTATGAGTTACACTAGTGGCTATGGGGAGGGAAAACACCTTTATGCTCATTGTATGGGAGGCAGCATGGTATAGTGGCTAGTGTGTTGGGAGGACACTGCACCCTCAATCCCTCCTCATCCATGAAGCTAACTGGCTGGCTCTGGGCCTGTCATGCTCTCTCAGACTCACTTTCCTCACAAGGTTGTTGTGAGGATGAATTGGGGTGGATGGGCCCGTTAGTGGCATCCTGAACTCCATGCGGGTAGAGTGAGATTAAACTGTAACAAAGATGGTTTCCTTTGGCCTATTTATTTGGCCTATGAACACGGCTGGCCCTTTTAACACGGAAAGTCTGTGTTGGGTGGAAAGTGCACCCGTGTGTGTGTGTGTGTGTGTGTGTGTGTGTGTGTGTCTGCATGGGTCCATGCACAAAAATCTCCTGGGAAATGTTGCTAGTTTTATTTGAACTCTTTTGGTTTTTCTTGAAATTATGCAGAGGCTTCGCCTGAGATGGAGCCTACAAGTTCATTTTGGGTTTCACATTCGGTGACATTTCAGCAGCAGTCCCCATTTTTATGTTTAATTCATCACAATCCGATCCAGAGTGATCAGGGCAAAATACATGGGCTTATCCCGTTTTGCCCTAATAATAAACCTGTGTGGTAGGTTAGCCAGGGGTGGGGTGGGGGTGGGAACTTCTTGCTGGATGGTCTATGTTTCTCTAACACCCTCTCCAAGGAGCACAGGCTAATTTACCTGGATCTTTTTCCCATCCCAGTGTTAGTCTTGCAACAGCTCTCTTAGCCCAATTGATAGCCAAAATCATCCACTCAGTTTCATAACAGAACAGGGATTGGAACATGCGTGCGTCTCCCTAGTCAGAACACCACACTGTAGTCAATGGCTTAACAGGCCGTAGAAGTTGGTTCATTAGGGCAAATGGGGCACTGCCCCACAATTGGTCTCCAAACAGCCCTTGCCTGCCTGCCTGCCTTCTTACTTACAACCAGTCCAGGGCGACAGCATTGGCTGTCAGCTTCCTCTTGCTCCTGAATCTCCACATAGAACTCAGCAAGGAGGAGAAGGATGGGAACAAAATTAGCATGAGTTGGTTCTGCAGGTCGTTGGCTCTCTGGTGCCACCTACTGACTGGGCTCCCTGCATCTGCCAAGGGACACCAGCCACTGCAGTTAATGGGAAGCTTTTCCTGCCATGGAAATATGTGGCAGCAAAAGCTCCACCAGCTAAATTTCTATGGAGCAGGCTGATGCTAAAGGCTCAGGAGCAAGACTGGGGGAAAGGGTGGTCACCCTAACTTAAGGGAAAGGGTCTCTTGGTCAAATGTCAACACTCATAGGAAGCTTCCCTAAAGCAGACCAGATGGCCAGTATTGCCTACTCTGACTGACAGTAGCTCTCCGGGGTCTCAGGGTTCTCATGACCTGCTACAGAAGATAATGGAAGCTGATCCATTAGGGCAACTGGGGCACGGCCCTCAGCCAACTCCCACCAGCTCCCTGCCTTCCTGCTTGCAACCAGGGCATGGCACCTCTTCCTCGGTCTCGTTGCCCTTGCAGAACTCAGAAGGGAAGGGAGCAAAACTAGAGTGAGTTGGTTCTGCCAGTCATTGGCATTCTGGCTCCACCTACTGTTTTTCCTCCTTCCTTCCACCCTGCCAGTCCCAGTGGGCACCAGATACTACTGAAAGTCCGGGATCAAACCTAGGACCTTCTGTATGCAAAGCATGTGCATCTCAAACTCACAGCCTTGGAAACTGCAAACCCAACTGAGGTGATGGGTTTATAGATAGCTATGAGCTTCGATCACTCTTAACAACTGGTCAGTATTGGTTCTTGATCTGTAGGTGCCACTCAGTGAGTTTGTACTCAGGCTAGGAGCACATACTCAAGGCATCGTAGCACAGATTTGTTGCTCCTTAAGTGTCTTCAACCACCCTTTGGGACTCACGAGTTGAGTTTAGAAATAGCGGGTGAAAAGGGTAGATGTCTCATACTCTCTCATAACATGTTGATCAAGCAACTGGAGTTTGTGATTGCTATTAAAAATGGACAATGGCTATTCCAGATGAGTTGTTTTGAGTATAGAAACAGAATATCTTATGTACAGAGAACTTTAGGGCTTGTGACAGCGAGCACTTACAGATCAGTATATAATAGATCTTGGAAAGATGCATTAGACCAGGCATCCCCAAACTGCAGCCCTCCAGATGTTTTGGCCTACAACTCCCATGATCCCTAGCTAACAGGACCAGTGGTCAGGATTGATGGGAATTGTAGTCCAAAACATCTGGAGGGCCGAAGTTTGGGGATGCCTGCATTAGACATATTGTATGATGAACCCTGCAGGCCAGCTCTTTGAATACAAGCTCAATGGAGAGATTTCCACTCATCCCTTTCTTGGTGTGGATCCCCTCCCCTACCAAGTTATTGTCTTTTGCTCATGCACCTCTCACAATCCTGTCCATTTTCCTTGTATACCTATATTGCCCTTAATATTTTTAATTGGCCCTATCCTGCAGAATGAAACTGTGTACACATCACGACTTACTCTGGCTCCAGTGCGCTCCCATTGCTGGTGTTTGAAGCGATGTACACATAACATTAGCCACAATCCCTAGCTATCTTGGGAAATACAGTTGTTGGAGGCATTTCCTCACAAACCAGTTCCCATCTGATTCGAAGATGGAAGCCATGGTGAAGCTGAGGTGTGTACGCTAGAAACAGTCACTGCACATGTGCAGATGACAGGCCATGGCCAGATGACAGCTTCATTGAACAGGAGTTTGGGGGGGGCGCATTGCAGGCACAGGGAAACATAAAGTGCATTGGGTAAAGACATTGCCGCCCTCGGGCGCATACAGCAACACAGGAGGGGAAGTGACATTGCTACATTTTAAGCTGCTAATGTGTGCATCACTTCAATGTGGGAAACAACATACTACTTATAGTAAATTATGCACAAACTACATGAAAAACTTACGTCATCAAGCTGAGCCACAGAACAACCCGTCCGTCAATACCTATCTGCGCATCCATCATGGCAATAAATATCTGTCTGCCAATCATCCTTCCTGTTCCTCTCTTGTAAATGTCTGTCCATCCTATAATCTTACAATCTAGAGTTGGAAAATGTATTTGTAGGCTATCTAGTCCAACCCCCCTGGATGATGCAGGAAATTGAGAGGCAGAGCACCTCCATATTTACTATTATTGTTATTTAGTGTGTGTGTGTGTGTGTGTGTGTGTGTGTGTGTGTGTGTGTGTGTATCACAGCATATCTCCAAATAACTCAAGGGAGTGTACATATTTCTGCATCTCTCTCCACACCATCCTCACAACAACCCTGTGAGGTAGGTTAGCTTGAGGGATAGTGGCCAGCCCAAGGTCGCCCATTGAGCTTGGTTGCCAATTGGGGATTTGAACCCTGGTCTCCCAGCTCCTAGTTCAGTACTCTACCCACCACACTACGGTGGCTGCCCAGCCTCTGCCTAACTACTTCCAGTGAGACTCACCCAGGGTCACCCAGGGTCTACAAACCTCTCTCTGCTCATGCGATCTTCTGTTTGTTTGGGAGGCCATAGCTCAGTGGCAGAGCACCGGCTCTGGATGCAGAAGGCCCCAGATTCAATCCCCAGCATCGCCAGGGTTGGCTAGGAAAAGAGTCCTTGCATGGAACCCTGGAGAGCCACTACCAGTCAATGTAGACAATACTGACCAAGATGGAGCCATGGTCGGACTCAGCATTAAGGCAGCTGCTTCCTATCCATACCTTTGTCTTTGGCCCCATCTGCACAGTACATTGAAAGTAGCATCATGCCACTTTAAATAGTCATGGCTTCCTCCAAATAATTCTTAGAACTGTAGCTTGCTAAGGATGCCAAGCATTGTTGGGAGACCCCCCTATTCCCCTTAGCAGTCCACCCCTCCGGGAACTGTAGCTCTGTGGGTGGAAATAGGGCTCTCCTAACAAACAGCTCTCAGCAAATCTATCGGATGACAGTTCCCAGGATTCTTTGGGGTGAGGGGGAGCCATGGCTGTTTAAAGTGGTATGATACTTCTTGAAACGGACAGTGCAGATGGGGCCTTGGGCTGTCCTTACAAACTTCCTCCTATCCGTTCCCACAAACTTATCATCCACTCTCTCTCCTCCACTCTCGCCACACACACACACACACACACACACACACACACACACACACACACTTAGGCTCCTTCTCCCTTGAGTGCTGTGTATACATATACAGATCTGGAACAGGAAGAGGAATGTGTGTGAGTAGGGTGTCCATATTGCGCCGCCTTCTGTAACCAAAATAAAACAATCACAGATGGGAGAAATCGAATAAAGGTTCTCCTCTGGGGGCGGGGTGGGGGTGACACTTCACTACTAAGGGGCTGTAAACAATGTCGTGGGCAGGCAGTAGGAGGCGCTGTTGCATAGGGAGTAGGGCAGGGAGGTTGATATTTAGTGGGGTTAAAGGGGAAAGGGGGGGAGAGGGTATGTTTTTATTTCTCTCTTTAACTAGGGGTGTTGTCAGAGCCCCCCACCACCACCAGGACCTGCCCCCTCACAAGGATTTGGGCCCTCTAACAAGGAACTGCCTCCCTCACCCCACCCCATTTCTGGACTCTTGTGGTTAACATATGCTGCTATTTCTCTCTCTCAAGTACCTTAAAATATACTTTGTGCCTTCTGCGCCCCCCACCCTTTTTCTGGCGCCAACCCTCCCCATGACAGACTCTTTGCCATTCAGACTGCTCCTATCCCCATGGTCCTCCATTCTAGGCCAGATACTATTTTCCTATCCTTCACAAACATACACACACACACACACACACACACACACACAGAGAGAGAGAGAGAGAGAGAGAGAGAGAGAGAGAGAGAGTTTAGGTCTTTTTTTGGTCCCTCTCTTCAGCACAAATGCAGTCGAGGGCATAAATAGAAACCCCTGGAGACACAAGCCAGGGAAAAAAAGTGCTTGGAAATCCATTGTGAGGGGGATGATGCTGGACTCTCTGAAAGCACAAACATATCTTGGAGAAAACCATAACTATGCAACGGAAGGGAGCAAAGCCTTGATGGCTTCGGGGGGTGGAGATGCGCGTGGGGGGCAGACTTGGGGGGGGGAGGGAAACACCCTGGATTCCAGAGGCCCATGTAATTGGAGGAGACTGGAGGTTGGGGCAGCAGCCATGTACTTGAAACGACTCACCCCTGCTCTACATGTTTTCAACCCCCACCCCACTGCTCCAAATGTATTTCTCACGTGACTCCCATATATCGTGAGGATAGTTGTGTTTCATGACATCAACTTCTGCAAGAGATAAATCAATGGAAAAGATGAGTCTTCCATGGAGTGTGTGGGGGGGGTGCACAAGAAGGCTTGCTCTCCCCCCCCAATCCTTCCACAGAAACCCATCAAGAGAACTGGCCTGAAATTATGAGCACTGAGGGTTAGGAAACTAAGGAAGGGATGAAGGGAGCTCAGTGCTTCAGGTGAGACCTCACTGCTTTCCAGTCCCAGAACAGACCGTTTCTGTATCAGTGCTAAGCCCCAGAATATATCTAGAAGATTGGCTCTGAGCATGTGCAGAGTTCCATCCAGCTCTCTCTATGTTCACTACAGCCCGCTCAGGCACAACTGGTGCAGGGCTTCCAGATCAGACAGGAAATCACAGGGGGGGGGGGAGGTTCGAAAGCACCAGCCAGTTCAACCCACTGGAAGCTTGAACGCCAGAAACCATTGGGGTGGGGGAGAGAAACCAGCCACAGGTGTGATGGGCAATTCAGGGTGTGGGAAGAAGAATGAGATTGAGAAGGTACAACATTGTTTCTGCTGTTTCCAAGTCTCTCTGTAAAACGGCTGCATAAAGGACCAGGACCAGAGACTGGTGTTTGGGGACAGGCAGGTAGAGTGTGGCTCAAGACTTGATTGCAAGGTTGCTTTGTGGGGCATGTATGTAAGGGGTAAGGGGTCACAACGCTGGGCATCTGCTAAGGCCCACTCCCTGCAGAGGTCCAACTGCTGACCTCTGGAGCCTCCTGGTCCCCTTGCGCTCTCTCCTCTAAGAGAGGAGGCTACACACGCATTGGCTCAAAAGAGGAGCAGCGGCGCATCGACAAAAAGAGAGGGTGCCAAGTCTGCGTCAAATTTCCATACGCTGGTTTTCTGTTGAGATGCAAATTCAGGGATGGATCCATTCAACTAAGTTCAGGTCAGAGTAGTAGAAAACACATGCACTTAAGTAAGTAGTGTGAATTGGACTTCAGCGGGTCTACTCCTGAGTAGGACCAGCACTGGCTCTTGGCATGGTTGGGAAAGGCTGCAACCTGGTGGCCTGCTGTGGCCTGCTCTGTCTGCTGTTCAGGTGCTCACCAGTAACAGGCAACTTCAAGGCCTCTCCTGCTTCTCCTTAATCCAGACTCGGACCGGATAGAGCCCTTTGAAGAGAGGGCTATCCTCTGTAAACCAGGGCGCGTGGCCACCCTCTTCTCCTCTGAGTGCTTGTGCAGATTGGCACCAGAAGGAGAGGGCAAGAACTGCTTCTTAGGGACATATAGTAACTTTGCTTAGCCCTACCTCAAAGGACTGTTGCAAATATAAAAGGGAGGAGGGGAGGAAAACATACATGACCTTGAGCTCCTGGGCAGAAAAGCAAGATACAAACATATGTCACACAGCACAAAGTTAAACTTCTGCCCATTGTAGGCACCCTGCCAAGTCCTGCCCCCAAAACCTGAAGCAAGCACTAGAATTAATGGTTATGGGGTGATGGTGGTGTACTGCTGTGGTTATAAAGCTTCAGTAGTGGACTAGAGCAGGGCTTTGCAAACTTGGGTCTCCACAACAGTTCCCATCACCCCTGACCAGTGGTCCTGCTAGCAAGGGATGATGGGAGTTGTAGTCCAAAAACAGCTGGAGACCCAAGTTTGGAAAGCCCTGGACTAGAGGCTTGCAACCAAAGGTTTGTAGTCATTTCAAATCAACATGCCTTGTGAGTTACTTAGGTCCAGTTGCGGACGACTCTGGGGTTGCAGCGCTCATCTTGCTCTATAGGCCGAGGGAGCCGGCGTTTGTCCGCAGACAATTAATTCAGGGGTCAGCAATCTTTTTCAGCTGTGGGCCGGTCCACATAGCTGCCAAGTCTCCCGTTTTTCACGGGAAACCCCCAGATTTTAATCCGTTTCCCCGCTGTTATCCCGAAAGGAAAAAAATCCCGGAAATCCCCCGGATTTCCTACCTTCCAGGGAGGCTCCATTTCGGGTGCCGCTCTGCCCATGTCTGGGCACCGGGCAGAGCGGCACCGGAAGTCGCTTCTACGCATGTTCCGGTACCGCGCCGCTGCTGATCTCGCATTTTTCAGCGGGAGACTTGGCAGCTATGGACGGTCCACCGTCCCTCAGACCATGTGGTGGGCCAGACTATATTTTGGAAAAGAAAAAAAAGAACGAATTCCTATGCCCCACAAAATAACCCAGAGATGCATTTTAAATAAAAGGACACATTCTGCTCATGTAAAAACATGCCGATTCCCGGACTGTCCGTGGGCCGGATTGAGAAGGCGATTGGGCCGCATCCGTCCCACAGGCCTTAGGTTGCCTACCCCTGACTTAGTAATTTAGTTAGTTACTTAGGGTCACCTTATTTCAAAGGGTAAAAACCAGCACACCCAAAAAGTTGCTGAGCTTTTTCTAAGTAACCACCAAAATTGTTGAGCCACAATTTTCAATTGACAATGCGCAACCTTTCAGAAATTCTCCTTGGGTTTTAATTCCGCCTTTGAAATCCCAGGAAAATCCACACACACTCCCTTCTCTCTCCCTTCCCTCCACGTCTCCTGGCCTTTTCTTCTCTGGCAGCATATACACACTACAGGCACACCACATTTTATTGTGCTTCGCAGCTATTGCTTCTCATGAGGATGTGGGTGCAGGTGCCAGAAGCCCGGCCGCTTCCAGGGGAAGGAAGTCCACCACCAATGCTCTTCTGTCCAAGGGAGTGGAGCTGGCTAGGGCTGGGGCTGGGTTTTCCCCTCCCTCCCCAGCAGCCAGTGGGGCCTAGCTTAATAGACCACAGTATAGTGTAAACATAACTTTTATATGCACTGGGGAAACCCCCCAAAATATGATGTGACTCAATGTATTGCGATATTCACTTTATTGAAACCATCTGGAACCAAACCCATAATATTGCCAAGGCATGCCAATATACATATACAGTATATTAAAAGCACATGACTTCCCCCAATCCCGGGAAATGTAGCTAACCCCAACAGAGTCACAATTCATAGAATCATAGAATCATAGAGTTGGAAGAGACCACAAGGTCCATCCAGTCCAACCCCCTGCCAAGCAGGAAACACCATCAAAGCATTCTTGACATATGCCTGTCAAGCCTCTGCTTAAAGACCTCCAAAGAAGGAGACTCCACCACACTCCTTGGTAGCAAATTCCACTGCCGAACAGCTCTTACTGTCAGGAAGTTCTTCCTAATGTTTAGGTGGAATCTTCTTTCTTGAAGTTTGAATCCATTGCTCCGTGTCCGCTTCTCTGGAGCAGCAGAAAACAATCTTTCTCCCTCCTCTATATGACAACCTTTCATATATTTGAACATGGCTATCATATCACCCCTTAACCTTCTCTTCTCCAGGCTAAACATACCCAGCACTACAGTTCCCATGAATCTTTGGGGGAAGTCGTGTGTGCTTTAAGTCTATGGTGTGTACTTGAATTAGAGTCCAACAACATCTGAAGGGCCACAGGTTCCCTACCACTGAGCTAGACCCTTCTGACTTCCTAGGAGGAAAGTGAAAACCATTATGCTTCCCTCAGCCCTATGTGGCAGCCAATGGTGCCTGGAGGCTTCACCACCCAAATCTCTTAGTGTGTTACAATATAAATTCTTTACCCCCACCCCACCCCTTTTTTTGCTGGGTTAAGCCCTTACCTGGAGGCAAGCCCCACTGAACACAGCAGGACTTATTTATGAGTAAACATGCTCATAATTCACCATTCCCAATCTATGGGATCATTTTTGGTGTATTGGGATCAGCTCTACCCAGAGCATTTAAAGTCAGCAGTGTGTCTTTTCTCTGTAATGAGCTTGGTCATTATGAGCTGTTGATGAGTTCACTGCTTTAGTGGTTGCAACAAGCATGAACTGAATATGATTCTGCAATATTCATTTTGAGGACTGTGATGGTCTATTTTGCATCTTGCATTTTGCTTTGTTAAAAATCCCAACAAAATTCTAAAGAAATGGGGCTCTTTTTTGTACATAGGTGGCGCTGTGGGTTAAACCACAGAGTCTAGGGCTTGCTGATCAGAAGGTCGGCGGTTCGAATCCCTGTGACGGGGTGAGCTCCCGTCGCTCCGTCCCAGCTCCTGCCCACCTAGCAGTTCGAAAGCACCTCAAAGTGCAAGTAGATAAATAGGGACTGCTCCGGTGGGAAGGTAAACGGCGTTTCTGTGTGCTGCTCTGGTTTGCCAGAAGCGGCTTTGGCATGTTGGCCACATGACCTGGAAGCTGTCTGCGGACAAACGCCGGCTCCCTCGGCCTATAGAGCGAGATGAGCGCCGCAACCCCAGAGTTGGACATGACTGGACCTGATGGTCAGGGCCCCCTTTACCTTTACCTTTAGCCTCCTCATGCCAAGCCAAGGCCTTTAGTCCATCTAAACCAGGTACCCCAAACTGCGGCCCTCCAGATGTTTTGGCCTACAACTCCCATGATCCCTAGCTAACAGGACCAGTGGTCAGGGAAGATGGGAATTGTAGTCCAAAACATCTGGAGGGCAGCAGTTTGGGGATGCCTGATCTAAACTCAGTTTGGCCTACAGCAGAATTCTACCACAGGTGTGCTGGCTGGAGCTGAAGCCAAAACATCTGGAGGGCGGCAGGTTGGGGAAGGCTGGTCCGCGTCAATTGGCAGCGGCTCCCCAGGATATCAGGCAAGGGTCTTTTCTCCATGAGACGCTGGGGATTGAACCCGGGACCTTAACTCAGGACCATAACTCAGTGGCAGAACATCTACTTTGCATGCAAAAGGTCTCAGATTCAATCCCCAGCATCTCCAGGTAGGGCTTGGAACACGGTCAGAAGGACCAAGAAATTGGGATAAGGCAACTTCCACTGTTCCTAAGATCCATATGCTCTACCACTGAGCTACAGCCTTTCCCCACATACATTTTGAGAATGTAGATTCCTAAACTGGGGATCAGGAATGCTGGATTGTTCTGGGGGAAGTGGCAGGAAGGCCCAGAGCAAGGAAGGCAGGAAAGCCACCTGACTCTTTAAAAGAAAACTTGGTGAGATCATGGCCATGAAACGGATTGATTGGGCAAGTGCTTGGAGCCCACACCCTGGGAGGATGGTCCACCTCTGACACCTGCCCTGGGTTCCTCTTGAAAAAACAAAGTCTGGCACTTCGGGAAATTCTAGGAAATTAAAAGGGCAGCTCTCAGACCCTACCTGGGGGAGGAGGCCCAGAAATGTAGGACAGGTCCTACCAGAAGGCACTTTACTGAGGGCTCCTCAGAGACACGATAGACACCAGGGTGTCCGGCTTCTTCACATTAGCTCTGGGATAGCTCAGTTGGTAGAGCATGAGACTCTTAATCTCAGGGTTGTTGGTTTGAGTTTCCCCTTGGGCAAAACATTCCTGCATTGCAGGGGGTTGGACTAGGTGACCTGTGTGGTCCCTTCCAGTGTAGCCTTGCTTCTTCCAAGTTCTTGGAAGAAGCAAGGCTTCTCTGGTTGTAATGAAAATCCATGAACTGTGAGCTAGAGAATTATGCTGGAATGGAGAGAACTATGAATCTTGCTGGCATCATGTCAGAAGGCCTAATGGGCTAGCTAGGGTATGGGTGGTGGAGATTTCATAACCCAGATTTTTTTTGGGGGGGGGGAGTAAGGAGAATATGTAGGGACGCGGGTGGCGCTGGGGTCTAAACCACTGAGCCCCTTGGGCTTGCCGATCAGAAGGTCGGCGGTTCGAATCCCCGCAACAGGGTGAGATCCCATTGCTCGATCCCAGCTCCTGCCAACCTAGCAGTTTGAAAGCACGCCAGTGCAAGTAGATAAATAAGTACCACTCCGACGGGAAAGTAAATGGTGTTTCCATGCGCTGCTCTGTTGCGCCAGAAGTGGCTTAGTCATGCTGGCCACATGACCCGGGAAAACTGTCTGTGGACAAACGCCGGCTCCCTCGACCTATAGAGCGAGATGAGCGCCGCAACCCCAGAGTCGTCGGCGAATGGACTTAACTGTCAGGGGTCCTTTACGGAGAATATGTAGGTGAAAGTAAGCATTTCTGGTAGAAAAGTTTTCAAACTAGTTTCAGGAAATCTGGAGCTCCTTAGAGCAGGTGCCTGCTGAAATCTTTTCATTGGTGCTATCTAGTCACCTGATTTGGTTACACTGGTTCTTAAATTTATTTTAGATGTTTTGTTCTGTTATTTTTAAAAGCTTCCAACTGTCTTTAAATGCCTTGAATATGTTTTTATTTTGTTTTTAACTGTAATTTTTTAAATCACAGAAGTATTTGTTGCCCTGAGCCATCCTTTGGGAGAATGGACGGGATATGAATTTATTTTTATGTTTTAAAAAATCTACTGGGTCAGAGCAAAGGTAGAGAACTACTTTTGTCCTGTGGGCTGGATCAAAAAGGTGTCCAACCCTCCCTGTTTAGGGAGGCTTTTAATGTTTAATCGATTATTTTATTTTATTTTATTTTTCTGTTGGAAGCCGCCCAGAGTGGCTGGGAAAACTCAGCCAGATGGGCGGGGTATAAATAAATAAATTATTATTATTACTACTACTACTACTACTACTACTGTGAGTTCTTTATTGAGACCAATAATGGTGGACCAGCTGCCTGAAGGATATATTGTGGGCATATTCTAGAACACCAGGAATAGTGTTATTCAGGGTCATTGTGAGAGTAATCTTGGACACCCTCTCAATAGGTAAGTCTAGCAGACCTGGATGACACCCTACACAAACAGAATACTACTGTACCCCAGAATCTTCTGCAGTGTTCTGAGATTTGAGGGCAGTCATGAAGGGGTTCCTCATCAGAGTATGAAAGCTAGGAGAGGTTCGTTAGAAGGCCTCTCAGGGTTGTCATGTAGAGGTAAAAAGGAAAAGGGGACCCTGACCATCAGGTCCAGTTGTGTCCGACTCTGGGGTTGCGGCGCTCATCTCGCTCTATAGGCCAAGGGAGCCGGCGTTTGTCCGCAGACAGCTTCCGGGTCATGTGGCCAGCATGACAAAGCTGCTTCTGGCGAACCAGAGCAGCGCACGGAAACGCCGTTTACCTTCCTGCCGGAGCGATCCCTATTTATCTACTTGCACTTTGATGTGCTTTTGAACTGCTAGGTGGGCAGGAGCTGGGACCGAACAATGGGAGCTCACCCCATTGCAGGGATTCGAACCGCCGACCTTCTGATCAGCAAGCCCTAGACTCTGTGGTTTAACCCACAGCGCCACCTGGGTCCCATGTCATGTAGAGAGGAAGATTAAAATTTAGCAGGTGCCTGCTGAAGTCTTTTCTATTTCATTGGTGCTATCTAGTCACCTGATTTGGTTACACTGGTTCTTAAATTTATTTTAGATGTTTTGTTCTGTTATTTTTAAAAGCTTCCGACTGTCTTTAAATGCCTTTAATATGTTTTTATTTTGTTTTTAAATGTAATTTTTTAAAATCACAGAAGTATTTGTTGCCCTGAGTCATCCTTTGGGAGAATGGACGGGATATGAATTTATTTTTATGTTTAAAAAAATCTACTGGGTCAGAGCAAAGGTAGAGAACTACTTTTGTCCTGTGGGCTGGATCAAAAAGGTGTCCAACCCTCCATGGGTTCACTTTCGATAAGCAGGCAAGTAGAACCAATCCTGCCCCCCCCCCAAAACCCAGCAGGGCTTGCATCCTGCACCAAAAGCAAGCCCCAATCCACTTCTGCCCTGCTGGTTGCTCCTTGGCAGCTGCAGCTTTGCCTATCCTGCACCTGATGCTATATGGTAAAAGGTAGGTGGCCATATGAGTGACAGGAGGGTGTGGCTGGCCAAAAATGGCTTCTGCAGGCCAGATTGGCAGGCCTAGTTTAGCCCGCAGGCTGGAGGTTCCTCACTCCTGAGTTAGAAGGTGAAGGGTCTTGTACAAGACCCCTTGGATTCTTTGGGAGGTTTTAGTGAGTTAGGGTGGTGCGTAGAGCCAGCTGCCATGTTGTCTTGGTGAAAAGAAAGATTAGGAAGAATATGGGAGCCAGTAACTCTTGGGGTCTCTGAAAACCCATTGGTTTGTCTAGGAAAAGTTCAAATTTAATGTGAGTATAGCTTTTGGGCAGGGTGATTTGTGTGAATATCTGGTTTCTCTGCCTGACTGTTATCTGTTCCTCCTCCAGGTCCTTGCGCTGCATTTGGCCAGTGGCTCCCCCTGTCACCTAGGATGAGTAACTGCAGCAGCCGCGCCCTGACCCTGCTGTCTAGTGTTTTTGGAGCGTGTGGACTGCTCCTGGTGGGCATCGCCGTCAGTACTGACTACTGGCTGTTCATGGAGGAAGGGATTGTGTTTCCGCAGAACCAGACCACCGAGATAGTCATGGCACTGCACGCTGGGCTCTGGAGGGTCTGTTTCTTTGCTGGTAAGAGCCTTGAAAAGTCAAGTTTCCCCTCCCAAAATCCCCTCATGTCACACCTGGAGACTCCAGTTACAGGTGATGCTCCGGCCACAACACTAGGCCAGATCTAAACTGCTTTGTTAGGCTTGCATGGCTTCCTCTGCTTCCATAATTTGTGTTTTCATCTAATTTAGGAAAGTGATAATGAGAGGGGAGTGATTTGTAAGGCCATGCATTGGGGCTTTAAAAACAACAACACATATCTGGGTTTTGCTCTGTTTGCCTGCAAGTCTACGTATACTTGCAGTTGAACTCTTGCAAAGCTTAGGGTTGCTGGACACAATCTGACTGCTGGTTGTTAACAGAAGAGCAGAACTCTTCCGAGGAGCTCAGCTTTCAAAAAGGTTCTTTGAATAGCCATCATTCAGGAACCTCGTTCCTGAAACAAATGTTTGAGATCAAACTGCCGACTGAATCTTAATCTACCACTCGAGATACAGTGGCATCAATACTGGCAGCGTGTACCTCAAAATGTGGAAGATTTCTGTAGGTTCAGAACTTCCTTCAGAGTGAGAGTTTAGCCTACTTCCTTTAGTTTAAAACCACAAGACCTGAATCCCGTACTTTGGTTGGTTACTTCAAATTATAATGTGTGTTTCATCGCTCACCCACACAGCTGCAATATACATTCTTGGCCTTCTTTTTCTATAATCCCCCCCACACACCCTACCTGTTCACCTCTGAAACTTCCTTCTGTGGTCACTTTCCCCATGCAAGAGCATACATGTATCTCCTGCCTGTAGGCCCTGTGTGAACTTCTCTAGCCCTCATTTCCCCGTCCCTCCAATCTCTAATGCAAATGTCCTGCCTCTTCTTCACACAGTGCTTCTTCTTCATGGCAAGTTGTGTGGGCCACATGGCCAGCCGCACCTTTCCTAAGCTAGTCAGCTGCCCACTTGTGTGGTAGAAGATACTTTCCCAACTTGAAGTAAGAGTCAACAGTTCAGGAGGTTTCTATGAATGGAATATTGGAGAGGGGAGCAGATCTTGCTCACCTGAGGCAGCAAAATGTCCTGGGGTGGCCTTGCTTCCTAGCCCCTGCTATGCTACCCATTCAAACAAAACCTGCAGTGTGGCAGCACTGGCTTGCATCAGGTCAGCAGAGCCACATACGCCCACATGCTCTGCCCACTGAAGCATGCAGTCTGAGTTGAGTTGTGTGTTGTCAGTGGCTCGTTGCCACACTGGATATGTTCACTATCAGAGGCTGCATGCTTCTCGATACCAGTTGCTGGAGGAATCACAAGTGGGCTCTTGTGCTCAGGTCCTGTTTGTGGGTTTTCCTCAGGCATCTGGTAAGAACAGCATGTTGGACTAGATGGGCCCTGTGCTCTGGTGCTCACATGGTGCAAGGCCTTTCGCACCAGTGCTGTCTGTGGCACATCGGAAGAAGCTGGATGGGTGAGAGGTGCAGGCAACCAGACCCTCAAACCAGACTAGCAACAAGGAAACGCCACTGCTGCTGGGGCTTCAGCTCCAGGGGATAGGAATGGCCATAGGGGATTGCCACTGCCTCCTGCTCCTCACAACATCTACCATCTGAGGCACCTGCCTCACTCTGCCTAATAGTAGGGCTGGCCCTCCTGGTCCTCTCACTTGGCCAGACGTACCTCAGTGACATATAGTCCTTTCCATCCCTTGGACCAGTACGAGGTCCCCACCTGATCTAACCTTTGGCCCCTTCCCAGAAGCTTTTGACACCATGGATGTGATGTGTTTTCTTCTTCTGCAGGTCAGAAAAAGGGCAGCTGTGTTGCTTCCGAGTACTTCCTAGAGCCCAGGCCTGACCCTGACCCTGAAGGCCCCCTCGTAACGGAGAACACAGAAAACATTCTTAGTAAGTCGATATGCTTCTGTTTGTTGGGCATTGAGAAAAATAAAGTTAAGAGGGGCTCTCTGAAGGTCGAACTAGGTCGCATCTACACATTTAAAGCATATTTATACCATTGTAACACTCATGGCTTTCCATAAAGAATCCCGAGAACTGTAGTTTCTACTACAGAGCTATAATTCCCAGAACCCTTAGCAAACTATAGTTCCCAGGATTCCTTAGGGGAAGCCATGTGCTTTAAATGTATGGTGTGGCTAAGACCCTAGATGTGATGTCAACCCCACTTGTAGCAATAGGATAAATGGCTTGCTTCAACTAAATAACAGGCATGAAGGCCCTGCTCCAGACCAGGGTCCCAGCTGGGGTGGGGGGGAATGGTTAAATTCCCAGGACCGGCCCACCCATGAAGCAAGGTGGGGCGACCGCCTTGGGGAGAAGGGAGAGTGAACTCCTACCTCTCATCTTTGGCCTTAATTTGTTTCTTCCCATCCCACCCACCGCATCTGCGACCCCCCCCCCCATGCACATTTCATGGATTAAAATGAGAAATGTTTGTTTGGCCACCTACACACACACACACACACACACCCCTCCACAATTTTGCAGGGTTGTAGGCACCCTTCACCTGACTTTATCTTGTATACAGGGGTTGCCAGCATGGTGCCTGAGGGTGCCCAGAGGCGTCCCCTGGCGGCCACAGATTCCCCTCCCCTTGCTGAGATTAGATGGGCAAGAACCATTCGGTTACAGCCAACAGGATAGGTTGTGGAATGTACTCTATTGCTCTGTGTGTGCTGCTCACAAGAGTTTCTCCGACTTGCACATGGGCCCCTGGACTCCAAAAGGTTGGTGCTCCCTGCTGTTCAGCTTGCCCTTGGCTGACTTAAAAGCCAAGAGGGTGGTTGTCCTTTTGAACAAAACAAGCACATGTAATGGCCTGTCCCGGCCCAATATGCCAGCAACAGTTTGAAATACCCCTCGGCAGCCACAGTTAGCGCTCACGTTCAGGCATTTGCCCACATGCACTGCAGAGAGGCTATGCGCCCACCCACCTGCTCAGAGATTTAACTTCTAGCAACATGGAGCAGGATTTGAGCCCTTGAAGAATGACAAGGCCAGCCACTCACACTAGTGAAAGGTTAACAAGTCGTTCAACTCCAACTCTCCAAAGCATATGGATTTATATCCCACTGCTCTCTAAGAAAGGATTAGGGCTCCTCGAGGAGCTCAATCCCTGGAAATTCCAATACAAGCTGAACTGATCCACACTTGCCAGACTAAGGTGAGGATCAGACTGTTGCTATCCACTGGATTTCATCCTCATCCAAATGTTATGGTGGTACAGCTCTTGCCTAAAAAAATGTGTCTCAACATATTTTAAAGTGTGTGGTTTTGACGAGAGAATACATCTGCAACTGCCTATTTTGACAGAAAATACATTTAGAAATGTGTATTCGGGGGGTGGGGGCAAAGTCCATTGAGGAATGCAATTTTGATGCAACAAAGCTGGTAGAAATGCTTCCTGTTCTCGCAGAGGCGCCCCCTTGCAGGGCATGAGTGCAACAGCAGTTTCCCCCACTTGCAATTCATGGCAACTGGTATTCAGAGGCAAACTGCTTCAGACAGTGGAGGCAGAATGTAGCCAGGCCCGGCTCTAGGTGCAGTCCCAGTGGTGCGGGGTGCCAGGGCGCGGGGCCGGCAGGGGGGCACTGCGCGGCAAAGCCGCGTGGAAGCCATGCTGCACGCTGCGGGGGCGCCGGCGCGATGTCTGCCCCTCAGCGCCAGGGCACCCGACCTGCTTGAGACGGCTCTGAATGTAGCCATAATGGTTAGGAGTCACTGTTAGTAGCGAATTTTTGTCTAATCCTCTTTTAAAGCCAGCTGGATTGATGGCCACCACTGCATCTTGTGCAAGTGAATCTATTATTATTATTATTATTATTATTATTATTATTATTATTATTATCTGAACTCCAGTCTAAGGTGCAGTCTGGATGTATCTGTAGCTATTGGGGCGCCCCCTGGTGGCTCTGCTCCATTTACAATGACTAGTTTTTGAAATGCGGTGGAAGGACACGCAACACAAGCTCTTCTCACACCCCAGCAGTTCTACTCTTTCTTGACTTGCAGGTAAGACTTGCCAGTTTCAGCAGAACTGCCTTCCAAATGGAGCAATAGCAGCCCACTCCTATGGGAGCCTGCAGAAGGACTACCATGGCTCTTCCCCACAAAAGCTGGCTGGCACTGCCGCACCTTCCTCCCCACAAACATCCAACACGCTGTGGACGTTTAACTTGGTTTTAAGAATGAGGACCGAAGGGCACCTTTGCAGCAGAAATCCCCTTAACTGTTATTTAAAAACAACAATGAATGAATTAGATTTTTGACCCACCCTTTACCATAAGACCCCAGGCCTAGTTACAACAATGAAATGTCCCCGTGGTTCCCAGACTACCTGCCCTCACAGACCACTTGAAAATTGCAGTCTTGGCAGCCCACCTCATGGTTTTTCTACCTGCTGTGGCAATTCTAATGTGCTAGAAACCATATGATTCTTTAATTGTATTTTGATTGCGTCTTTTATTTCTTACATTGCATTATATTATAATCTATAATTTGAATTTTGTACGAACCTGAATAAAGCTGGCTGTCCATGGACCACAGTTTGGGAAATATCCACTTATTCAACAAGTAGAGCAGTTTGGACGTTGGTTACCTGCAGCTTGGACAACCAAGCCAGAAACAGCCAAAATCGCTCAAGTATGGTGTAGTTCACCATTCATGCAATAAAACACACGTATTTGTTAACTGCTTGGGACTGTCTGTGTGGCACCTGGTAGCTCACCATACATTTCAGGTGGGCTTGACACAATGCTTCTCCTCCCAGGTCAAACTTTGCCAGTCTAGTGCCCGTCATATGTTTTGGACTACAACTCCCATAAGCCCCAGCCACCACGGCTTGGGGGCTGATGGGAGTTGTAGTCCAAAACATCTGAAGAGCACAATGTTGATGAAGACTGTCTTAGGTCTTTGAGGCGTAAGTGTCATGGGGGGGGCTAGCTAGAGGGAGCAGCACTCTCCCTGGTCAAGTAACCCTCCACCCCACTGCCACTGCAGGACCCTTATGGCTACTTAAAGGAAAGGCACTTTCCACAGACAGAATAGTGCAGGCTTCCTCAACCTCGGTCCTCCATATGTTTTGAGACTACAATTCCCATCATCCCTGACCACTGGTCCTGCTAGCTAGCTAGGGATCATGGGAGTTGTAGGCCAAAAACATATGGAGGGCTGAGGTCGAGGAAGCCTAGAATAGTGCTTTTTCTTTATTTCCAGCAGAGAGAGAGAGAGAGAGAGAGAGAGAGAGAGAGAGAGAGAGAGAGAGAGAGAGAGAGAGAGAGAGCAGTTCCCTGTGGGCTCACATCTGTCCAATGGTGACAGAACTGGGGTAGGGAAGATTTTTAGCTCCCTCAAAATCAATAGGAGCTAAGCTGACCAGGTGAATAAACCGGGCAGGGCTCCTGAGTGTTTAACAGTTGTGTAAAAGAGGAAATTTCCACAGGTGGATCTTGGCACACCAGTGACACCTGCTGAAATTCCCTTTTCTGCACAACTGCCACAGTCACAGTACTAGGGATAGAAGAACTTGCCAACTCGGTTTCTCTCCATGTCTTGTTTCTCCAGTCTTAAGTTCTGTTTTCCAAATTACTACATCAGTTTGCAATGCATACTTTCAAAGTCTCCATGAAAATTTGTCTGCATTTTAGTGCAAATTTCTCCCAATAGACACATTCCAGGTATGCAATTTTGCATGATATACAACAACAACAACAATAATAATATTTATACCCCACCCATCTGCTGGGCTTCCCCAGCCATTCTGGGCGGCTTCCAACAAAATATTAAAATGCAGTAATCCATCAAACATTAAAAGCTTCCCTAAACAGGGAATACACATTATTTAAAGTAGTTTCCCCCAATATAATGCATGTTATATGCTAATATATGCATTTTAATGCACACTTCCCCCCAATATACACATTTTTGTACACACTATTTGGTTGGAGAACCGCACCGCAAAATTTGGGAAATGTGTGAATTTTGAAGGATAACTGCTTTTCGGTTCATATATTTTTCTGGAAAGTGCAAATTGGGGAGGTTCACATTGGAATCCTAAGCAAACCTTCTATTCTGGCCACCCTATACTGGGAGCTTCAGAGAAAAGATGGCTATGATGGGAGCATTAGCAGAAAATATGCCATTGTTTCTCTCTTAGAAATTTCTTACATGTGGCACAGAGCTCTCTTTCTCTCTTGCGCGCACGCACCCCAAATTTGCCCCTTGTGTACCTGCCCCCATTTTCATTTTGGGGGTGGGTGGGTGTCACTACTGCTTTAAGCTGTGGAGAGAAGTGGAAGCTATCACCAAAGCTCTGCCCTGAAAATATTTAGTTGGCCTTGACAACTGTGCTGTGTGCCTTGGCTAAAGGTAAAGGGACCCCTGACCATTAGGTCCAGTCGTGACCGACTCTGGGGTTGCGGCGTTCATCTTGCGTTATTGGCCGAGGGAGCCGGCGTACAGCTTCCAGGTCATGTGGCCAGCATGACAAAGCCGCTTCTGGCGAACCAGAGCAGCACACGGATATGCCGTTTACCTTCCCGCTTGGAGTGGTACCTATTTATCTACTTGCACTTTGATGTGCTTTCGAACTGCTAGGTTGGCAGGAGCTGGGACCGAGCAACGGGAGCTCACCCCGTTGCAGGGATTCGAACCGCTGACCTTCTGAGCCAAAATAGGCAATAAAGCTAACAAACTGACTGCTGAGGCTAACAAGCAGGGGCTTTGCGGTTAGACTCAATAGAGGACAGGACTTCTGTGCCTTTAATTGCCCTGCTCTCTTTTGAGCTGGAAACCTTAAAGAGAAACCAGCAGACCCTTTGCTTGGAAATTATACAAAGGGTCTGCTGGTTTCTCTTTAAGGTTTCCAGACTCAAAAGAGAGCAGGGCAATTAAAGGCACAGAAGTCCTGTCCTCTATCGAGTCTGGCAACCCTATTTGTGGTCGGGAGCTGGAGAGGCCAGATTGCCTGAAAAGAAAACCCTGCTTCTAACAATAGCTTGGCTTCAAGGTTGCCAACTTTTCAACCAGCCCCAGTGCTCTGAACAAGTGAACTGATGTGCAGCAGGCATTAGCAGAGGAGCTCCCATTGATCTCCATGCTATGAAAAGCCTCACCTGCTCT
The DNA here is from genome assembly GCF_965207765.1 of Zootoca vivipara. Lineage (NCBI taxonomy): Eukaryota > Metazoa > Chordata > Lepidosauria > Squamata > Lacertidae > Zootoca > Zootoca vivipara. The sequence continues at coordinate 36,215,047 of NC_142595.1, forward strand.
TCTCTTGCAAAACCAAGCTACTTTCAAAAGGCACAAGAGCACAGCTTGCTTTTCTGGTCAGTTGACAACAATTCTATTCTGATTATGACATAATTTCTCAAGTTTCCCTCCCGGAGTACCAAATTTATTTCATGCAGTTACTAAACACTCAGACAGTTCTAGTGTGTGATCTTGAAAACAGAACTGAGATAATTGTGTGTGTGTGTTTGATTCAGAGAGAGAGAGAGAGAGAGAGAGAGAGAGAGAGAGAGAATATCATTGCCCCCTGCTGGACAAAAGAAGGTATAGTCAGGCTTTTATAATCTCAACTGGAAAAATATTTTGAATTTCCAGAGCAGCAGTGAGAAGATTTTTGCAGCTCGTCATTAATGGTGATGGCACACAAGCAATTTCAGGTTGCAGCCAACTACACCACCTCCGTACCTCAGTCTACCCTTCTATGCTTTAACACCTGACAATCTAAACTGCATGGGATGACATAATCATTGTGTGCTAAGTTTTATTGCCGTTGCCAAGTGAAAGCTAATGAGGTGGAACGGGGATGGCATCAGGCTTTATATTTATTTGAACAATTTATTTCCCAAGGTGGCGTGCAAGAAACATTAAGCTATGTTTTAAAGAAACCACAGCAAAGAGCAGCAACTTATAGAAAGTGTTCAGGATCCTCCCCAGTTTGTGATAAAATGGTGGCAAGCAGAGAGTTCCACTGGAGGAGGTCCATGGAGGCTGGTCCTTAAGGGTGAACAGGCACTGCCCCACCAACCTCAGTTTGCCCTCCGCCAGGCCCTATCCTACCTGCCTGCCTTTTTACTGGCGCCACCTACTGTTGGACTCCCTGCCTCCCACCCTACCAGTAGCAATGGGTTCCAGCCACCACTGGAAGCTCTGAGATGGTCTTTGCCTGAGTTTCCTCTCTTATCTTCCCACTAGGCAGCTGATGACTGATGACCCAGTGAATAGGCAGCTGGAGCAAACTCTGGAGTGATCTTCACCTGCCCCCTACTCTATCTCCTGGAATCATATAGCATGTTTCCTCTTCCTAGATCAGGAATAGGCAATATGGTGCCTTCCAGATGCTTTGGGCTCCTCATTTTGATCAACTCTTGCCAGTATGGCTTATAACTGGGGATTATGGGAATTGTAGTCCAAAACACCTGGAGAACATAAAGTTGGCTACCCTAGCCCCTAAGAGGGCTATTTTTAGTTGCATCTGCCTTAATGCTAACTGGGTGAACACACTTATTAGTTAAAGGTGGGAAGGAGATTGCAGAATGCATTATACTACTTCAGCTGCATGGGGGAATCACACTTTTCAATGCTCTCCTGCTTTTTATTATTATTTAAAAACCTCTCTGTGAGTAGAAAAAAAGCAGGGTGGATAAGTCTGGAATTCTTCTAGCATATGTATATGTCAGGGACTGGACAGATGAAGAGGAATGGTGGAGACTGCCTCCCCAGGAGCCTTCCAGAGAGGAAGAAGGGGCCGAGAGTATAGATCTAGGGGAGTGGTTCGGCACAGGTCACAACCCAGAAGAAGAAGAAGAAGAAGAAGAAGAAGAAGAAGAAGAAGAAGAAGAAGAAGAAGAAGAAGAAGAAGAAGAAGAAGAAGGAAGAAGTTGGGAAATAATGGAAGATGAGGAGCAGGAACCAGGTAGCACAGAACAGGCAGAGCCTGAGAAGCGGCTGACTGACATGCTGTCGCTGGAGAGGACCCCAGATCCCCTTCCCTCCCCCCAAACCAGGCGTTCATTGAGAATGAAAGAGAAGAGGGCTCAGTAAGAGGGAGGAGGAGTCTGATGAATAGGGAAGTACAGAGAAGGGGAGGTGGAGCTTTACTCCAGGCAACGCTGGATAATGAACAGTGTAGATGGAATTTTGTCCTGGTAATTCTAATAATAAAAAGGAACTGAAAACTTCACTTTTTCTCTATCTCTCTGCTTACTGGGCAAGCAGCCAGTAGCCACCAGCAGCACCCTGACAGTATATAGTTTTCTATTTGCAGGGAGTATTTACATGGAGAAGTATCTCCTTCCCACAGTCCACTCTACCACCTTTGGCATGCAGCACCCTGCCACGATTCATTCTTTTGGAGGTGTAGAGGGGACCTAGAAAAAGGTGGAAGAATCATATAATTGTAGAGTTGGAAGGGGCCATGAGAGTCATCTAGTCCAACCTCCCAGCAAATGCAGGAATCTTTCACCCAACATGGGGCTCAAACCCACAGCGCTGGTATTAAGGGTTTCCTGCTCTACAACTGAGCTGTGAGGAAGGGTGTTGCATTTTCGATGCTCCCCTAGCAGAAGAAATTTCCCAACAAGCACAAACCAACACAGCAGGGAGCAGGCTAGGCCAGAACCTCCCTAATTATAGTTGTGGTTGTTTCTTTAACTTACAAGGAGGGCTTTACAAATGAAGAAACCGAGGGAGTATTGAAAAATGTGGTGCATTCAGCTGAAGTCTGAAATGCTACTGCACATTTACCACCTCAGAATTCAACCTCCTTACATCTACGGCATGTGCAGACTTGGCCTCAGTTCCAGCCAAGAGAGGTGTTTTATTGTTTAGTAGTGAACCTTGTAGTTCCAGAAATGGCTAGTAGTAAGTTCTGTTACACAGAGTGGAGGGCAATCAACTCTGCACATATTCAGTGGCACTCTTAATTTTTTAAAAATAACTTGACATTGTCCAAAAAGGGTGGAGCCCTTAGCTCGAGTTCTGAGCCATCGAGGTTAGATGCTTTGGTGTTCAGGGTTGCCAAATACAAATAGGGTTCATGCCCTTTTAACAGAAGCAGGAATTACCTTATCAGGAATCACAGTCGACACACAGTTGAAAGAGACTTTTAGAAAGGCAACTTTTGGGTAACTGAATCTCATGTTCTGGAAAACTCAATTTTTGTGTGTGAAAAAGTATACTTCATGTTGTATACCAAAGTCAAATTTGTGGGTTTGGGAAGAGGGCCCGACAAATAGGCTAGACTAAGGTCGACCTAAGATCACACTCAAAAATGAAAAGTACACCTTGGATTGGTTCCAGAATGCATTGGTGCAAGCATTTATCTGATAGACTGTGTTGTTTTGTAATGTGGACCATCTGCATGCAAATAGGAATTCACCTGTATGTGGAAATGTTCCATGTGCTTGGGAACATAGCTGCCAAGTTTTCCCTTTTCTCGTGAGGAAGCCTATTCAGCATAAGGGAAAATCCCTTTAAAAAAGGGATAACTTGGCAGCTATGCTTGGGAAACAACTGAGATACAAGGGATTTAGTTTTATCACCCATGTACATCTCTCTGTGTGTGTCTAAAGATAAGGACTCTTGAATGTAAGGGCAAAGAGATGTTTTGATACGTGGTGGACATGCATCTAGTGTAGCACTTGTAAGCTTACTTCAGTGCATTCACTGGACCATTATTACAGCGCATGTATTACCGTTTACATACAATTCAGGCATCTTCAACCCACTTTACTGAATGTAATAGCATATGTTTACCTCTGCCCCTGCCTCAGTTCTTTTAATTCTGGGAAGCCACATCTATGGTCCTATAGGAAAACATGCAGGTGGCACAGCAGTATGATTTTTTTGCCCTACCTACTGACCCAGGTGGCGCTGTGGTTAAACCACTGAGCCTAGGGCTTGCTGATCAGAAGGTCGGCGGTTCGAATCCCTGTGACGGGTGAGCTCCCATTGCTTGGTCCCAGCTACTGCCAACCTAGCAGTTCGAAAGCACGTCAAAATGCAAGTAGATAAATAGGAACCGCTACAGCGGGAAGGTAAACGGTGTTTCCATGTGTGCTGCTCTGGTTTGCCAGAAGCGGCTTTGTCATGCTGGCCACATGACCTGGAAACTATACGCCGGCTCCCTCGGCCAATAATGTGAGATGAGCGTGCAACCCCAGAGTCGGTCACGACTGGACCTAATGGTCAGAGGTCCCTTTACCTTTACCTTTACTGATCTGAAAATGTCCCTTTAAAGTCAATTTTAGATGTGCACACATCATACATTTAAAGCACAATGCCCCCCCCCAAATAATCCTAGGAATTGTAGTTTACCCCTCACAGAACTGCAATTTCCAGCACCCTTAACAAACTACAGTTACCGTGCTTTAGTTGTACGGTGTGTCAGTAGCCTTTGTACATGTTCAGGGGTACTTTGCACTGTTGCCTCAGGCAGCAAAATGTCTTGAGCCAGCTGTGCCTCATATATTTTAGTCACACATGTTACCATCTGCTCCCCTCCTTCTACTCCCCGCTTCCATTTAATCAAAGCTCAATCCTGAAATTACTTTGGAAATTTTACTACATTTGTTTGCCACATTCAGATGTGGGTTATTTTATGTGTGGAGTATTCATCTGTGTTGTCTGTAAGACCAAATTCTAGAAACAGGGCAATGTTAGGAATCTCAATTTATATAAATAGAGTTTGCAGAGAACCAGGCATGATTTTGCATCCAACTCACTAAAACTTGGGTGTGTGTACTGTGGGGTCATTTCTAAAAGAAAGAGTGCCAGTTTAAGCCCATCTAGAAGCCCCAGCCTTTTTACTCTTAGAGGAATGCATGCTGCCTGTGGTTACTCAGGAAGTAGGGGGAATATATCTCTGCGTGCTCAGGGGCTCTCCACACAATACAACTGCTTCACATGTCAGAGATCTGAGCATTCAAACCTGGTTCTAGGATTGCGCTTTGGTGAAGAGGATCGACTCAAATTTAACTCCAAAATTTCTGACTCTTCTCTTTCTCTCTTTCTCTCGGCAGAGACCATCCGCACAGCCACCCCTTTCCCTATGGTCAGCCTCTTTCTCGTCTTCACAGCATTTGTCATTAGCAACATTGGACATATCCGCCCCCAGAGGACCATCCTGGCTTTCGTTTCAGGAATCTTCTTCATCCTCTCTGGTGAGGTGTGGGGGAACATTCATCCGAGGGGAATTTATTCTTGGAATCATGACATTTGGGATAGCTAAATAAATCCTGTGTGGTAGTCTTCAGAGTGGAGCAGGGATAGGTCATGGCAACAGGGGGACTATAACCCTTGTAGTGGGGCGGTGGCTTCTGTTAAGAATTGACAAGCCACGGAGTAGCCTTTCACAACCTTGTTCCATGGGGGTTCTCAACACAGGTGACAGCCCAAGCACAGAGGAGGTCCATAGTCCTAGGGCAGTGATGGGCAACCTTTTGAACTTGGTGTGTCAAAATTCGCCAAAAAACCGAGCATAACTTGGGTGGTGTGTCACTTCAGACGAAAACCATAATTTCGCGATATTTATAGTTTAAATAACAAAAATGTATAATTGTAATATATAACTGTATTTAATAAACCAAAAACTAATTAGTTAACCAAGCCAAACCAAAAACCCCTTATTTATCACAAAGTTCCCAGAGTTGTTGAGCTTTTTGGGGGGAGCTGCTGACCAAAGTTTTGGAGGTTTTTTGGGGAGTGGTGCAAAAGTTGCTTTGTTTTTTGGGGGGTTGCCCCAAAGCTGCTGTGCTTTGGGGGGGGGGTTGAGAACAGAAATAAATGACGAATAATACCTTCACTGGAACTAACATACAGCACCGACATAGTCTGCCAAAGCGTGAAAAAAACCAGCACAGAACGGGTTAAAAAACGAACGCTGTCACACCCAATCATAGTCTGCCAAAGCGCCAGAAAAAACAGCACAGAAAGGGTTTAAAAAACAATCTCTGGCTACCAGCAACAACAACAACAAAAAAGGACCCGGGTTTTAACAGTGGAGACAAGCTGTAGCGGAGACAAGCTCTAGCGGAGACAAGCTGTAGGAGGAGTGGGAGAACAAATGGGGGGGGGGGACAACAACAGCGTGAATGGGCTGATGGGGCGCATGCCAGCAGTGAGGGCTCTGCATGTCACAGATTCGCCATCACTGACTGTCCTAGGGCAATGGGAAGGAAAAGCACAGGGAAGCACCAGCACCTTGGAGAAGGGTCAAGGTGTGGATTTCAGGACCATGGTCAGCGACCATGCAGCTGAGCCAGACTGTATACATTACTGAGTCAATGCCCTGAAGCACCTAATAAATAGTTCTTCATAGCCTGGCTTAGCTACTTATAGACTAGCGGCTACACCATATGAATGCTTCATTTGGTCAGTGAGGCCAAAGTTTTTATCCTGCAGCCATTGGCTTCTTCTTCTAGGCCCTGGGATTTCAAGCTGCGGGGATCTCTTCACGGGGATCTTCCAATCCTCTGAAATCTGTGGTCTAGCCTTTGGTGTCTAGTGGCAGACGTGACTCCTCAGGGTTCAGGGGAGGAGATGTAGGCTGTAGCGACTGTAGCTCCACATGAGACTGCCATCATCTGAGGACTCTGTCTCTGAAGATTCCTAGTCTAGGGCTATTCTGGACCACAGCTCCCACCACTTACCAGCTGACATGGCCTGCTATAGAGTTTAGAATGAGCACTTGCCTTTTGCCAAGGCAAACCATTGGTCCACCTACCTCAGGGCCAGGGAGTCTGTGGTCCTCCAGATATTGTTGGACACCCAGCACTGCCAATTAATAGAGATGATGGGAGATGTAGCCCAACAACACCTGAAGGGTCACAGTTTCCCCACCCCTGATCTCACTGGCAGCGGTTACCTAGGATTTCAGACAACCATCATTCCCAGCCTCACCTGGAGATGCTGGGGATTGAATTTGGCACTTTATGCTTGAAAAGCAGGTGCTCTGCCCCTGAGCTGTCACTCTTCCCTCCAAGACAGCTTCAGCAATGCTCTCTTCAAACACCCTGAAGAAGCACTGACTAGAAAGGAGCTGGGAAAGGTGGGAATATGTCTTCCCTGTTACACCCTTTCTCTGCCCCCCCCCAACAATTACATTTCAGAAGCCAGGGGCAAGGTTCTACCATTATTTTTTCTACACCCCAAATTCAAAGTCCAGCATTCTCATGCCCCCCCTCCCAGAGTCATATTCATAATTTTCTTATTATTCCAAGACTCCCTGGCATTCTTTCCAACCACCTTGGTAAAAGCAGAACTGAACAATTACAGGGTTATTATTATTATTCACCTTCTAAACCATCATCTCAAGGCAACTTACATATAAAAAATTTTAAAAAACTTTTTTAAAAAAAACATAAAAGGGCAAATGCATTTAAAACAAAACTAAACCCCTAACTTGCAGACACATGTTATAAAGACTCATTTATCCAGCTAGATATTTAGATACTGGATGCTGGCTTGTACAAATGTGAAGTTTCTGTGTGTCCAGCTTTTCTCCTCTGATGCTTTTGTCTGAGAATTGCTAAAGCACCCACTATATTTTTGCAAGAGAGGAGGACAGGAAGAAAACCAGAATTGCCTCTGGCTTCACCTCCCACTAGCTTCCCTGCCACCAGCTCCAGCAGTAAGCAGCCATCACTTCAGAAGGCAGGTGAGCGGGGTGGGGGGGACCTCCCTGGCCAGCATGGGAGAAGGAGAGGAAGCGGAGGAATGGCAGCAAAGCAGGGAGCAAAGAGCTGCATCCTGACACATCCACCCTTCGCTTCTGTCACGCTCCAACTCAAGCATGACAGAAGTGCCAGAACACAACCGAAGCACAAAACGGCCTTTAGATTTACAACAAAAGGCCAGTTTTGTCCACTCCTGCCTCCTCCCTCAGACTATTTTGCTGCCATTGCATTCCCCAGTGTGGGAGGAGGGGGGAGAAGAGGGAAGCAGGCAGGGCAACCTTAGGCCCACATCCATACTGGGATCCGGGGGGGGGGGTGACCAGAGGAGGAGGAGGAAGAAATGGTGCAGCCTGCCTGTGCATATTTATTAAAACATCAATACAATAAGTAGCAACAAATACAGGTAGTAATAAAGCAGCGGGTCATAGCAGATAGCCATCATGATGTAGAGGTTAGGGTGCTGGACTACCAGGGTTCAAATCCCCACTCGGCCATGAAGCTCACTGGGTGACCTTGGCCTGGTCGCTGCCTCTCAGCTTAACCTTGAGCTCCTTGGAAGTAAAGGTGGGGTGTAAATGTAATAATGAAATACAGGGGTGGTACGTCCCATTTCACCACTTGAGGTGAAATGGGAAGTGCTGCTTTCCCCTGTCCCTGCCGCCGCCACCTTCTCCTGCCCTCCACCCAGCTGCGTCCGAAGCAGGGCTGCATTCAGCAACTGTTTTTGGGCAAGGTCACACTGATTTCAGGTGAGATTTCACTCCAAATCACACGAGATCTTCTGCGCTCCTCAAGTGTGCCCCCCCCAATTTCAGGCAAGATCTTGCCCTGAATGGACATGATCTTGCCCAAAATTGGCACCGATGGCAGTAGGGCTTCTCCATCGCTGGTGGATGCAGTGGGGCAGGTGGGGCACCCATGGGCATGTCACCTGCGGGGGTTTCTGCCTCCTGAAGCAGTGGCTTTACCCCACATAATGGCTGGGCCAGTTCTGATAAAATATATAGTAAAACAGTACACCACCACCACCACCCCAAAAAAATATCCCAAAGCCTTGCAGAACCTAATCAGTTCCACTTGGAGGTAAAAGTGTATTTAATCTGTCATTTGGAGGGGTGGAGGACAGATGGGCTATGGGGGCCAAGGCAATGGGGCCAAGCAAGTGAGGCTGAACAAAAATGTTATACAGTAGTTCTAATTGCATGGCAAGGGAAGAATGGACCATGGAAGGCAATTACGTCCAGGTTCGCCTTCTTCAGTTCAGATGATATTAAGAGTTGGCGAAGAGCAATGGCTGCAAGGCAACCCCAGAAGTAAATTTGTGAGCAGCCGAAAAGAGCAGGACTGGGCCCTTAATGGGAAACAGAAGAAGAGCGGCACATCAGCCTCTCTGTGATGCTGCAGCACAAGCACAGTCCGGCACCATGCTGCACTACCGAGCCAGCTGCATTTTAGCACTCTTTCTCTTTGTCACATGCTACTACTACAACAAGGAAATGCAATGCAGGGTGAAGCTATGCAGCTGAAGGGGTGCAATTATGTAGACAGGAGCAGGCTTGATTTACAATAGCTCTCGCTGCCTCCTATATGATATAATAGACAGAAATGTGGGCATGCTGTTAACCACCACCACCAAACACATATAGTCTGAAAGGAACCCATAAAGAGGTGATTGCAGTGGCATCTCTGTTCTGAGCTAAATGTGGAGAGTGAGGTAGGTTTGTGCTACAACATAAGAACCGAGGGAGGTACCTTATACTGAGTTTGATCATTCGTCCATGTAGCTCAATATTGTCTACACCAAGGGTCAGCAACCTTTTTTAGCCGTGTGCCAGTCCACTGTCCCTCAGACCATGTGGGGGGCTGGACTCTTTTTGGGCAAAAACATGAATGAATTCCTAGGCCCTACAAATAACCCAGAGATACATTTTTTAAATAAAAGCACACATTCTGTTCATGTAAAAACACCAGGCAGGCCCCATAAACAACCCAGAGATGCATTTTAATTAAAAGGACACATTCTACTCATGTAAAAACACGCTGATTCCCGGACCGTCCGTGGGCCGGATTGAGAAGGCAGTTGGGCTGCATCCGGCCCCCGGGCCTTAAGTTGCCTACCCCTGGTCTACGCTGACTGGCTGAAGCTCTCTCCCTGGGTCTCAAACTGAAAATGCTTAGCCCTACCTAGATATGCCAGGGATTAAAACTGGGACCTTCTGCACTTGCGAAGCAGGGGCTCTACTACTGGAGCTGGGGCTCCTCCCCACAAGTGAGGCCTTTATGAACAGCTGAAAATAACAGCCTCTTCCTTCCCACCCCTCTCCCTCTGTGCTCTTTCTGCAGGGCTCTCTCTGGTGGTGGGCTTGGTTCTGTACATCTCCAGCATCAATGACGAAGTGATGAACCGCCCCAGTGGCTCAGAGCAGTACTTCCAATACCGCTACGGGTGGTCCTTTGCCTTTGCTGCTTCTTCCTTCTTGCTCAAAGAGGTACACTTCCCAGCATTTATTTATCTATTACATTTTCATCCAAGGAGCTCAAGGTGACGGACATGGTTGTCCCCACCCCGTTGAATCCTCACAACAATCCTGTGGAATAGGTTAGGCTGTGTGTGTGTGTGTGTGTGTGTGTGTGTGTGTGTGTGTGTGTGTGTGTGTGTGTGTGTGTGTATGTGTATGTGTATGTGTGTGTGGCCCAAGGTCACCCAGTGAGATTCATGGCTAAGCAGGGATTCGAACCCTGGTCTCCCACGTCAAATTCCGGCACTCAAACTGTTACACAACACTAGCTCCCACACTACACTTACACATGCACGCGCAGACGTAAACACACACACACTCTCCCGACTCCCAATCTTGAATCGCAGATTTAAATTTTGGCCAAGCGGTAAAGCAAGTTTTCCTTTGCTGGCCTTACAGGGCTTTTTTAGACTGGAAGGCAGAAAGGGTGCCCACTGTACTATTGCCAATCCATGTCCTCATTAGGAGTCTAACAAGTGGGAACACCACATCTCCTTCCTCCTAAAGAGATTGATCCTGTTTAGGGTTCCTGCCTGTCAAACCACCTAAGCAAGACAGCCCAGTCTTCCACTCCCTCAAGTTTAAAGTTATTTTTATTCTGGATCAGATTGTTACTATTAATGTTTGCTGTTTTATTATTATTTTTATGTGTGTTGGAAGCCACCCAGAGTGGCTGGGGCAACCCAGCCAGATGGGCAGGGTATATTATTATTATTATTATTATTATTATTATTATTATTATTATTATTATTATTATTTTGTGTTCTGTTTCTTCCACTACCCCTCAACTGCCACCAATATACTTTTATTTTATTTTAACTTCTGCAAACCTTGGAGCTTCCCCAAGCATGATGACTCTTCCCCCCCCCCCCCATTTTGGCTGGAGGTTTCAGGGGACAATTTAAGTTTTGACTTTTGCTGCAACTTGATTATGGATTATTAACAGGGAATTGGAGTACTGCATTGCTCCTATAAAATACTCCCTCCCAGCTAGGGATGGGCAAACGCATCAGTTTCGGTTTCTCTTTCTCAATTTCTCGATGGTTTCAGTTTTCCACATCAATATGCAAAATTTTATTTTTAAAAGTTCTCACAAAAACTGTCAGCATTTTAGCACACATTTCTCAAACATACACACTTGAGCAAGTAGTTCCCCTTAATATAATGCATCTTTGTGTGTTTATTTCACAAATATATGCACATTTATGCACACTTTCCCTCAAACGTACACATTTTTGTATCTAGCTGAAGTTTGCACCACAAAATTCAGAGAGGTGTTAATTTTTGAAGGCTACCGGTTCACGTTTTGGGAAGTACAGGTTATATGTTGTTGTGGTTTAGTCGTCTTCATCGTGTTCGACTCTCCGTGACCCCATGAACCAGAGCATGCCTTGGAAACTCTCACTTGCTTCTCAAACTTCTCCTTATGTCCATGGAGTTTTCTTGGCAAAATACTGGAGTGGTTTGCCAGTTCCTTCTCCAGGTGGGTCACATTTAGTCTAAACTCTCGGCTATGACCTGTCCGTCTTGGGTGGCCCTGCACGGCATAGCTCATAGCTTCTTGGAGTTATTCAAGCCCCTTTGCCACGACTAAAGGCAGTGATCGATGAAGGGGATCAAAATATGTACTGAACCAAAATTCTCCTCTATATTCAGCAGTCTCTCAACCTGCAGTAAGGATACAGCAATGAGCTACACTGCACGGTCCTTGATTACTAGTCTCTCAAGCCAACCTGAAACATGCGACTAAAAACTAAGGATAACACTGTATCTGTGTTTAGTCAAACCCCAGGCTGCAGTAAGCTTCTACCTCTGGACAACCTCTCTTGACAGCACTGTAGGACTGTTGCAAACCACACAGAGGTTAAAATGTCCCCAGGCCTCCAGCTTTCTGTGTGAATGGCACTTCAGGGCTGCAATGTAACCAAAGCCTTTCCTAAACAGATATTATATTAGCTCCCAAAACATGAAGGGTTTTAGAGCAGGGGTCAGCAAACTTTTTCAGCAGTCCACTGACCCTCAGACCTTGTGGGGGGCCAGACTATATTTTGGAAAAAAATATGAACAAATTCCTATGCCCCACAAATAACCCAGAGATGCATTTTAAATAAAAGGACACATTCTACACATGTAAAAACACCAGGCAGGCCCCACAAATAACTCAGAGATGCACTTTAAATAAAATGACACATTCTACTCATGTAAAAACATGCTGATTCCCGGACCGTCCACGGGCCGGATTTAGAAGGCGATTGGGCCGCATCTGGCCCCCGGGCCTTAGTTTGGGGATCCCTGTTTTAGAGGGTAAGAAAATCCCTGAATCTGAGATTGGCACATCTCCCTGACAGGATAGACTCTCTTTTAACAGGATAGACTCACTTTTAGTCATACCCAGAAGAGGCCCATTGGCATGGCTAACTTAAGTTCTACTTAAAATTAATGGACCTATCTGGATACAACCCAAGTCTCCTTGTCTATGACAAGAATTAAGGAAGGGGCTCTGCAAGATATTAAAAAAAAACCCCTCAAGTTTCCCTTTTCCAGCTGGCAATATGAACCACATTTGCTTTGGAATTTATATTAGCAAGAAAATATATTTAAATGTTTCACAATGAACAAGAATTGCATTAAAAAGAACAGGAGCTCTTTTGTCTCTTTTGGAGTTTTGCTGTGTGGGTGGGTGGACACAATGGTGTCCAATTCCAGTTGCATTAACATTTTGGATGTTATCCACTTATACCAATGGGCAGCTCTTACTTTCACTTTTCTCTGAGGACAATTTAAAATAAACTCAATATGAACCAGGGAATTACCTGTCCAGACAAAAGTGATCTCTTTGTGCCTCTTTCTCCATCATCTTTTGGTGCATTTCTCTCCAGCAAGGAGGGAAACAGAGCAGAGGGTGGTTCTTGCCCTCTTTCGCACCTGCCCGAGCAGCAGAGTTTTGAAGCTTCCCTAGTTGTTTCAGCCACATTACCCTCTTCCCTTGCTCCTTTTGGGCAACCAGACCATTCCACACATACACCTTCAGTTTTTCCTGCCAACTGATTCAGTATTCTGAAGCTATGGGGGGTGGAAGGGATTCCCCTTAAGTTTTTGTTTGTTTGTTTTCTGTACTTCTACAAATACTGGGCTTTCAAGCAAGCTAATACTTCCTATTGTGCATGGATGATTCTGTTTTGTCCTCCTAAAGACTGGCACTCACACACACACCCAAAAACATTGCTAATAGAAGAAATGTTGGTGCATAAGCTAGCCCCGACTCTCACAGTAATTCAGCAGCAGCAGCATAAGACATTGGGCCAAACTGGAGACGACTATGGCTGGGGGAAGATATTTGATGCAGTTTGCATTTAAATGTGACTCCACCTAAATTGCGCTTTCAGAAACAGCAAGTGCACCGAAACACAGCCATCCAAAATTCGAGCAATTCTGAATTTTGCAGTGCACTTCTCCAGCCAAGTAATCTGTACAGGAATGCATTTACTATGGTAAAGTGTGGATAAAAATGCATATTTTAGTGCAAATAACATACAAAAATGCATTATATTAGGAAAATTGCTTTGCCAAAATATGTAAATTAGGGGGGGGAACCACACTAAAATGGGGATAAATTTTCATGAGGACTCTTTCTTTCTTTCTTAAATGCAAATTGATGAGGAAAAGTGAAGAGAAAAGAAAAGAGAAGATAAAACAGTGAATAAAACCAACCAGGATAGATAAATGAAAACCTCTTATATGAAGGCAGCATATCTCTATGTTCTAGTTTCTGAGGATTAGCAACAGGGGATAGATATCACCCTCCTCACCTGCTTGTGAGTTCCTTAGTGGCATCTCCTTGGCAGCTGTTGAAAACAGCATGCTAAAGGCATACTTGATCTGATAATATAGGGCAGTTCTTACAGTTTAATTGGTGGGGTGGGGGACAGAATATTTCAGTGCTGATTTCACAAGCACACACCCTCCAGGCTTAAAGAAGTCTTTGGTATAATGTCCTCTAGTGGGCCCCCTTGTAGGCTAGTGGGCCCCCCAATTGATGCCCGATAATTGCCACTTTAATTTCCCATATTGCCTCCTATCTCTGAGGCACTGTGGGAAATTAAAATGGTGGGCATTTGATGCTGAACACAGGGGTTGGGAGTTGAAGTCTCTTCAGTACACGTTGAACAGAAATCATGAAGGAAGTTCTTGGTATGTTTAGCATGAGTCAAACATCTATGGACTAGAATGATCATGCCCATCTGCAAAAAAGCTGAGTATCATCACAGTGACCAACAGAATGCTTTACGGCCGTAAGTCTACACAACCTTCAGTGTTACTTGCGCAAATGCGCATTCCAGAGCATGACTCCTCATGCCCTGAAGACATCCTTGAGTGGGATGAATCCAGATGCCACAACGAGCAACGTGAGTTACAGACGTAACACACAGAGACATTTATTTGTTTATTACACTGTGCCCCACTTTTCATCCAAGGAAGTCAAGGTGGCCTGCATGGTTCTCCCTCTTCCCATATTATCTTCACAGGTGGTAGGTTAGGCTGAGAGACAGTAATTGCCCCAAGGCCACCCAGGGCCCTGCGAGGATTTGCACCCTGGTCTCCCAGTACCTAGCCAAGCACTGTAACCGCCACACCACAACATACTGGCACCATAACTTGTGAGACCATACGGTTGCATCTAAGGGGTATGTCTTGTTCTTGATATTTCCCTCTGTAACGGCTCTTTGCAGGGCGCAGGGGTGATGTCTGTCTACCTCTTCACCAAGCGCTATGCTGAGGAAGAAATGTACCGCCCTCACCCAGCCTTCTACCGGCCACGCCTGAGCGACTGCTCCGACTACTCTGGCCAGTTCTTGCACCCCGAAGTGTGGCACCGTGGACGTAGCCCCTCTGACATCTCCAGCGACGTTTCCATCCAGATGACTCAGAACTACCCACCAGCCATCAAGTACCCTGAACATATGCACATATCCACCTCACCTTGCTAGACGCACCAGAGAACGAGCTGGACAAGGAAGCCAGCTTTCGCTTGCAGACTGTATCGTTCTACCCCAACCTGCCTAGGAGACTCCCCTACCAGTGTGGGTTGTCTTCCCCTCTCTAAAGACTCTTTACCACCTACTCTGCTAGAAATGTCCTCTCTCTCTCTCTCTCTCTCTCTCTCTCTCTCTCTCGTGGGAACCATTCAATTAACTTTTGAGATTGCCAGTGCCCCCCTCATCACCCCTTCTGCCCTCTTGGAAACTGTCCTTATTTCCTTGCTTCCCTGGGAAACTACCAAATTGAAAAGACCACCCCTCAAAACTCAAGTCGCGCACACGCCCTGTTCATTCTCCACAGAGCAGCGGAAAGAAGGGATATCTCCCCCAGTTCAGTTCTGCTGCCTCAGAATACTTCTCCTTTCACCCAGGTGGTTGGAAACCTTAGTGGGAAGTGACTCGTGAAGTATGTTCCTCTCAACCTTCTCCCTGAAGAGGTTTCGACAACAAGCAGGTTCCAAAACCACCTGCGTTTTTCAGATCTTGTGAGAGGAAGATGCCCAGAAGCCATTGTCTCCCATCAATCCAATTCCTGAAAGGAGAGGGCTCATTGCCAACATCTCCCTCTGTCGAAACAACAACAATGAACAAACAAAACTAGCTTGACAAGAAGTAATTGCTTTACCATTGTCATCATTCTCTCGTTTCCTGACCATAAATGACATCTCCTTGACATTTTTACCTCCATCCTTCAAAGGCCCTAATTCTTCAGGCTTATCCACCTGACAACAGCCATCCCGCCATCCCAGCTTCTTAGGTGATGACAGGAAATACATTAGACTGCCATCTTGATTCAACCAAAAATGACCAGGTAAAATGTAGTGCTATATTTTACACCCCCCTTTTCATCGTGCCGGTTTGTAACATAGCTCTACAAATACTGCTATGTTTATTTGTCTCAAAACAACTAGCCCTGAGAGAAATATTCTATTCAGTTTATTTCTACCAATATCTCAATCTCAGTCAACCAAATTCTAGCATGAAACTGTTCCCTTGCTGTTCTTTTGTGCTCTAAATGTCCTCCTCCCTCCCCAACACACACACACACACACACACACACACACACACACACACACACACACCCCTGCTCCCTCTGTGCCTCATTCTTTCCTTCTAGGTTCTTACAGGAAATGACTAATCATCATTTTTGTATGCTCACAAATGACCAGCTTGGGCACCAATCCTGTAGGTTTCATTATTGTCTCAGGCACTTCCCCTTGGAACCCAACAGCAAAGTGCTGCACCACCATTTGGGGTTGGCTAAAATAAGGCCTTTTCCTGTCAGGAAATGTGCACGCCCCCACTCCCGTTTCTGTTCCTATTGTTGAAGAAAATAGTCTGACATCTTAATTTTCTTCCAAGATCTCATACCATTTGCTTCCTTCCTGGCTCCACCTCCTGGCTCTTCCACCACCTTTATTTTTGTCAGCATTTTAGAGAAGGACCCAATGTATTATCCGAAGAGACCTTTTTTAAAAAAAATGGTGCCCCTACAAATGAGACAACTAAAACACAATTATGGAGGGGTGAGGAAATAACTGTGTCTTCCAACCAACAATGCCTCAAATATTCCCACCCCATCATTCAGTTGTCCATCAGCAACGGGCCATGGCCATGTCATCGTGGTGCAAATGGAAACTCTTAAGAACTCCAGAAGACTCTTTTTTAAGCATGTTCCCTTCAGTCATGATGATGCCACCTGGGGTTTATGAGACTAAAGACTCAAGGGGGAAGGAAGAGAGAGAGAAAGAGAGGGAGGGAAGGGGAGGGGGGGGGAGAGAGAAATTTATTATCCAGCTGTCAATCATCTACCACACTAGGGAGAAAAGTTTGAATCCCTGTTTCCTTTCCTTTCCTATATTTCTCACTCTTGGTTTTCCTTTGTTTTGACTTAACAGCTTATATTTTCTGCATCAGTTTCTTCTCATCTTACTTTTATTTTTGTTTTGTTTGCTTAGCGGTCCCCCCCCCATTCCCTCACTCACTCGTGTGTGAGGTTTTTTACTTTCTGTACCCTTCTTAATCCCCCCCCCCTTTCACAACATTTCTTCTTCTTGGGCTTTCTGAATGATTATTTTTGGATTGCTAAACACACACACACACACTCATTTTCTAAGGACTCGGTATGCATAATTCTCTGGTTTTCTTTCCTTGCCTCTGCTTCTTCCTTTCCCCGCCCATCTCATTTAATTCCTCTTAACATTTCGTGCATCCCCCCCCCACCCGCTTTCATTTTGAAACTGTCTCTTTCCTTTCCGGTTCCTCTCTCTTCTCTCTCTATAATACTCAGCTGCTCCTTTGAAACTCCAGGTCCTGCATATGGATACTCTGTGGTTCACCCAAAGAGGGAACATGGTGCAGGAAAAAAAGACAACTGACATGAATTTTGAGTTGAACAGGGATGCTGACAGGACACACACACAAAAATGGTGGGAGTGGGAGAGGGGAGGGAGCTGCTGAAGAGGGAAACCTGAATGGAAGGAGTATGGGGATGGGGAGGGAAATAAAAGGGGGGATGCATGTGGTGGAAAAATTGCAAGAGGAAAACGGCAAAGAAAAATGGGATATTACTCGATGTAAGATTGTATAGAAAGAGAAGGCCTGAGGGGAAAATCTTGCGGTGTTTCTGGCTGCTCAGCTCAAACTATTTTAGCTTTCCCTGTAAAATTTAATCCTGCTTTACCCCCACCCCCAGTTTCGCTTCAGCTACAGGAAAAGGCTGTTGCTCAGTGCTGTAAATGAGCCTACTTTTCAGGCAGAAGACCGCAGTATCAGTCTATGGGTGTAGCCATAGTAAAACAAAAGAAGTAAAACAATAGAAGTACTCAAATTGGTCCTGCCCCCCCCCCCCGCGCCAATTTCCCCTAACTAAGTCCTGCCCCCCCCCAAATGCTGGCTACGCCCACCATGTATCAGTTCCTGGTAGGACTGGAAGTCTTCCTGCCTGAAATGCTGTTGCCAGTTGATTCAGGGCGTCAGTCTTCAAGCGGTGGGTTGGGCACCCACTACAGAACCACAAGCTGATCTAAAGTGGGTTGAAACTTTGGCATGACTGCCATACAAATATGTGATAAAAGAAGAAGAAATTGGCCTCCCCAAATCCATGTTTGGTGGAAAGATGGGTCCTAAGTTTGAAAAAGCTGGAGGCTGCTGGTATACCGACCTAGATGGACCAAAGATCTAACTTGAGATAAGGAAGAATTTGTGTTTTCTCCCTCTCTTTCTCTCTCTCTGCCTGTCACCAGCCTCTTTTCCTGCCACACAGTAGTAAACGGAGTGATGGGGGAGGACTTCTGCTCCTGTCCTTTGCAGGGAAAAAGGTGGGGCAGGAAATGACATTCTTGTTAGATTGGGCTAGTCCCACCCATTTCCCCTGGGGCATTCAAAGGTTTAAAGAATGGCATTCTGTTTCACTGTGATTTGCAGGCAACATTGCAATATGGCTTCCTGCGAAGAGGTGTCATGCTGATGCAATGGATTTCCTTGTGGCACTGCCCCCCCCCATCTTCCCAATCTGAAGCAAGTTTTAGCACCCACTATGTCAGAATTCCCCTGAGCAAAAGATGAATTACCCTTGGATGCTATAAATGCAATCAAAACATGGACCCATCTTACACAGAGGGAAGAGAAGGCAGCAAGGACTTTTGAAGGGTAAGGAGCAGATGCTTATTTGACTGCTCTCGTGCCATAGCTATGAAAAGGGATGAGAAGAAAGATACTGCTGAATCAGCTAGAGAGAGAGAGATTCTCTTTTTCTGCATGTCTCCTCCTCCTCCTCCCACTGCAGAGTCAGCACCAGCTGCAGTTAAGTTCACCTTCATGCATTGCTTAGGAAATCAGAATCCAGCGCTGGTTTCTGATTTTCCTGCCATCTATCAAGTGGTCTATCTACAGCATCACCATATTTGCACTCCACCCCAGGGGTCCACAATCATCACCTATTAGTCTCTCTCACTCTGGCCACCCTAATAGAATCATTTAGAGTTGAAAGGAACCCCCGGGGTCATCTAGATCAACTAGCTGTTATGCAGGAATCTCAACTAAAGCATCCATGACAGATGGCCATCCAACCTCCGCTTAAAAACCTCCAAGGAAGGACACCAGGTGTGTTCTGACCAAGTCAGAACACAGCACAACTATTACTTCCCTTGATCAGAACACCATAGTTCTGTTGATGCAGCCTAGAATAGCATTAGCTTTTTTTTTTTTGCTGCTGTATTACACTACTGACTCATGTTAAGCTTGTCGTCTCCTAAGACCCCAAGCTCATTTCACATGTACTACTGGCAAGCCAGGTGTCCCCCATCTTATATTGGTGCAGCTGGTTTTTCCTGCCTAGGTGTAGAACCTTACGTTTGTCCCCACTGAAGTTCATTTTGTTAGTTTTGGCCCAGTTTTCCAATCTGTTAAGGTCACCTTGAATCCCGATTCTGTCTTCTGCAGCATTGGTACTGCTCCCAGTTTGGTATCATCTGCAATTCCTCCACCCAAGTCGTTTATAAAGAGGTTGAACAACAATAGGCCCAGGACAGAACCCTCTGGACAGAACCACTTGTCACTTTTTCCAGGATGATCAGGAACCATTAGTAAGCACTCTTTGGGTTTGGTTAGTAAACCAGCTACAAATCCACCTAACACTTACCTTGTCCAGCCCACATTTTACCAGCTTCTCTGCAAGAATAGCATGGGGGACTTTGTCAAAAGCCTTACTGAAATCAAGGTAAACTACATCCACAGCATTTCTCCTGATCCACCAAGCTTGTAATTCCATCAAAAAGAAAAGAAATGAGATTCATCTTGCATGAACTGTTTTTGAGAAACCCATGCTGAGTCTTAGTAATGACAGCATCTTTTTCTAAGTGCTCACAGACCAACTGTTTCTTCCCTGGTACTGTTGTCAAGTTACCCGGGTCGGTAGTTACCTGGGTCTTCTCCCCCCCCCCCTTTTTGAAGATGGGCACAACATTTGGCCGCCTCCAGTCTGCAGTTGGGTTGTACCAATCTTAGCCCTAAATCTATAATTTGCACATTAGGGGGAGGGAAGAGCAGGCACTCACTCCTCAAACTTCCATTAATCCCATAATAAGTCCCACCCCATTATTTCCAGTTGTCCAATGCACTCAATCATTGCTGCCCTTGTCAAGCTATATTGAGCTTGGGAACCTGTGTTTCATCTGTTGTTGTTGTTGGGTTTTTTTTTTCAGGGGGAGGGAAGCTCTGGAAATACAAGCAGTTGCTCAGATAGCAGAAAGCAGGTGGCGCAACTTTCAGGACTGCTGCCACTCATGTCCCTCTAGGGCCTCAGGTTGTTTTAAAAAAATAAAAAAATAACTGGACTGTTGTGAGCCAAGCTTCCATAGCAGGCATCCCCAAACTTCGGCCCTCCAGATGTTTTGGACGACAATTCCCATCACCCCTGACCACCGGTCCTCTTAGCTAGGGATCATGGGAGTTGTAGGCCAAAACATCTGGAGGGCCGCAGTTTGGGGATGCCTGTTCCATAGCAATACCAGATCAGGGAGGTGGTGGGTCCATAAATGTAGAGATTCAACAAAAATGACAACTCAGAATGGAGGAAGGAAGGAATACAGAGGATGGCTTCTGATTCCAAAGTGCAAATAAAGAGAGGAAAGCAGAGTGTGTGGCTCAGAGGTTCGGTCAGGTCAGCAGCAATAGCCATCGCCAAGCAGCAACATAGGTACTGCGATGATGGCTTCTTGTAGGAGTACAGCTTTGCAGCCAACGGTTGTTGGGTGTCAGTCTCCTCTTTTTTCTATTTTCCCAATAGATTTGATAGGCACGGAAAACTCCTTGGAAACCTGCTTGACATAGGACCCACAATTTTCCCTTTGCAACTGGACATCTAGTCTCAGTGGTGGGGGTGTGTGTGCTGTGCAATAAATAAGAGAGAGAGAGACCGAGCATGAGGAATTTATAGAGGTCATGGGGCAACTGCAAGCAGAGTTGCCAACTTTCCACGTGGTCACTGTAGTAGTGCTTTTAACAGCAGTTTGATATACAGACTTTGGCATGTGATTGTGTCGGTCTCCAGGTTGTGAAAAGCATTATTTGCTCCTTTTTGCAAATCAGGTTGGTCCTCAAGGCATGAGAGCAAGCCAGCCAATGGTGCAGCAAGGTTGTAGACAGAAGAGTAAAGCAGGCCCAGGTTGGCTTATGGGCCCTCAGTTTTCCTGACATAGGTCACTATCAGACAAAGCAGATATTGAACCATCCTCTTGGTTTGATTTCACAAAATTTGTGCAGAGGTTCTATGACGTCACGTTCAAATTGTTGCCCTTCTCTTCCCATTGCAGTTTTCCACCACTGCTCTTACAATTCAGAAACAAATGTAATGAATGCAACGCTCAGCAACTTAACTTCTTACTGCTCAACCCTATGCATGTTTCCTAAAAACATAAGTCCAAGCAAGGGCGTACCCACCACGGGGCAAGTTAGGGCAGCTGCCCTACTCTAGAAGCCAGCTGCCCGCCCCCCCCCAAGCTAAAAAGAAAGAAATCTCAATGCAAAAAGTGGGGTGTGCGGCCCCAGCCAGAAAGAAACAGACCAGCCCTCCCCCCTTTCCCCTTTCCATAACCCATCGCACTTTCTCCTCTCCCCCTCCCACTATCGAGCTGCAAAAGCGGTGGGGTGTAAACGTAAGAGACGGAGGGAAACAGCGCACCCGGGGGATGGGGCGAGCTGCCCAGAGGGGCGACCAGTGCCGTGGGCAGGGGGGCAGGAGGGGGCAATTGCCCCCCCCAGAAGCAAAAGGCTAAGGGGCGCAGCGTGGCAGCCCCAGGCTCCGGCTCCCAGCGCAAAGCTCCAGAGGCGCGAGGGGAGCGTAAGCGGAGGAGCGCTAAGCGGGAGCGGGGAGTGTAAGTGGAGGAGGCAGCCACAGGCTCGCGTTCCCCGCGCACCTCTGGAGCTTCGCGCCGGGAACGGGAGCTTGGGGCCGCCTCCTCGGAAGACCTGGGAGGTGCGGAGGAGGCAGCCCCAGGCTTGCGTTCCCCGCGCGCCTCTGGAGCTTCGCGCCGGGAACAAGAGCCTGGGGCTGTGAAATATACTCGGAGTCGAGAGTGAATTTCATGCTCTTTATTCAGCTCATATTCATCAAGGAGAAGAAGAGAAGACGAATAGCTCTTTTCCCAAAACCATCTGCTTATATACATTATTTACACAATGAGCCTTGCGTGATTGGCTACTTCAGGGCTACACCTGTGGGCCAATTATATTGTGGATTGACTTCTGCCTGCAGCCTGATTGGCTGCTCCTACAGGCCAATCAGGTAGCAGATTCACTTCTGCCAGCCGCCTGATTGGCTGCTCCAGCAGGCCAATCAGGTTGCGGATTCACTTCCACCTGGAGTTGGATTGGGTAGCTCCCGCTGATTCTGAATCCTATTGTTCTAGGATTCAGCTCAGTACATAACACCCCTCCCCTCTAAGTTCCAGTCCTGCCCGGGAAGTTGCATTCGTAGTCCCCAAGGTCTGCTGGCCGCCTCCGTGTGCGTTGTGGCCTGGGGTGTTCCTTGGTCAGGGGTTCTGGTTCTGGCTCGTGTTCCGAGGCTGCTGGCTGTGCCGGGGCTGTCTGGTCTGGCGCCACTGAACCACTAGGTTGTGACTCTGGTTCCGGTGTCCTTCCAGCCTCGGGGCGCCCCTCTGTGCCTACTGCTTCTGCTTCCCCTGCCCACCCCTCTCGCTCTACAGGCCTCACTGCCCTGCTGTCCCCTTGGGACCCCTCTGTCCCGCTCTCCTCCCGGGTTCCTCCTGGGAATCGTCGCCGTAGCTGGTCGCAGTGGCGGCGCCAACATTGCCCCCCTTCCGTTAGTACCTCGTACGACACGGGACCGGTCACCTTGGTGACTGTGGCGGGTACCCATGCTGGGCCTGCCCCAAAATTCTTTGCATACACTGGGTCCTGGGCCACAAATGTCCGGGGGTTCCTGCCTTTCCCCACCACTACCTCATCCTGAGCTCTGTCGGGGTGAAGTCGGTCCAGTCTAGTTGCAAGGCGCCGGCCCATGAGTAGTTCAGCTGGGCTCCGGCCCGTCGTTGTGCTTGGGGTGCTGTGCTGTGCTAGAAGAAACGCGGCAAGGCGGTATTCCCAGTCCCCTTGTGTTATGCGGCGGAGGCTGTCCTTGGTGGTCCGCACCATGCGCTCCGCTTGGCCATTGGTGGCAGGGTGGAATGGTGCTGAGCGGATGTGGCGGATGGCGTTCTGCGCTGTGAAGGTCTGGAACTCCTCTGACGTGAATGCGGTTCCATTGTCCGAGACGAGGGTGTCAGGGAGCCCGTGGGTTGCAAACAGCTTACGTAGTACCCGGATGGCTGCCGCCGTAGAAGTGGACGGTACCAGTGCGACCTCCAGCCATTTGGTGTAGGAATCCACCACTATGAAGAATGTTTTTCCTTGGAAGGGGCCAGCGAAGTCCACGTGCAAGCGTGACCATGGATGTCGGGCGGACTCCCAGGGCTGGACTGGGGCCCTTGGGGGATCCGGGCGGGATTCTTGGCAGGTCTGGCAGTGTTGGACCCAGGCCTCTATCTCTCTGTCAATCCCCGGCCACCACACATAACTCCTGGCAAGGGCCTTCATCCTCACTACCCCTGGGTGTGTCTCGTGTAGGGCTGTGAGGACCCTTTTGCGGAGGGGCTGGGGAACAACAACCCTGCTTCCCCATAACAGGCACCCCTTGTGGGCCGACAGTTCATGTTTGCGGTTTGTGTAGCCAGCGAATTCTGGGCCGGGGCTGCTGCTGGGCCATCCTCGCCACACCCAGTCCAGGACCCGGGAGATGACCCTATCTTTTGTGGAATGGTGCGCAACTTCTTGTGCCTGAATGGGTCGGTCGGGAAGCAGCTCCAGGGTCATAACCTCTTGCGCAGGCGCTGGGTCGGGGCCTGTTTCTGGTAGTGGTAGCCTGCTGAGTGCGTCTGCGTGGCCCATCGCCTTCCCAGGGCGGTGGATTAGTGCATACTGGTAGCCGGCAAGGAAAATTGACCACCTGAGGACACGTGGAGACAACACTTGGGGGGTCTGCTTCTCGGGGGCAAATAGGCCAAGCAACGGCTTGTGGTCAGTCACTATGGTAAAGGGCCGCCCGTACAAGAAATCATGGAATTTTTTTACGCCCTTCACGATTGCCAGACCCTCCTTGTCAATCTGTGAGTAGTTTCGTTCGGCTGCAGCAAGCGTCTGGGAGAAGTATGCCACCGGCACCTCTCTTCCATCCGGGAGTTGGTGTCCCAGGACAGCGCCAATGCCATAGGGAGAGGCGTCGCATGCCAGCACCACTGGCAGCCTCTCGTCGAAGTGTGCCAAGACCGAGTTTGAGACGAGCAAGTCCTTGACTGCCTGGAATGCGGCCCTTTGTCGCTGGCCCCACACCCAAGGGGCCCTTTTATCTAGGAGTCTGTGTAGGGGCTCCGCTACCGCTGCCTTATGGGGAAGGAAGGCATGGTAAAAGTTCAATAGTCCCAAGAATGACTGAAGTTCGGGCTTGCTCTTGGGCGCTGGGGCCTCACAAATGGCCCGTACCTTGTCACCGGTTGGATGGACCCCTTCTGCGTCCACCTTAAATCCCAGAAAGTCCACCTGCGGCACTCCCAGTAAACACTTTTCCCGCTTCACCTTGAGGCCCGCCGTCTGGAAACGGTGCAGGACGGAGCGGAGGCGGTCCTCAAATTCCTCTGGTGTGGGCCCGGCGATCAGTACATCATCGAAGAAGGGGGTGACGCCAGGAATCCCTTTAAGGAGAGAGTCCATTAGATTCTGGAATATGCCTGGTGCCACGCTAACGCCAAATTGCAGCCGCTTTACTCTGAATGCCCCTCTGTGCGTCACAATCGTCTGAGCCTCTGCTGTGGCTTCGTCCACAGGCAACTGTTGATACGCTTGGGCCAAGTCCAGTTTGCCAAAGATTTTTGACCCAGCCAGGGTGGCGAGGACATGGCTGACCACTGGCACTGGGTATGCATGGGCCGTGAGAGCCTTGTTTATGGTGCATTTGTAGTCTGCACAGATGCGGACCGAACCGTTAGGCTTGACGGGTGTGACAATTGGAGTTTCCCAGGGGGCGTTGGGCACCGGCTCCAGCACTCCTTGCTCCACGAGCCGGTCCAATTCCTCGTCTATGCGGGGTTTCAGGGCGAACGGGACCCGGCGGGCCTTGTGCCTGATGGGTCGTACAGCGGGGTCTAGCTGTAGGGCAATGGGGGGTCCTGTATATCGTCCCAATGCCCCATCGAAAACCCCTGGAAACTCTTTGCATATGGCGTCCACGTCCACTTGTAAGCTAGTGCGGTTCACCCCGGTAACGGCTAGCCCCAGAGGTCCAAACCATGCCAGTCCCAGTAAGCTAACGTAGGGGCCCTTAACTACCAGCAAGTCCAATTGTTGCTTTCGCCCTCGATATTGCACCCTGAATGTCCCCACCCCCATTGTAGGGACCTTACGTTTCTGGAAGTCCCGGAGGGTGAATGGGGCCGGCCTTAGTTTGGGACCCCCATTAGGGCACAGTTCCCTTAATGTTCGGGCCGAGATTATGGATAGAGTTGAACCCGTGTCCAGCTCCATGCGGCATGGGGCTCCCTCTATCTGTACCTCTATATAAATTTTCTCTGTGCTGGGATGGGGCAACTGGAATACCTGGTAGTCCGTGATCTCCGTCGAGTTGCCTTGGTGCATGGTGCCGTGTGACCTGGGGCTCCTGGGTCGGTCATCTGATGCTTGTCGACGGGTGAGTCGAGCCCGACACACCCGGGCGATGTGTCCCAATTTTCTGCACTGCCTGCACTCTGCGTTGCGGAAACGACAGGTCCTCCTCTCGTGGTTCTCCCCGCAGCTTGCACAGTTCCCTCCTTCTCGTCGAGGCTGCTGTGGTGTGTGTGCTGCTTGAGTGTGCCGCTGTACTCGGTGTACTTCCTCCCTGTCAGATTCGGATTCGTCGGTGAGGTCTTCGTGGTAGACCCTCGGTTGGGATGGCGGGGCCGGTCGTGCCTCTTGCGTTGACCTCTCGGCGGCTTCGGTTGCCAGGGCTTCCTCCAGAGCAATCTGGAACGTGAGGTCTTTTTTGGCGTAGAGGCGTCGTTGCAACATCTCGTCCCTCAGGCCACCGACGAGGCGGTCACGAAGCATGTTCTCCAACTCTGAGAAGTTGCATAACCGGGCGGCTTGGCGGAGGGAGGTCACAAACCCAGTTATGGTTTCCCCCGGGGCTTGCCGCTTTGCGTAGAAGGCATTTCGGCAAGCTACCACCGAGGGCTGTGGTGAAAAGTGCTCCTTCAGCCGTTCCATTATTGTTTTGTAAGAGACGGTAGCGACATCTCTAGGTGCAAGGAGAGCCCGGGCGATTTCAAACGTCTCCTCTCCACAGACGCTGAAGAATGTCGCCCTCTTCATGGCATCGTTGGTGACTTCTTTCGCTTGCAGGAGGAAGTTGAAACGGGCGGCGTACCCTTCCCAGTCTCCTGATGCTGGTTTGAATGGCAAGAAGCTGCTGTCGGTTGCCATTCTGGGTTCCTTGGGTCCTGGAGCTGAAGCCTGGATGCACGGTGCGATGCAGCGGTGCAGCAGGTGGCGGTGCTGCGGTGCAGTGCGTGGTGGCGGTCAGCTCAGCAGGATCCCACCTTCGTCGCCAGTGAAATATACTCGGAGTCGAGAGTGAATTTCATGCTCTTTATTCAGCTCATATTCATCAAGGAGAAGAAGAGAAGACGAATAGCTCTTTTCCCAAAACCATCTGCTTATATACACAATGGGCCTTGCGTGATTGGCTACTTCAGGGCTACACCTGTGGGCCAATTATATTGTGGATTGACTTCTGCCTGCAGCCTGATTGGCTGCTCCTACAGGCCAATCAGGTAGCAGATTCACTTCTGCCAGCCGCCTGATTGGCTGCTCCAGCAGGCCAATCAGGTTGCGGATTCACTTCCACCTGGAGTTGGATTGGGTAGCTCCCGCTGATTCTGAATCCTATTGTTCTAGGATTCAGCTCAGTACATAACAGGCTGCCTCCTCAGAAGAGCTGGGAGGACGCAGGCCACGTAGCCCCGCCCATATTCCCACTGTGGCCCCTCCCCTCCCGCCCCTTGCCCCCGCCCCTTGCCCCCCCTAATTTTGATCCTGGGTACGCCCCTGAGTCCAAGTCCAGTTGGAATTACTTCCCTAGTAAGTAGGCTTAGAATTGAAGCCAATTGCACTCAATTAGACTTATTTCTGAGCAGACTTCTATTATTATTATTATTATTATTATTATTATTATTATTATTATTATTCCACCACCCTTCATCCAAAGATGGCAGGGTGGTTCACAACATAAAAATACAAAATGTGAACGCAAATTACATAAAAAAAAAACCAAGACAGACTGATAACCCTCCCTGATCACATTTAAAAGGACATAGAAAGTTAATCAGCCCAAGACCTGGTTAAAAAAACTGTACTAAAAATTAATAAATGTGGATATAAGGCGGGGGTGGGGGAATGGGCTGCATGCAATTAGTCATATTCAGAAATGACCCGCTGAAATTAATGGACATTACTAACGTAGGTCCATTAAGTTCAGTGGGTTTATTCTGACTAGAACCTAGTTGGATACAGCCAAATACAGACTTTGTTTTTACATGATGTTAATCGGGGCAGCTTTTTTTAGTCAATCAAAATGGTTTAATTGAGTTTACCTGATTGATTGATTCAGCATTGCAGCCTTAGTTATAAGCATGTTATTTAAAAGTAACGCACTTGAACTTATGGAGGGGAGGAATGTGGTTCCCTACACTTCCTCCCAAAGTATTACTGGATAAAATATCCCCCGTTCAGGATGCTCAGTTTTCTAAAGGGTTATGGCGGCTGTTGTTTTTAATGCTACCAATCATACATCTCAAGACGATTCACAAAAAGCAAACCCACAACTAAGTGTCTGAAGCAGAACCATGACAACATACAGAATCAATACATGGGCAGTTTGAACGCAGGATCATATTACAGCAAGGAATACTGAAGCACAATCCAATGTATGTTTACCTGGAAGGAAGTCTCACTATGTTCAGTGAGGGCATAGCCCCAGGTATGTCTGCACTGGATTACAGCATAAGGCATGTTTTTGTTTTTCTATTTAAAAGTATTGCAGGGTGTGAGTGGACTTCTCACACATCAAGCAAGTGCCAGTGGACTAGGAATCATGGCCCCAGCAACGATTGCTCCTTTCTGTATGGGCAACCACTTGTGTCTTCATCAATTGCAGTACAAGAGGCAAAACGCCCCAGCAGAAGAACCTGTCCCTAGAGATGTAGCAATGCAGGGAAAACTTCAGCTATGCATTTCTTGAGTGTTACGAAGCTCTTAAAGACACAGGAGTTCGTCCACTAAAATTAAGGCAACTGTCAGCTTCTCGGTAACCCCTGTCCCACTTCACATGAATTTCACACGGACGGCTGAGATGATCGCCTAAGGTGAAGTTGTTCACTCCTCACTGCAAAATCACCTTTGCATCAGACAGCACACACTTTATTTATTATAAAGGATTTATACGTCACCTTTCTGATACCTATGTATTATTACTCAAGGCGGCATCACTTGAGTTCTTTTGACGGATGACTCAACCACCCCACCATGAGTGAATGTGTGTACCAAACCCATGGGGGGGGGCAAACATTGCTCTGAGATGATAGGAAAGGTGTAGCAATCTTGTCTTATATTGGGTGGCTCGTTCACACAAGCAAGCAAACCCTCGCAGTCATCAAAGGATAGACTTCTCCATCAATCCAAGTTGATATGTGTTCCTCTCCCTGCAGCTGAGGTCATTCTGGGGGAGGAAGGGGAAACAGAGAAAACATAGCAAATTCCCTTCAGGTAAGGTGGGTGGGCCTGCCTCTGAGAGGCTTTCTGTGCCTTTAAGAGCAGAAAAAGCCACACCCGGTAAGAATTTCTCTCCCATGCAAGCCTTGAAGGTACAAGTGGATTCTGAATCTAGATCTGGCAGCCCTGCATTTGGGGCTCTCTGCTGAACGAACAGTCATGCTAGAAACCAGAATGAGTTGAGAGCAGCGAGGGAAAACGTTTTGCTTTTACCGTTTTAAGTAATCTGCCATCTTGGGGGGGGGGGCAGAGCTTTCACCTGTGGCTTTCGCAGGTGCATGAGGACAAACAAAAATTCAGCAGGTAAAGCCTTCGCCATCACTGTGAAAAGCTGCACCTGTTCAACTTCCACCCACCACAGAGTGGTTAAAAGTGCAAGAGCCCCACAGAGTGAGAGAGTGAGGGATGGCATATTTAATAGTGCCGTGATGAATTTTGGCACTGAAAGCATTAAAACATCTCTAAGCCTTGCTTCCTTCCCCCCCTGTGCATGGATACAAACAACCCTTGGGATGGAAAAAGTCATATAAGGGCTAAAAGCCATCTTGTACATTTAAACAGACTAAGGAGAACGGGAATAGGGGCATTTTGTCAGCAGCATTAAAGCTAGAAGAAGCGTTTTGGAATAAACAGACGTATATCGATATGTGTGGCACACTCAAAGGCAAAGTATTAGTTTTAATACCAATTAAATCGTTTTCTTTCCCTCTTGTGAAAGCTCTCTGTCACACCTGGGCAGAGGAAGTGGAAATATTCTGGTGGTGCTTACAAGACTTAAATTTGCACACGCAGAGAGACATCTTGGAAGCAGCTGAGTATTTTATTCTCTATAAGCCTCTAAGGTTAAACATGGAATGCAACTTTTGAAACACGGGGAGGAGAGTGCCTGCCACGGTGAGAAAAGTGGATCCTGTGGTCATGGAGGCAGAATTGGTGCGGCTGGTCTGGAGTGGTGGCACTGATTCTATTTTCTTAGGCTGCATCCTAGAATTTTGGGGTGAATGGGGTTGGGGGGGGGAAAGGGGAACCTAAGGGGAGGGGGAGGGGATTAATTAACCAACAAAGGAACCTTTTTTTTAAAAAAAGAAAAAAATAATTACAAGAAAATTGTTATTAATGGTTATTAATTATTATTATTATTATTATTATTATTATTATGGTTAATAAAAATGTCCCAACCCCAGTCCTCCTTGCTATGGAGGAGGGACTGGGCCAAAACAACAATCCATTATTTACTCTGTAATATAATGTAAATAAGACTTCAATAAACTTTATTTCAAACAAAAATTTCTCCTTTTCATGACCATAGAAACAGAGTTCCCTGTGAGATAAGATCTAGATGGATCTAGATGGATTGATAGGTACCAGAGTATAGACTAGGCTGCTATAAAACCCATATTATGAGCTGCAATGATTCCTTCCTCACCAGGGAGGGATGGGACTCTGGGAGAGACTGACTGAATTCCTTGAGAGCCACTGCCACTTTGCGTAGACACTTCTGAGCTAAATGGACCAGTAGTTCGACTCATTAAAGCATAGCTTCCTTTCCAGCTGTAAGAGGGGGGTCACTCTGTGTGTGCTCAGAGGCACTATCATCTTTATTATTATTGCTTCGCACGTTTTGGGGCTGAGGTAGAAGGACCCCCCTGGCTGTCTGAGAAAAGAGAACAATAAAGTGATGGGCATTGTGATGGAGCGACAGGATCCAAGCTGGGATAGCTCAGTTGGTAAAGCATGAGACTCTTAATTTCAAGGTTGCGGGTTCAAGCCTCATGTTGGGCAAAAGTTTCCTGCATTGCAGGGGGTTGGACTAGATGACCCCGGTGTCCCTTCCGACTCTACAGTTCTATGATCTCCAGTCTCCCCAGGGAGCAGAGTGCAAGAAGGTTCAAGGAGCCAGTGTGGTGTAGTGGTTAGAGCAGTGTTTTTCAACCACTGTTCCTGGTGTGCCGTGGGAGAATTACTTCATCTATAGTCAATATAGGCACAGAGTTATTTTTTTAACATTTTCTAATGGTGGTGTGCCTTGTGATTTTTTTCATGAAACAAGTGTGCCTTTGCCCAGAAAAGGTTGAAAAACACTGGGTTAGAGTAGCCTGGAGACCAGAGTTCAAATCTCCACTCAGCCATGAAGCTCACTGGCACCTGAGTGAAGATGGACCAGAGGACAAGGCTGGAAGGCAGGAGAACTCTGGATCTTTCCCCATTCCTTATGGGCGCATTTCCCTGTGACTCCGTTTCCCCAGTCTCCATCAGGAACCAATGATGTCAATATAAGATAGCTAATGGGCTACACTAACCTGAGAAAGGAAGGGAAGGCCTAGCACTATGAGCACCCTCCTCCTCCTCCTGGCAAATATGGAATGGGTTAATGGTCACCATGGCAATGAGCTGGGAATATGGTACCTTGGATGCACACGTGGCAACAGAGGAACTGGCAGAAACTGTGCCGCATAGAGAAGACGGGAGGGGGGAATGGAGGGGGACTGTGGAATCAGGAAGGATGCAATGAATGTGGAATGTGCGGGCAGAGATCAGGGAGAATGAGGATTCACTTTGACGAGGGAAGAGAGCAGAAGAGACCGAGGCAGAAATAATAGGAGGAAGAAAGACAGGAGCAGCTGGTGCAAGCAGCTGAATAAAGAAAATGTGTTTGGAGGAGTGTGAGATTTTGGGGTACAGGATCAGTGGCGGCGGGGAGAATTATGGAGAAGGGGAAAGAGATTAAAAGAAAAGGCTAGGAGGAGGTGGGTAGATTTCTGGAACAACGACTGCTGCTAATAGGAGGAGGAAATCAAATGCAGAGGGGGGCGTGGAGAAAAGGGAAAGGAAGAAAAACAAGCTGGGGCTGCAGAAAAGGAAAAAATGCGGCAAGAGGAATAGGAGGAACACGGGGAGGAGGAGAGAAGTCTGGGAGACAAAAAAGAATGGGGGCAGGAGGGAATGATGGGGATGGTTGCATCAAAAGAATCCAGGGTTCTGCAGGGGGGGGGGGGGAAGAGAGATTTTTGGCAGTGAATGTGGGGGAAATGGATCAGAGGAGCAAGGAAGGAGAACCTCTGCTGGGATGGGAGGGGGGATCAATTAAGAAAAAAGAGCATGAGTCTAGTTAGCAATATTTTTTTGCCAGAGGGAGAGATAGAATCTAGGCAGAATTAACTACTGAGAAGTGGGGAGGGTGGGAGAGCAGATACGGGGGAAGACGTTAGGGCGACAGGATGTGGGGGAGGAAATTAGAGGAAGAAAAGGAAGATGAGGAGGAGGGAGAAGAGAAGAATAAATCTCCTGTCTGAGAGATTGGAGGTGGGGAGGAAGACTGAGTGGGTGCAGGTGGAATGGAAGTCACGGAACAAAGAAGGGATAAGGTTGGGGTTGCGGGAAGGCCACCAGCGGAAGATGTGTGACCGAAGGTATCTACTGTTAGGGATGCAGGAGAAATCAGATTCAGCTACCACTTAAAGGCAAGCTTACTTAATTTGCTCTTTCTGAAACAATATGTGAACCAAAACTAAGCCACCCACCAAAATCCACACTTCTCTGAATTTTGCAAAGCAGCTCTCCATAGAAGTAATGTGCACATAGGCTATGGCCTAGGGCACAAATGTGCTTATAAATGCATGTATTAATGAAAACAACCTACAAAAATGCATGATGTTAGGGGAAATTGCTTTGGAAAAAATGGGTATACCAGGCAAAATTGCATACATAAAGATGCACATTAGGACACTTCACACTGAGAAGTTGATGAATTTTCATGGGAACTTTGAAAAAAACAAAACACAGATAGATGTAGAAATTTAGAGAACAGAAATTAAGACTGGAAAACTTGCCATGGCGCAAAAGCAGTTAATACCTTTTTTTTATTTAAATTTTTTTGTATACAGTGATACCTCGGGTTACAGATGCTTCAGGTTATAGACACTTCAGGTTACAGACTCCGCTAACCCAGAAATAGTACCTCGGGTTAAGGACTTTGCTTCAGGATGAGAACAGAAATCGTGCGGTGGCGGCGGCGCAGCAGCAGCGGGAGGCCCCATTAGCTAAAGTGGTGCTTCAGGTTAAGAACAGTTTTAGGTTAAGAACGGACCTCCAGAACGAATTAAGTTCTTAACCCGAGGTACCACACAGTTGTCTCTAAGCAGTGTACAGGAGACCCGATGCAATAAGACTAAAAATGAGTTACAACCATAAAATCAGAATTCAATTTAAAGGTTTGTCTTCAATATGTGCCAGAGGTTCAACAGGGAGGTGGACATAAGAAGAACCCTACTGGATCAGGCCAATGGCCCATCTAAGTGCAGCATCCTGCTCTCACAGTGCAACAGTGCATTATTCCCACTTGCAATTCCCAGAAGCTGGTATTCAGAGGCATGCTACATCCAACAGTGAATTTCAAAAGAAGGCAGTTGTTTGTAGTGTTGTGCTGAGTTGGTGTGTGTGTGTATGTGTGTGTGTGTGTGTGTGTGCGTGACCACTTAGCTACAATCAGCCAAGAAGCTGGAGAAGCAAGACCATGGTAAACATGTTCTAATGTTACAAATGACCCCCTTCCTGTTTGGTGCTATGCAAATATTCAGGAGGTTATGGCCTATGATGTAAATAGGTAAAGGTAAAGGGACCCCTGACCATTAGGTCCAGTCGTGGCCGACTCTGGGGTTGCGCGCTCATCTCGCATTATTGGCCAAGGGAGCCGGCGTATAGCTTCCAGGTCATGTGGCCAGAAT
This sequence comes from Zootoca vivipara, assembly GCF_965207765.1. NCBI lineage: Eukaryota > Metazoa > Chordata > Lepidosauria > Squamata > Lacertidae > Zootoca > Zootoca vivipara. Next base: position 36,248,598 of record NC_142595.1, read on the forward strand.
GACAAAGCTGCTTCTGGCAAACCAGAGCAGCACATGGAAACGCCGTTTACCTTCCCACTGTAGCGGTTCCTATTTATCTACTTGCATTTTGACGTGCTTTCGAACTGCTAGGTTGGCAGGAGCTGGGACCAAGCAACGGGAGCTCATCCCGTCACAGGGATTCGAACCGCCGACCTTCTGATCAGCAAGCCCTAGGCTCAGTGGTTTAACCACAGCGCCACCTGGGTCCCTATGATGTAAATAGATGACTGTAATTGCCCAGTGAGAAATGGAAGCATACAGTGGATGCAGAGTTGAGGAAATAGGATAGAGAGTGCTCCCGGGGAAGCTTGGGAAAGGTTCCACAGCAAAATTAAAGGGATGCAAAGAAGAATCAAGAAAAGTGGAGGTTCAGTGGATGTGTAAGTGTGCCCGGGGAACAGGAAGAGCTGTTGAAGAAATGCAAGAAAAGGAAGAGATCAGAATCATGGAGGCACTATTGGGTCAAAAGGATTAAAATGGTTCACGGCTCACATTTTGCAGAATGACCCTCACAACAGTTTTCATCTCCACTACAAACTTACATTGGCTTTTAATTTCCAAGAAACCCAGGAACTGAAGTTTGGTGATGATGCTGAGATCAACACATGGAATTACAATTCCAAGAATTTCTTATGCTTTTCCTAGAGGAAGAGGAAATAACATAAATCAAGATAAGGGTGCAGTCCTATGCACGCTTATCTAAGAGAAAACCTCACAGAACAAAGTGGGATCTCTTTCTGAATAAACATCACTTCTCTTCTCTTTCTCTTTGGTGATCACTTGTAGCCGAGTAAGATTGTCTTCCATAAACACGATTTTAACAATGGGTCTGTAAGTGACTATGGAGGCCAATTCTGGATACACACGTCCTTCCACAGTGGGGACATTGGTTTCCAGGCGGGAGCTGATCATGGTGTGGATTTTACAACCGCTAGGTGGTGACCCCACTGGGATAAGGGAGGCAGACTATGTTTAGGTCACCTTTTCTAGCCCCTCCCCCTTCTCAGGGTGAGCAGAGGGGATCCTAAAAAGGGCTGCTCAGTCATGGATACAGCTGCATGGTCACCCCCCCCCCAAACTGTCACTGTCTTGATGGAGGGATTCAGCTGCATACCAAAAAGTTAGGTTTGCAAAAATAAAGTGGATTTTGGAGCAAGAAATCCACTTTTTTAAATAAAAAAAAATCTAATATTTTGCAGTTAGGAAAATGACAGAGAAATGCGCTAAAAAGCGTGGGTTAATGATTGAATGCAACCTCTGTGCAAATAAATCAGAATGAATGTCTGTTGTTGACTATCCTCCCTACAAATAAATCAGAATGCTCATTGAAGACAGGACAATATTGGGTATGCTTTGGGCAAGCAAATTAGGATGGATGCTCAATAAATAGGCCATCTGGAGGAGCTTCGTATCTATAGTGTAAGTATACTTTTGGTGCTTCCAGGCAACCTGTTTATTGGACTTTCATCCTCATCTGTTTGCATGAAGTTGGAGGGGGCAGCAATATGACTTTGGCTGTTGGTTGAGCATTAGTTGGACTTCCCCTATTCAGTAGCTTTATCTTGTTCAGAGTCTAGCATCCCAATTACCTCACTAGGGTGGAACCCTGGAGGGCCCAGCAAAGCTGGCAACTCATCATTTGCATTTGAGGAGCTCAGTCCATAAGAAAAGAATAGGATCAAGTTTGCGCCTATGTACACATATTTCCTTTTTGTTGTCATGAGTTATTATTTCTTACAAGGGCCGCTATCCCGGCAGACAATGCCAAACTTTCACAAGACTGACGGGTGACGGATGGTGCATTCAGCGGTTTGACTGAATGAATTGACTTGTCCTCTATTGACATGTTTTGTGATCCACATTGCCATCAACCCCTGTTGCTTTGACGCAGTGTTGTCAGAGAGGGAAATGTGCCGCTCCCAGACTGATGAGCTCTGACATTCAAAACAGGTTGTGGGGCTGAACCCTCGCTCAAATAAAGCCGAGGAGGAGAGAAGACAGGGAGTTCTTCACAACAATCTCAGAATCACCCCCCCTCCTTCCACTCCTTCTGCAAGCCTAGACTTCTGGGTGGGAGAGAGGTGGAGTTGTGAGCACTGGCATCTGCTGAACAGAGAGATACAGCATTCTGCATTGGCATGGCAACCGGGGCAGGGGGGGGGGAAGGGAGGCAGCAGCTTCCCGGCTGTGTCTGGAGCTCACAATCAGCAGCAGCATATGCCAAAAGAACAGGGGCAATCCACACTGTGTGCAACCCTGGATAGTTCTAAGTTATGCCAAGGGGACACTGGTGCTATGCAATGCGGCAGCAAGGCTGTGCACAACTTTAAGTGCACGGTGACGCAAACACAACAGGCAGATAATCACGCACGACGACAATGCAGTTTGCATGTGCACACTACACAGGTATATGCACCAGCCACCACGAGCAGTGAGCACAAGGCATGCATAACCCCCAAGCCCACGGATTTATGTAGAACAACACAGCCTGATAGATGACGGTGGTACACAGCTGATAATAAAACACACAAAAATGCCCCACACCACTATTCCTAAGTAATTAACAATTTGCAATGCTACTGCAACGAACAGCACAAAATGTATAGTACACACTTCCTTTGCGATACACTAACGCAGTGTTGTGTAATAGCTCACACACTGCAGCACAACAGACTAGGGAGATGCAGTAACCCGTGGCAATGACATTTATCACAGGTATACAACCATATACCTGTGTGGTGTGGTGGTTACGAGCGTAGTCTACGTGTAGTGGTCTACGAGCATAGACTCGTAATCCGGTGAACCTGGTTCGCATCTCCGCTCCTCCACATGCAGCTGCTGGGTGACCTTGGGCTGGTCACACTTCTCTGAAGTCTCTCAGCCCCACTCACCTCACAGAGTGTTTGTTGTGGGAGAGGAAGGGAAAGGAGAATGTTGGCCGCTTTGAGACTCCTTAGGGTAGTGATAAAGCAGGATATCGAATCCAAACTCTTCTTCTTCTTCTTCTTCATATACTCTGTACAAATGTAATACATAGGGCATGGCACAATGTAAGGATACATTATGTGCAACAGCACACATCAAAACACCACTAAACACACCCACAGAACAACACACATAACCAACTATAATCAGTACACTGTGATGATGACTTGTATCGGTCACTCAGAGGAATCACCCAGTTCCTGGCTTTTGTCTCTTTGTCACAATCTAGCATCACCAAAGCAGGGAAGGCAGGGTGGTCATGTGCTGAGAGAAGCTGGTATGGCTCACAGTGGCTACCATGAAGTTCCACGTGACACACTAAGCATCCTGTAGTCCCTGGACACAGTTGGTTTGGGGAAAATGTGTTACCTCCAGCCACAGACCTGACTCCCTCCACCATCATGGTGGATGTGATAACAATGCACATTGATATGTAAGGGTAACCGATGCACTGCTGCCACTCCCTGCCCAAGATGGTATTGGACTGCATCTTCCATCAGCCCCAGCCAGCGATGCAAGTCCCAAACAATGCAAGGTATGGCAGATAAGTATACAATCTACCCTTGATTCCTGCACAAGTTCATCCCTCTTTAGAGCCCTCTGTCTTCCTTTTGCTTGTGAAAAGCTCAGTCTAGATTGTGTAGGAGGAAGTGAGCATGGTGGGTGGGTGGGCCACTGTCACCTGCGGGACCCCTGGGCTCACACAGAGAGGAGGGGGGCTGGTGAAGCCAAGCCTGGGAAGGACAACCTCACATCCAAGGGCTGGATGTGACTCTGCTGAATCACTGCATATTCTGGCCTCTGTAAAATGTTTTGAGTGTAGTTTACACGGTAGCACAGAAACATGGACACCGGTGAATGCGCTTATACAGATGTAACTGCTCATCCGCTCCTGTCCACTTGATCTCGTCCCCTGTCCTTAAGCCTTCGGATGACAAATCTAGGGAGACTGTATGCACGCGGGGAGGAATGAAACGAAGACTGCAGTGACAGGCTCCATTGCAAAACCTGCATATCCAATAGACTGCCAAACCCTGTTCTGGATATTACGTGACTACATGGAAGGCGAGTGAATTGCATGCTCCTCCTTGACCTCTACATGTCTGAAAGAGCCCTCTCATGTTCAACTGTATGCAAAGACAAATGTCTTCATGCCATCAGGATCCCTGAATTATCAGGGCTCCTGTTCAGAGATTGAGAACCCTCCAGGTGCCCTGCTCTATCAGGTATTATCAGACAACGTGTGGAAGTTAGGCACCTGTAATCCATACAACATCCATACAGTGCTTCAGAATAGACCTCGCAAGTATGTACAAACCATAGGCATACAGGGTTTCTGTGCATGACCAGGAACCATTCTGCAGTGAAGCAATACCGCTTGCTTCTTTATTTCTGGGTGCAATTCAAAGTATGGTTACAGTGGTACCTCAGGTTAAGTACTTAATTGGTTCTGGAAGTCCATACTTAACCTGAAGTATACTTAACCTGAAGCGAAATTTCCCATTGAAAGTAATGGAAAGTGGATTAATCCATTCCAGACGGGTCCGCGGAGTACTTAACACAGGCATCCCCAAACTGCGGCCCTCCAGATGTTTTGGCCTACAACTCCCATGATCCCTAGCTAAGAGGACCGGTGGTCACGGATGATGGGAATTGTAGTCCAAAACATCTGGAGGGCCAAAGTTTGGGGATGCCTGACTTAACTTGAAAGTACTCAACCTGAAGTGTACTTAACCCGAGGTATGACTGTATTATTTTTTAACCCACAGCTTGAGCCTTCTATACATTGGGAGTCTTCCCATCCACCAAAACCCACCAAATCTTTGGAGAAGGCCCTCCACCAAGAAACCTGTCCACTTTGCAAGATCTCATAGCAGGACCTTCCAGAAGTGGCTCCTTCATTATGCAACACTTTCTTCAACAAGCTCCACCTACTTTATGTGCCTTTAGAAAAGGCTTGGGGAGTCCTTTGAACTCCAAGGGCCACATTCCCTTCTGGGCAACCTTTGGCGTTGGTGTCCGGGTGTGTGTGTGTCATATGCCAGGCAAGGAAGAGGCATTATCAGAGTTCAATGATAGATTACACCCAGGCAACACCTCACTGTGACCTTGGGCCAGTCACTGCCTCTCAGTCTAACCTACCTCACAGGGTTGTTGTTCAATGAGGAGGAGGAAACTGAATGTGCCACATTGAGCTCCTTGTGGGGGGACGGGACACATGTGATATAAATGCAATAAAATTATTAATATAAAAATGTTCCGATGCATTTTTGAATCAGTAAATAAGCAAGATAGACACATACCTTGCATGATGAAAAATCCAGAAACAAAAATCACAGCAGGAACTGCTGACTGTTTGTGACTCTACATTGCAAAGTAAATAGCAAGGGTGCTTAACCTGTGCTCCTCACCCCAGATATTCCCATCAGATCAAGCCACCATAGCCAATAATCACTGGATTATTGAAACTGCAGCTCAGCAACATCTGGCGAGCCACAAGTTAGCCACTACTAATTTATTTACTACTAGGTGGCTAAATAAATGAAGTTCTGAGGCAGGGAATACACAGGGAGCTGGCAGATGGAGGTTGTGAAGGCCTAGGCAATAGGGCTATACTCCTATTGATGCAGCCCAGAATTGCATTGGCTTTTTTAGCTGCTGTGATGCAGCAGCTAAAAAAGCCAATGCAATTCTGGGCTGCATCAACAGGAGTATAGCATCTAGATAAAGGGAAGTAATAGTACCACTGTATTCTGCTCTGGTCAGACCTCACCTGGAGTACTGTGTCCAGTTCTGGGCACCACAGTTCAAGAAGGATACTGACAAGCTGGAACGTGTTTAGAAGAGGGCAACCAAAATGGTCAAAGGCCTGTAAACGATGCCTTATGAGGAACGGCTTAGGGAGCTGGGTATGTTTAGCCTGGAGAAGAGAAGGTTGAGGGGTGATATGATAGCCATGTTCAAATATATAAAAGGATGTCATATAGAGGAGGGAGAAAGGTTGTTTTCTGCTGCTCCAGAGAAGCAGACACGGAGCAATGGATTCAAACTACAAGAAAGAAGATTCCACCTAAACATTAGAAAGAACTTCCTGACAGTAAGAGCTGTTCAGCAGTGGAATTTGCTACCAAGGAGTGTGGTGGAGTCTCCTTCTTTGGAGGTCTTTAAGCAGAGGCCTGACAGGCATATGTCAAGAATGCTTTGATGGTGTTTCCTGCTTGGCAGGGGGTTGGACTGGATGGCCCTTGTGGTCTCTTCCAACTCTATGATTCTATGATATGTATGGGGGACAGTGGAGGCTGGTTCATGAGGGCAATGGAGCCTCGCCAACCTTAGTCTGTTCTTAGGCAACCCACTGTTCAGAGGCTGACAGGTTCCTCCCCCATTTTCTCTCAGAATTGCCCCTGTAGAACTCAGCAGGGAAGAGGATGGGTGCAAAAACTAGAGTTAGTTGGCTCTGCGAGTCATTGGATTTAGCTCTACCTACTGTTTGGGCTCTCGGTCCCAAAAGGCACCTGCTACCACTGTATGGGAAGGACTCAGTTTCTCTCAAGGGACCAATTAAGATGATTGCGCATTTAATCACTCACACAACAAATGGATACTTTGGGTTTGGAACTCCTGATGTTAAGAGACACAGGTCCAAATCCTCACTCAGTCATGGAACTCCTCCATGGCCTTGGTCAAGCAATTCCCTCTTATTCTAACCTACCTCCCAGGGCTGTGATGAAGGAAAGAAAATCTACAAGTTCTGGACTTTGAACCAGATTATATAGATGCTGGGTAATATTGTGGGACCCAGGTGGCGCTGTGGGTTAAACCACTGAGCCTAGGGCTTGCTGATCAGAAGGTCGGCGGTTCGAATCCCTGTGATGGGGTGAGCTCCCGTTGCTTGGTCCCAGCTCCTGCCAACCTAGCAGTTCGAAAGCACATCAAAATGCAAGTAGTTAAATAGGAACCGCTACAGCGGGAAGGTAAACAGCGTTTCCATGTGCTGCTCTGGTTTGCCAGAAGCGGCTTTGTCATGCTGGCCACATGACCTGGAAGCTATATGTCGGCTCCCTCAGCCAATAATGCGAGATGAGCGCGCAACCCCAGAGTCGGTCACGACTGGACCTAATGGTCAGGGGTCCCTTTACCTTAATATTGTGCTGTCACAAACATCATAGGATCAGGCCATCTGGCCCAGTATCCTGTTCTCCCTGCGGCCAGTGAGATGTCTATGGGAAGCCCCCAAGCAGACCTGAATGCAAACCCAGATGTGATATTGAGGCCAGTCCAAGAGGAGACCAGTAGGAGTTCAACAAAACACCCAAATACATCCATACTACAGCATCATGCTATATGACAATGATGCAGTACTAAAAAATGATGGAAAGTCACAGGCAATGGACACAATTTAAAGTGCAACCAACATGCAATGGAACACAACCAGAGCATCATGCATTAGCCAGATGAAAGTGATGCACAACATACAACAATGATGTACCCATTCTGGATATGTTGCACCCCAGCCAGTACAATCCAGTACGACCAGTTCTAATGTAATGACAGCCAATGGAGACTTGTCTAAGAAAATTCAGAAAGACATATTCCCCCACACACAATATTTTTTTGTATACCCCCCTCCCCAGACACACAATGGAATGCTACAAATGCAACACTTTAGGGTATATAATCATGAGAGAACGTACATAAGAACATGTTAGCAAGAACATCATGTCTTGTCACGTTATAGCTCCAAATATACTTTGTAGGGAGGGGTTGCAGCATAGAAAAGAAGGATGTATATACACAACAACACTGACAACAACACTTGTGTGACACCACCCCAAGTCCCACTGTTTGCTCATCACACACACACAAACACTGCAGCTCACAACAATGCTCAAGTGATCCATCCACACAACACACAGTAAGCAATCCATTCTGGTATGCGTGGTGGCCCAATGCAGAAACACACACACACACACACACACACACACAATGCCTAACAACGCTCTGGCATCACACAGCCCCCCCATCCTCCCCTCCCCTACATACACACATCCCAACCCCATATGCCTCTCCGTTCCTTTAACCAGCCTCTTTCGCTTGCTGCTTCTTTTTTTCCTTCGTCCAATGGTTTCTCCCAATGACATAATAACAGCATGCTAGCATCTCTCTCCTATACAGCAAAATACCCCTCGATATAAAACGCCATTTCGCAGAATCTTCTCTGGCTGGTGCCACCAACAACCCACTGCTAGGTGGGGGGGACAAAAAGAGAAGCCGTCTCACACCACCCCCAGCGTGTAACACCTTTGGAAAACAGACCCCCCTTTTTTTGCAAGGTAAGCCTGCTCTCTCTCTCTCTCTCTCTCTCTCTCTCTCTCTCTCTCTCTCTCTCTCTCTCTCTCTCTCTCTCTCTCTCTCTCTCTCAATATTCTCCCCTTGTTCTGCAAAAGATATACGTGCAAGACATTCAGGAGCTGGGGGGGGGGTGGAATATGCCTGTGATTTACAAGAGAAGGATTTTACAACTGTGTCATGATTCTCTCTCATGCACCAAGGAATAAATCCACAACTCCCCAGTTGCTAGAATGAATTTCTGGTCCTCCCAGGCACTGCCTTTTCCCTTTTCGCTTCAGGTGATGTCCACCTCCGGACGGCTTTGCTAAAGCATATATGCAACAGATCTACTGGAATAAATTTCCCTTGGCATCATACTTTTGTGTCCCCTCTCCTGTGGATTTCTTTCTTTTGGTGTATTTCTCTCCACGTTTACTGCTTGCACACACAGGCTTGCATGTGCAAGAGGGGGAAATAAGACACTGAAGGTGGGTTTGAATTGTATACCAGCCAGGTTTTTGCATTGCATTTTTTCCTCTCTTTTATTTTCTTACACCCCCCTCCCCCTGTTTTGTGAGACAAGGGGGGGGGGAAACATACACATGTTGGGAATGGCAGCATGGCTTGAGAATACTGGGGAGGGGGGGCGGACAAGGGGAGGCTGGTTGAAATTTCCAGCGATGCTGGGTTTTTTTGGCCTTACTGAAAAGAACTGCTGATTGGGAGCAGCTGTTGAATGAATGGGGAATTCAGCAGGGAGGGCTTGGAGGAAATCAAGCCAAGGAAGAAATGCCCATGTCAGTGTTAGGTTGAACTGTGCACGGCGCTGCCCGTCAGGTGCCTGTTCTTCCCGGCATTTTGCATTGAGGCTTCGAACCAGCCATGCCTTTAATAAGAAGATGGGGAAAGGGGATCCTCACCGCAGACCACCTTCCCAAGAGTTTGGCCGCAAAGGTTAAGGCCTTATTCTGTGGGGGGGGGGACTATGCACACCCCAACAAAATGCCAACGTTTGTCTGGCTTTCCAGGGTTCAGATCCATCTCCCATCTGGCCATTTGCCACTGACAAGAGAGATTTTCTTGTTAGAAGAATCACCAGAATATTGGGGGCGGGGCGGACCTCTGAAAATGCAAAGCATCAAAGTCCCTGTAAAAGAAGGAGAGGGTTTTTGATAGTGGGACGTGGGGAGCCCTTCCTGGCTTTTCTTCCTTTGGGAGAGGAGTGGAGACTGGTGGGCTGTGTGTGGTGGATCAAGGGACTCCTGGGTTCTGCATAAAGGAAGTCAAGTCCTGTGGCTTACAACAGGGAGTGTTCCAATGCTGAAAGGCAGAACTCCTGGGTTCTCTCGGAAAGAAAGGGTTATACAGATTTACATTAGGTGAAGATGGCGGGGGTGGGGGGAGTCTCCAGGGTCCTATGTGAGAGGGGAGCTGCAACTAGCAGTGAGTAAAGAAACCTACCTACCAGTACTTCTAGATTCTATCTGGGTGCTTAATTGCCCAGTCTAGAGGGCCTTGGATTCAGAACCAGCTGTATAATATAGGTCTCAGTCCTCAGCGTTTCTGAGCTTGCATGGTCTTCAAAGTGGCAGTTGGAAGTGGCTCTTGACTAGAGCTTTTGAACCTGCCGATACAGTCGACTCTGGGCAGGAAGAAACAGAAAAGACCCAGGGGAGGATGTCATGTGCAAGACCTTTTGACTGAGAAAGGCGTTTGGAGCATCACCTTGAATAAGGAGAACTGCATTGCATTTGCTTATCAGAGGTCTTGGGGGGTGGTTGTTTTGAAACCCTAGTTCAGTTTCTCAATTCCCATTGTAGTTACAGTATTTGTTTTATTCTGATATTGTGCTTTACTATGATTCTGCTGTATTATATGGGGCTATGGGGCCATTGTAAGCAGCCCAAGTAAAGCAGATTATATATTACCATACTACTGCCATTATTATTATTATTATTATTATTATTATTATTATTATTATTATTGATGGCTGGGCAGATGGTACAAGAGAAACCTCCATCAATAAAAAGGATACAGAAAAATGATGGATGTTACTTAGGCTCCTATTAGGATAATAAGGTCAAGTCTTTCTCTATCTTGTTCAACTCTTAACTCAACCATCTTTCACCATAAACATATTCTACCAACCCATTGACTAGTTAACCAGCTGATCTTTAAATATAACATCCTATGAATAAAAACATTCTACCCCTCTCTCCATTAGCATCCCTAGTGTCTCTCCTAGTAGTATCCATTCATCTCCCTGTGTCTATCCAGCCATTCCAAAACCTACACTCCATCCATTCATAAACCCTCACCAGCCAGCCGACCTACCTCACTTTCCCTCCTCCATCTATTCATTCACCTAACTACCTACACCCAGACATATACTCTCATTCATTCATTCATCCCCAAATGAGCCATCTGCCCATCAAATTCCTCCTGCGTCCAAGGCTCTCTAAACCAGATGTAAATTTTTCTTTCTTTATTTTTCTTTAGCTTTCTCAAGCAAAGTTCTTACCTAGCAAACAAAATGGCTGAATGAGTCACATGATGAGACAGCTGAAAGAACTGAACAAAAGCAACACCCCCCCCAAAAAAAAACCCCCCACAGAAATTCAGATTGGTTTGACCATATCGGTCAGGTCACATAGTGTCAAGAGATGCTATCAGGCAAGTGAGACAAAAGATGGCAAAGAAAAAAAACATCTTGAACACACTCGTTATAAAGTAAAAACTCACCAGAAACAGAACAGGTATCAATATTCGGCACAATCTGGAAAAAGAAAGAAAACGAAAATATCTATTCACCCAGTCACTATCATAGCTGTGAAAAATTAACCAGACCATTCCTGAAGCCTTTCTATGTTTCAGTTATCTACCATGGTAAAGCACACTCCTTATTTTACAAATTTGGCTCCAAGGTCACTCAAGATGGCATTGCCTCTCTATCTGCATCTCCACAAGTCTTTATCCTCTAGGCCTCAAGGCAGCTAGTAGCGGGGGGTGGGGTGGGGTGGGGTGGAGTTAAAGCTCTCGCCAATATTTTATAAATGGTATCCATGGATACTGTTAGGATAGATTGCTTCCCACCCATCAAGGGCACTCTAGCAAGAGAATGGGCACTGCTGGCTTGGGGGCTATAAGCTACCACTCTTTGGATTCAGTAGTTGTGCAGCAGAGAACCATAGGCTCAAACAGCAGGAAAGGTCCTTCGAGTCAGGAAGACGCCTGGGTTCTCTCTCTGCCAGGGCTGTAGCGAGCTTGGTGTGATGTTCAGAAAACATTGGAGGCAGTCAAGGCTTCCAGAATTTCTAGAAAAGGAATAAGGCACAGAGAGCAAAAGTGGCTTTCAAGCTCCGACAGCCATGTCCCACCACCTCTTCCAGAGGCCTGATTCCTCTGAACACCAGTTGCTAGGAAATCACAGGTAGGCAGAGTTGCGGTTGCGCTCGAGTCCAGCTTGTGGGTTTCCCATCTGGCCAGCTGCTGTGACAACAGGATGCTGGAGAAGATGAGCCACTGGCCTGATTTAGCAGGCCCATCTTATGTTCTTATATATATCCAATTTCGCTTACTTGAAAATAAAGGCGCTTCCAGGCTATCCCTATTTCCAGGTGGGATTCAACCACGTGCCAGCAAATCCAGGTAGCACAATTATAGCTGATTGCGAGATCTTGTGCAACAAACCCCCTTCCCCAAAGATGGGGCTTTTTTGCAATAAGGAAGGTGATCGGGAAATACAGTGGAAAATGTGAGATTTTGCTTTGACTCATCATCCAACTCCACCCCCCCTCAAAAAAAATATTTGAATGAATGCTCAATAAGGAGCCAACATCTTCTGTCTCCCTGCAGACAAATCAGGATGAATGCTCAATAAACAGGTTAACTGGAAGCACCATGTCCCAATAAATTCAGTGGGACTTACTTCTAAAGCAAACATGAGTAGGATTGTGTAACCAGTTTTATTATTATTATTATTATTATTATTATTATTATTATTATTATTCTCTTTTATTGTCTTATTCTACTGTACAGTAGTTAATTTCTAACCATGTACACCCGACTGCTACTGGGGTACAGAACACTGAAGCTCACATCCCCAATCAGTCTGTTTCCCTGGTGCTGTTATTATCATCCATCTTTACTTGGGAACTGTATCTTGCAGTCTTCTGAATGTCTGGGATGGGGGCGGAATATTTTGGGACTGGGTGAGAGACAGGGTGTGATAAAGAGCTGTAGATGTGGGAAACCTGGAGAATAAGAATCCCAGATTCTCTGCAATGGAAAGGAGCACCCAGCAAATCAATAAGGCTGTCAAACCAGGTACAAGATGACCCCAATATTAGGTTAAGTCTTTGCCAGCCAAAATTAGTATTTATAGGAGGACAAAAACAGCAAAGCAAAGAAAAACACACCTGGGCGCTGATTTCACAAGTGGCACTCCCTGTATATTGGTGCTTGAATCTTGCACGTGTGTAATTCAAATGAAAAACTAGGTTAGCTAAGCTTAGCATTTGTCTGGCACTGTATACACAGCATACCTTTAAACCATATACAAAACTCATTCCCACCCTCACCAAAGAACCCTGGTAACTGTAGTTTGTAGTGGGTGCTGGGAATTGCAGTTCTGTAGTAGGATAAATAAATGACATATCCTAAAGACACAGCTGTCCCTCATTCTGAGAAGTTTGAACCCTGGGTAAGCTCTTGGAACCCCTGGAATCTCACACTGTTCAGAGATAGGGGTGGTGTGCAAATATAATTTTTTTTAATTCCCCCCCCCCATGTTTTTAGCTGCTCTTATTTTATCTGTCAGCCACCTTGAGGGGAAAAGTTGGGATATAAATAAATATATAATAATACCGATAAGGTATTATGTGTACGCATCCTGGGGGAGGCTCTCTCTTCACTTTTCTGTCTGCCATTAAAATATACACAAGGCCAGTGCTCCCCCCCCCTATAAAATATGTTTAGGGGTATTCTCATTTTCCTGAATCTGAAGAAGTATGCATGCACACGAAAGCTCATACCTATGACAAACTTAGTTGGTCTCTAAGGTGCTACTGGAAGGTATTATTATTATTATTATTATTTTGTTTTGACTATGTCAGACCAACACGGCTACCTACCTGGAACTCATTTTCCTACTCATATTGAAATACTGCCCCTCAATGAGGCCAAACTTTAGGGGTATGCGTACCCCCAGAAAAATAGCACTGCTAAAGGCATTTCAGATTTCAATGTGTTCCCATTGTTACTTGTGAAATTTTGATGGGTCTGGGCAAAACTCCACAGTGGTTGGCAGGGCTTGAGATTTGGGCCTGTCCAAGGAAGAACCCAAAGTAAGAACTGCAAGGTATACAAGGGTGGAATATATTGTTTTCCCCTTTTCTGTTTGGTTGGCAATGTTACTAAATCTGTGCAAAAGCCAAAACAAGATGCCTCATATTCTATGCTTGGGATCACTCTACTCTTTGGGTAAATTCTGAATTCCATGCAGTTAAAGGACACGCTTTCCCCACAAATAATCCTGGGAACCTCGCAGAGCTACGATCCCCAGCACCCTTAGCAAATTAGAGTTCCCAGGATTCTTTGTAGGAGAAGAATATGCTTTACATATATGGTGTGTAGCCTTAGGCCACTTCTACAGTTGGCTTGCAAGACCTTAGATCTCATCTGTTTAGTACAGGCATCCCCGAACTTCGGCCCTCCAGATGTTTTGGACTACAATTCCCATCTTCCCCGACCACTGGTCCTGTTAGCTAGGGATCATGGGAGTTGTAGGCCAAAACATCTGGAGGGCCGCAGTTTGGGGATGCCTGGTTTAGTACTTCAGCTTCATAAATGTGTGGCCTATTTGCAAATTTGCCGAGACCTTCTGTATCATTACAGGTGGAACCAGGTGATCACTTACCACCCAGTGCCCAAGATCTTGCCAATAACTGCTTTTTAGTCATCCCCTTAAACTTTGTTAACTGGGCCTTCCAGGATACTGAGGGTGTGGAGGCGGGTGTGGGAATAAACTGAAGAAAGAAGGAAGGAGGAGAGAGAAAGTCTGGGTGCTATGGTGTAAAGGAATTAAGAAAATAATCCAAGTTTTGTTTAAAACCTGCATGGTGTATCCTCACACAATAGTCGCTTCCAGACTTTATTGAGCACGCACCTTGATCTATTTGCACAAAGTTGATGGGGACGTCAGATGACATTTGCTATTTATTCCGCATTCATTCTGGTTTGTCTGCATAGAGGTTAGCTGTCGTTGCATCAATGTTATCCCACACTTTCCAGTGCAGACGTTTTCTTTATTGCAAAAAAATGTGATTGGGGGGGGGGAAGCAGGTTTGTTGCACAGGAGCACCAAGTCATCTTTCATGCTGCAACCTGAATTGGTCAGTATGTTGACTGAATCCCTCCTGAAAACAGCAATATTCTCTAAGAGTGCGATGTGTTGATGAGGCACAGTGCAACAGCAATCGTCATACAAAACTAACAAGGATACGGGTCCACTTCAAATTTGTATCAATTCTATACCTGCTTAACAGTCATGGCTTCCCCCAAAGGATCCTGGGAATTTTAGTTTGGCAACAGGGCAGAGCATTCTGTTTGAGATCTCACAGACTCCTAAGATCTAGGCTTGCAGAAAGGGAATGACTGTGAAACCAGTTCACCATAGCTGCCAAGTTTTCCCTTTTCTCGCGAGGAAGCCTATTCAGCATAAGGGAAAATCCCTTAAAAAAGGGATAACTTGGCAGCTATGCAGTTCACACCTGTGGTGTAGATATGTACTAAGTACTTAAAGTCAAAATAAGCCGAAATTTCTGCAGAAGCCACAGACCTCTTCCCTGAAACCCAATCGCTGCCCCTTCTGCTTTACAGGGGCTTGCTATGACAATTCAATGGTTGCAAATTTGGCACATGATCAGAGGCAGTCTCTTGTGTCTGGTCACCCAGCAAGTGAAGAAATAAATGGTCCCACCTGATGTGTTTTATATATTTTTTCGTTTTATTCCATTGACGAATAGTGGCTTGGGTATGCACTGCATAAACATAGTTGGAAAAAAATATAATGATGTTCCGTTGCAATTGGCCAACCTGCAATTGATAGAAAGGACTCTAATTAGTAGTCCTGCATATTCGGTGATGAAGGATCTTCATTATGCACATGCTAGACAGAGAAGCACCCTTTTAGTGTTGCTTTATGTTTCTTGGCTTAAAGCCTGAAAGGGAGTTCGCATGTTTAAGCCATTTCTCAGACTAATCTGCATATATCCCCATGAAAATCAGTGTGGCTGTGGGCATATTTCCCACAAGCAGATGTATATGCAGTATGGGGGAAGCAGTGATTCATGTGACACATACACACACCAATTTGCAATTAGAAATGCTGTGGCGGAGTTTGGGCTTTCAAATTTCAGCAACGTCTTGTGCAATGCCAAAATTCAGTGCCTCCCCGGCCCCTTGCCTTCTGTTGTAAGTCACTGTCGCTGGGGACCCTGCGGCACCCTCTTGGCCTGGCACCCAGTGCAGGCGAACTGGTCACGCTCCCCTAAATCCACCTCTGAGATATGGAACCACCCAGAAGTTTGCCTCTTCACCTGCTCACTGTGGGCCAAATTGGATATGGGCTGCGAATAGACCACACAGTTAAAGCACATGCCCCCACCTGCATATAACCCTGGGAACTGTACTTTCTTGAGGGTGCTGGGAATTATACCTCTGTGAGGGGTAACTAGCAGTCCACACTATTCTTGATGTGTGTGTGCTTTAAATGCATGTGTCTATGCAGCCATGGTGATAGGGATAAGTCCATCTTCCTTTTACAGAAAATTCTATACGAGGCACAGAAAAATCCTGATGATGGGGATGCCTGCAGCGGCGGAGCAAGCTGATTGGGCACCTGGGGCGGTGTGTGGGCCCTACGCCCAGGGGCGGGGCCAGCCCCCCTGCGGGGTGGGGTGGGGCGGGGTGAGCCAGGGCAGGACGCTCTGTGGGGCATCCAAGGAGTCTGCCTGCCTCCTCCCACTCAGCCGCCCTACAGCTGAGGGGGAGGAAGCAGGCGGACCGTTTGGGGCAGCGCGGAGCCTGCGGGCGCCCAAGCCACCGTGTCACTCACAGGAGAGATGCGTGGCTCTGGCACGCTGCAGGCCCCGCGGTGAGTGCAGCCCAGCATTTTGTCACCCCCCTCAGTGGCGAAATGCGGGGCGGCCCACTCCCACCGCACCCCCCTTCCTCCACCCCTGGATGACTGCAAATCTATTTTAATCTTGAAAGAAAGTAAAATACAAGTCTGAGAAGAACCCATCAGAGGGCAACTAGCCTATGTTGCTGAGGGGAAATACATGTTTGTGAAGGAGGGACAGAGCTGGGAAGTTTGGTCTCTAATCATTTTAAGCACCACCTCATCAAACTATATACTTTTAAACTGTGTTGTTTAAATTAATAATGAAAAGCACTGTCTTGATATCAAATGCCTTTAATAGCTTTGACTAATGGCTGAGGCCCTTTTCATTGCCTTTTACTGTTTACAAGTGCCTACATTATTTTTACACTCAATTTC
Organism: Zootoca vivipara; assembly: GCF_965207765.1. NCBI lineage: Eukaryota > Metazoa > Chordata > Lepidosauria > Squamata > Lacertidae > Zootoca > Zootoca vivipara. Next base: position 36,265,495 of record NC_142595.1, read on the forward strand.
TCCTGCTTCTACAGTTGTTGCTGATTTTGTTATTGTAAACCACCAAGTCCACTAGCAATAAGGATAGGAGTGCAGATCACTAGATGAACTATTGATTTATTTAATAATTTATTAAATAAATAAATAGTTTATCTGAGGACCAGAATACCTGCAATGAACATCAAGGTATCAGGGATTGGTTTAAAAACTTCCCCCCTCTGCAGTCTTTACTCAATTCTTTCTTTTTTTCTGTCTTTCTTCATTTCCTCCCCTTTGCCCAGAAATCATTAAGTCACACAACTAGTTGGCTCCATGTCAAGTTGAGTCAGAGAGATCAAGCGATCCTCATAAACCGACGTGTGCCTCAAACTGAAGAGCAGAAGCTGAAACTTAAAGTCTCCCAAACTCAGAGAAACCCGAAAGGAAGAAACTGAGGACAAGCACATTTTTAAAAAGGAAGTCAAGTAAACTTGGCATAAAGAAATGGGAAACATTTCTAGGCTTCCCTGAAACTTGCTGAAGCTGCATATTAAGAAGAAACAGAATTTTACCACAAAATATATTTGAAAGTCCTATTTTCTCCATAGAACCTCTATGGGTTCCTCAGTGGCCATCCAGATTTGAAGAAGAAGAAGAAGAAGAAGAACCTAGAGAAGATACAGATTTCCCCCCAGAAATCTCTAGGAGCTCTCCAGTTGTAATTTAGTACACCTCCAGAAAGGATCTTGCAAGCTTCCAGAAAATCTCCAGTAGGTACCTAGATATTCCATTGTAGCCTTCCAGTACTCCACCAATAGGCATCTAGATGTAATCCAGATGAAGCCTTCCAGAGGTTTTTCTACCTGCTCTTCAGGATTTGCACAACAGTGATCCAGAAACTCTTCAGTTATCCTCCCCTGGCTATTTCCAGCTGCTACCCAAGCCTTCATCGTCTGACTGTGTCCTCCAGAGAACTAGTCTGACAGATCTCCAGAATTTCCTCAGAAATCGTCCATAAAATTCCCAGATATTCTCCAAAACTTATTGCACCTTCTCTGGAAACTTATCTTGAAGTCCAACTAGATATTCTACAGAATATCTGAAGAGAGCGCTTCCAAGAGAATCTAATAGTCAGAAGCAATTCAGAAGGAGCTCTGCTTGTGTTCTTCACAGGATTCCCTAGGGTTTTGCAACAGTTGTTAGGACAACCTTCCCAGCCCATCTTATATCCCGGTTTCTTCTACACATTGAACTCAGTGAAAGACAATAGTCTCCTGGTGCCATTTTCCAAAAGCCTCTTGTGCTTTTAGATTCTGCTGACTGGAAGAGGAAGCCAACCACAATAGACAAGGCACTCATCACCTGCTTCCTTGAAAGCATCACCACCACTATTTTTCTTCACCACTCCCAGTTTTCTTTCTTGCCGCCAAGCTGGAGTCACTTAAACGCTGGAATGAGGAGAGGATGGTCTGGTGTGAGAAAGGTGTCCAGATCCTGCTCACCACTGTGGGGGCCTTTGCAGCCTTTGGCCTCATGATCATCGCCATTGGCACAGATTACTGGCTGTATGCCCGTGCCTTCATCTGCAATACCACCAACATATCTACCGAGGAAACCCCCCAGAAAGACAAGAAGGATCCTGGAGGGCTCACCCATTCAGGCCTCTGGAGGATATGCTGCTTAGAAGGTGAGGGGCGCAGTCCAAACGTTGTTAATCCATTCAATAAAGTTCTGGGACAGGATTCAGGGGCGGCCACTGGCCAGGAACCTGAACACCCTCTCTGGAAAGCAAGTTTAGGAAAAAAAAACACTGGAAAATAAGGAGAGGGAGACAGGAGAATTGTAGGACAGCACACCAAGCTGGAGCAAATCATAACAAAGATGTGACAAGGGAGAAGCCCTTAGTGTACGATTCATCTACCATGAGAAAAGGTTGGAAGAAGAGGAAATGAAACTAGTGGAAAGAACTCGCGAGAAAAGTATTGGACCTAGGTCCTAAGGCAGGCATCCCCAGACTTCGGCCCTCCAGATGTTTTGGACTACAATTCCCATCATACCTGACCACTGGTCCTGTTAGCTAGGGATCATGGGAGCTGTAGGCCAAAACATCTGGAGGGTCGCAGTTTGGGGGTGCCTGTCCTAAGGCATAAATCTTTGTGGTTCAGTGCTGATTAAAAATGAAGGGCTGTTTAGTACTGCTGAGACACTGCTTTCCCCCACTTAGCATGAAAGAAAATTCAGATGGTGGTTCTGCTCGTGGCTAAGATGGTTGTAAAATGTTATGTAAGCTTGATTCAGCAGACACCCCCTGCAACTTTACTTGGAAGCTTCCTGCATTGCAGAGGGTTGGGCTAGATGACCCTAAGGGTACCTTCCAACTCTTCTATGATTCTATGATTCTCCTTGCAGCTTTTACATCTAATTGCTTCCTTTGCAATGTGTCAGCAGTATTAATTATGAATCCTCTTAATTGCTCTTAATTAGTGAGTTCCTACCCTGTGGGGTGGGAGGATTTGATTACTAATTTCCCACATTATTTTGTCTTCCGTATTGTAAAATAATGTTATTTCACAATAAGAAAAGAGGAAGAAAATATGAGAGGATACCAGTAATCAACCCCCCTCCCCGGCATTTACAGGGAATAGAAGCTGGCTAATTACAGGGCAATTCACCAGCCATGCTGAATGGGAAGCAATTAAGAGGCAGAAGCCACAAGACAGAAGCTTTTAACTAAAGGCACAGTAGCTCAGAAAAGTTTAATGGTTTCCTGCTCCACACCAGACAGGCTGACGCAGCAGTTTTATTGCATGAATGAATAAAAATAATACAAATCGGTTCTGGAAAAAAACACTGGAATACAACAAGCTGGCAATAATATCTAGATTCTCTGTAAAACACAATTGAAACAAAGGATGACAATTCCAAACTTAAGCTGCAAGCTTGGCAGCAACCCAATATCCAATAGTATGGCCTAGCAGCTGTTGACTGAGAGATTCAGTTGATGAGACAGGATGAGAGGAAGGCAGCTGGAGCAGCAATGAAAGAATCTGTCTATATAGATATATTCTAAAAGCCAGTCACCAACATTGCGTCCCACTGTCCCACTATTCAGCCACACTTGTGACCAAGGAACAGAATACACGATGGAGCAAGGAGCAGGCTTGATTTTTAATGGGTGGGGTCACCAGAGGCAGGGAGCAGGGTTAGTCCCTAATCTGGAGTGTACCCCTTTGCTTTCTCCTATGTAACTCGGAAAGCATGCAGTCTTACAAAAGAAAACTAAAGCACTGGTCTTGGTGATACAACTGCCGAGAGGCAAAAACCTGCCCCATCTCCACTGGCAGTGGGTGGTCTGCCCCTCAAACTGATAGGGGCTTCCTATTCCCCTATGTGGCCCTTACAGTCTACAAACCCAACACAATCCCGCCTGTCACAGTGGGCATGACACCAACTGCAATCAAGTACATATTGTTGCTGTTGTGAAAGCTCTCTCCTTACTCTAGAATTCCTCACTCTACCCACATAACAGTAAACAGGCTGCCATGTTGCCCACACAAGGCGCAGTCAAAGATCCCAGGTTCTCCCCAAGAAAAAGAAAGCCTTTAAATGCTCGCTGCCCGCTTCCGCCTTCTCATGCTGCCACACCCCCACAGAGCAAAATTAGGGTTCTTCCACACTAGCCGTTTCCCTTTCTTACTGTGGTCCTAAATAAGCCTCTGAAGCCCTGTTTGTACCTAGAGGAAATCCCTTGTTGGTGCCCCGCTTTTATAGGGTCACGGCTTGTGGTGATATTTCTGACCCTAAACAGAGTCATTGATAGCTCAGTGGATTAGAGCATGGTGTTGATATACTGTACCGAGGTTGCAGGTTCAATCCCCATATGGGACAACTGCATATTCCTGCATTGCAGGGGGTTGGACTAAGATCAAGCATAGGCAAACTTGGCCCTCCAGATGTTTTGGGACTACAACTCCCATGATCCCTACCTAACAGGACCAGTGGTCAGGGATGATGGGAGTAGCAGTCCTAAAACATCTGGAGGGCTGAGTTTGCCTATGCCTGGACTAGATTATCCTCAGGGTCCTTTCCGGCTCACCAGACCCACTTGGGATCCACCAGGCATGGCCTACAATCTGCGATGCACATGGTGACAAAGTTGGTGAAGCCCCTCAGCTCTGCATGACTTGCCCCTGCATTCCTTCATTACATTGTCACTACCTACCACTCGTACCTGAATTCCAGAGACCTTTCAGAAAGGTTGAAATGATGCAGATTATCAGCTCCAGAGAGGGAGACTAATTTCAGCCTCCGTCCTTTTCCTCATCAAGCTGCTCATCAGCAAGATTTTGCCTGCATTGGCCTCCTACGCTTCCATCATTACATGGCCAGCAGCTAAGGATGGATGAAACTGTCAAATTTGGGTTCTCTCAGTTTCTCATTTTTACAGTCTTAAATTCAGTTTCTGCATCAACCTGAATATAATTTTAATCCTCATTGGGGGGGGGGAATTATCAGCTTCATTTTGCACATTTCTCCTAAAATACTTATTTTTGGATGCATTTTTGTCTAATACACATATTTGTACAAGCGATTTCCCCCTAATATAATGCATTTTTTGTTTGCCATATATGCTTTTTGTGCATATTATTTGGAACAGCATTGCAAAATTCAGAGAAATGTACATTTCAAAGAGTAATTGTCTTTTGGTTCACTAGGTAGTTTCTCAGCAAAACAGAAACAAAATGGATTTTTTCCTTTTATCCCTACTTGCAACACAGTCCCTTCCCTCCCTCGTTACTTTTTAAACAGGCTGCCATTCGCCTTTTTCTGGTGTTTTTTAAATGTTCATTCCTTTTTTGCTTTTTTTTTGCACTGAATCACAAACATTTTAAAGGTAGGTAGCCGTGTCGGTCTGACGTAGTCAAAACAAAAACTAAAAAAATTCCTTCCAGTAGCACCTTAGAGACCAACTAAGTTTGTCATAGGTATGAGCTTTCGTGTGCATGCAAGTATCTGAAGAAGTGTGCATGCACACGAAACCTCATACTTATGACAAACTTAGTTGGTCTCTAAAGTGCTACTGAAAGGAATTTTTAAAAACATTTAAAAAATAAAATTAAAAAGACAAACATCCAAACTCCTGTTGGTGCAATCATGCTGCCTGCTTTTGCCTTTTCCATGGGGAATGGGCACTGTGAGATTGTTAAGAGAAACACAGCAGTTAATTCAGTGCCATTTAAATGTGACATCATAGTGATAGGCCTGCTTCTGTCTGATTGATGAATGCCTCAGCAGCACAGGACTACAAGGAGAACAGGCAGGGTCAGTGGAGGAGTGATGGGTGTTGTGGCCCAAAACATCTGGAGACCACCAGGTCTGGTGAAGGCTGACACCAGAAAGGTCCTGATGGACCATAGAACCATCTATTCCAGCATCCTGCTTCCCATAGCAACCAAGCAGACAGCTCAGAGACGCCCAAAAAGCAGAACGCAAAGATAATAACCCTCCCTACCTTTACTCTGTAGTGAATGGCACACATAAATATGACTATTTTATTTAGTCGTTGTGGCTAGATAGCCATTGATAGAATTGTCACCTGTGATGCATCCCTTCTTTAAACTTCCCAAGACACTGACCATCACCACATCTTGAGAATGAAGTGGAGACTCGCTCTGTGCCTTAAAGTTTAGACACCTTTGCCAAATGAGCTGGCAACCACCAACTAGCCAATCGTAACTCAGCTTACTAGGGGACTACCAGAGCAATGTTGGTGACTATGGTAACCTACCACTCCAGGCCTGAAGAAGGTCCCCGGTGCCCCTAGGTGCTCTAGGTGGCTTCTTGGGAAGGACAATAGCTCAGTGGTGGTGCATCTGCCCTGCATGCAGAAAGTCCTAGGTTCAATTCCCAGCATCTCCAAATAAGACTAAGAAAAACTCTGACCAGTGTAAACAATACCGGGCTAGATGGATTTGTTGTCTGACTCAGTACAAGGCAGTTTCTTATGTTCCTAAGAGGTAGCACTTAATAGTGGAGGGGCCTGCCTCGAGAAATGGGGCTTGGCAGACTGCGCTGAGATTTTGTAAGAGCTTGGGATTTGGTAGGGAACATTGTGTGTCACAGAAAATCCAACAAAGTTGGGGCCAATTACCAGGAGATGCATCAAAACACTGCTCTGAGCTCAAGCCGCGTTCACAGAACTGCTTTGAATGCTGCTGGTCATCTCTGTCTCCCTCCACTCTAGGGCTAAAGCGAGGGGTGTGCGTGAAAATCAACCATTTTCCAGAGGACACAGACTACGATCACGACAGCGCGGAATACCTCCTACGTACGTATAAATAGGGGGCTTATTCATTCCCGTGCCTTGGCCTCGGCAGCAATGTGTCTCTACTGTTCTCCGTTACCAGGGGAAACAGAGTTTGAATACCACTGAATCTCAGTGTTAGAGGTTGCTGGGGCTGAGATACAGAAGCCGCCCTCAAGATTTAGCTGGAGATGGACAGCAACTCCTACGTATTGAAAGGGGGGTGCATCAAATATTGTAGTTTCCTTGGGGGGGGGGGTTACTGTACTGCAAAAGGGATGTAGCTGCTTCTCAGTGCCGTGGATTCCTTTGAGTCTGCCATGTTGCAGAGAAGGAGTTCACTCACCATTTCTTCATGCTGGAGATTACTGACAAGTTATAAAGGGGCAGCGGCAGGGTAGATGCAGCTGTGTCGGAAATGCCAAGGATTCCCCATCAGTTCTGCTGAGTGGCTTCTTGCGTCCCCCACCCCACCCCTGCCAGGTAAATATCAAATGCAAGGCTGGAATCATCTTTACGCTGACTACTCTCTGGGGTAGAGGCTCCAGCCAAATTAGGGCTCTGCAGTGATTTAATTGCCTTGAATTTGAAAAAGCAAGTGCAAAAAAAGTATTCCTCCCTGCCCTGAATATCATTCAATTTTTTTCATGAAACTTCCTTTTGGAAAGGGCGGGGTGCTGCCTTGATTCATAAGGTAAAGGGACCCCTGACCATTAGGTCCAGTCGTGACCGACTCTGGGGTTGCGGCACTCATCTCGCTTTATTGGCTGAGGGAGCTGGCGTACAGCTTCCGGGTCATGTGGCCAGCATGACAAAGCCGCTTCTGGCGAACCAGAGCAGCACACGGAAACGCTGTTTGCCTTCCCACTGGAGTGGTACCTATTTATCTACTTGCACTTTGACATGCTTTTGAACTGCTAGGTTGGCAGGAGCTGGGACCAAGCAAAGGGAGCTCACCCCATCGCGGGGATTCGAACCGCCAACCTTCTGATCAGCAAGCCCTAGGCTCTGTGGTTTAACCGAGGGCCTTCTGGCGGTTCCCTCACTGCGAGAAGCCAAGTTGCAGGGAACTAGACAGAGGGCCTTCTCAGTAGTGGCACCCACCCTGTGGAATGCCCTCCCACTAGAGGTCAAAGAGAACAACAATTACCAGACCTTTAGAAGGCATCTCAAGACAGCCCTGTTTAGGGAAGCTTTTAATGTTTGATGGATTTCTGTATTTTAGAATTTCTGTTTTGTTGGAAGCCGCCCAGAGTGGCTGGGGGAACCCAGCCAGATGGGCGGGGTATAAATAATAAATTTATTATTATTATTATTATTAACCCACAGTGCCACCCGCACAGGGCCGGCCCAACGTGCAGGCTGGGTGGCGCAGGGCACCATGGCACCGGCCCGCCAGGAGGGCGCCGCAAGCTGCGCCCACCCGCTGGCCGACCGGTCCGCCGCGCAGCTGCGCCTGCCCGCCCGCCTGCCGCGCAGCAGTGCCTGTTGCACCCGCGCTGTGCGCGGCGCCCACCGCGCTGGGAAACAGGGTGGTAGGGCGCCGGAACGGGACGGGAGGGCTCCGGAGGGATCCAGTGGGCGCCGGAGGGATCTGGCACACCACGGCGCCGGGAGTGCTTAAGACGGCGCTGCACCCGCATCCCACCTTGATTAATATATGTAGGTAAATTTAAATGCAAACTGCCTGGTCAGGAGATGTGTGTGTGTGTGTGTGTGTGTGTGTGTGTGAGAGAGAGAGAGAGAGAGAGAGAGAGAGAGAGAGAGAGAGAGAGAGAGAGAGAGAGAGAGAGAGAGGCCTGTGTGCTTGCATATAAGTAACATTAGCCCTCGGGAGGTCATTCATGTAAAAGGATTAGACATTCATGGGGGAATGGTATTAGCCATGACAGCTAACTGCATCCTCCATATTCAGAAGCAATACAGCTCGGATTACCAGACGCTTGGAGCATGTGGCCATAGATAGTTATCTCCTTCTTTCTGTTTATTTATCTGTCCATTTATTTTTATTTAATTAATTTATACCCTTTTTGCCAAACCAACTTTCCAATGTGACTTATGGTATATTCAAAGAAAAATAATTGGAAATCAAGTAGAGCACAAAAATAGAAAAACGAAAAACACGGCAGCATCCAAAGCCAGCAAAACACAGTGCTGTCAATCATATTCAAGCACTGTCTAAAAGTGGGAAGGGAAGTAGCTTGTTAGACCTTCCCTGTGAGAGAATGCCGCAACAGTGGTGGTGCTGCTGCTGCTGAGAAGGCTTTGTCTGTGGTACCCACCAATCAAATAATTGCTAAAGGTGTGCCAGCGAGCAGTCTCCCATGCTGATCTAAGCCTGGACAGGTTCATATGGGCAAATAAAAAGATAAATAAATAAAGATAAATAATAAATATTTTTTTATTTATACCCCAGCCTTCCCGGTTTAAAAACCAGGCTCAGGGTGGCTAAGATAATCTTTAAAGCCCCCAAATGTTCTGAGACCAAGCTATTAATCAGCACTTTAAACTGATCCTTGAACACTGATTGGAAACTACTGCGTTTGAGGCCACTGCATTGCTCCTACCAAGCATCCTGGCAACTGGGCTTTATACCAATTCCAAACTGCATTGTTCTCCTGTAGAGAACAATGGAACAGGCCAGTCTGTATGTAACTAGTGCATGGGTAACTGAGGCCAGATCCACCTCCTCTCAGGAGGAACACAGCTTGCAAACCAGCCAAACAGGTGAAAAGAGTTCATCCAACTGGATCTAGGAGTACTCTCAGGCTGTGAATTTTATTTTTCAGGCAGCGGCCGGGGGGGTGGGGAGGGTAGTCCCATCCCAAAGCAGGTTACAGCCTCCATCCAGATGAGATTTCCAGGGGCATCTCATTGGCCACTGCTGGAGACACAATACTGACCTCAGGTCCTAATCCAAATTGTGCCTTTGATACCCGAGGTGTATGTTTTTAGGGCCCATTCTATTCCTGTATCTGCATTCTGTTTTACCTGTTTTTAATTCTGAATATTAAATTGTTGTAACTCACAATGGGACTCACAACCACCACCACAACAACAACAATAATAACAACAACAAGAAGAAAACACATAAGGAAGATCTTATTCAGAGACCTCCTGTATCTCACCTCCTCTGACCCAAAGCCAGCTAGCAAGGCTAGTTCAGTTCAGGAAAGCTTTGGTTCCAACAGCACACTTATGGTACACTTTGGGGGTTGACAAAAGTTGGTGCAGATATTTGTCCAGAATAATGTCACCCCTAAACACTAACCTGGACATCAAGTGTCTTGTGGTGGTGAGAGGGAGGTGGGGGAGAAAGAGCCCTCAGGCCAGGAATGGGTACAAATATCCCATGTACATTTCTAGGACTGGGTGCTCAAAGTCTTGTTGCCCAACATGGGTGTACTTCATGACCAAAGCAATTTTGGAGGTGCTTCTCTATCTGCAAGCCAATGCCATCTTAATATTTTTACTACAATTTACTCTCGTCTAATTGAAAAGATTAGCCAAGAATTTATGAATGACATTTTTTTCTGCCAGCTGCTCTTAACAGTTCCTTCTTCTCAGAAGTCCTCACCTTTCCCTTAAACAGCTCCATCAGGCCTGTGCCTACAGAGGATTAAAAAAAATGATGATACATACAGTATTTTAAAATAATATACTGATATTTTTCAAAGGGAAAGAGGAGCAGCCATTTCACATTCCCCTTTAAGCAAAAACAATGCAAGACAGATTTGCCTTCCTCCTTTCCAATGCCTGTACAGCTGAGAACACTGAAGCTCATATTTTGGAACTGACATTAGCCCTGGCGGCAAGAGAGTTCTCTTGGTTGTCCCTCTGAAAATCCATTCTGATTTGACATGAGTTAGGATGGAGTCACTTGCGCATAAGTAAATCTACTTTTCTACTCTGAAAAAAATTCTCATATGCTGTTCCCTGTCTCTCCTAATCAGAGGCAGTACCTTCTTTTTTCTGGACCTTATCACTGTTAAACTTCTGCCCCTATTCCAGTGGCGCGGTTAGGTAATTTTAGATTTTTGACTTATGCCCTCCCTCTCTCTATAGGTGTATTGCTTCACAGTGACCTGGTTCACATAACACTAAGCTGTGGTTGTTTAACAAACCATGAGTTATCCACAATTTGTCCCAAGGATGATCAAACAAACCATGGCTTGTTCCCCCCAAATTTGCTTTGTTTTCCAATTACTCTGGCCTGGTAGTTTGGTGAGCATCTGGAGTGGAGGGGCCAAACAAACCATGGAAAAATGTCACAGTTAAAACAAAGCAGGGTTTGTATACCAACCACAAACCATGGCTACAAACCGTGCAGGGGCGGAGCTACCTGCCCCAGCACTCAGAGCAGCCGCCTGCCCGGCAAGCGTCAGGAGGGGTGTTGCTAGCCGTCCGCGCGGCAAGCGTCCAGGGGCGCCACCCACGTAGCAAGCGTGGGGTGCGGTTGGCGCACACACACATCCTCCTCCACCAGTGAAACTGTGGCCAAAAAAATTCCACATTGTTCAGTCACTGTGACAATGTTTAAACATAATGCTAAACCGTGGTTTAATAAAACATAGTTAAATAGACTGTGGCTTAGCATTATGTGTGATCCAGGCTAATGTGGTAAGCCAGCCCTTCTGTATTTTGGATTCCCCACTAATTCTGCTGAGTTGGCCCCCAAATGACTACCTTATTTTATCCCTGATCTAGCTTTTGAGGATTCCTAAAATTATGTGTGAAATATACTAATATTGCTGTTCATCAAGGTTCGCCTCCCTCCTGAGGCCCCCATGACATTTAAATATCTGAGTGAGGGGTAAGATACATTTTGTCTCTAGCACGCAAGCACATACCCTCCCAACAATTTTCACAGACAAAAATAGGGACATGCTTATTACACCCCAGCTCTCATACCAAGGATAGCTGTCTGAGCCACCCTCCCTCCCATTACAACATTGCTGAAAGCCCTGGTCATTGACTTGCTTACTTTAATCATTTACTTGCCTGCCCCTTAACACACATTTAATAGCTGGGAGAGTGCTTGCTCACTTGGTTAAAGCTAGGGATTTATTTTAAAAAGTAAGTGATGTAAAAACAATTGAGACGGAATAAACCTATATGAAAAAAAATTGTCACAACAATAAGTTACCAACATTTCAAAATATACCTCAGCAGCTGCAGTGTGTGGAACAGCTGGCTGTGCACTGCATTGTAGCCTTGCATGCATGCACATGCACTGAAAAGCAACAAGATGTATTCACTGTTCACTCTGACATGAAACCTCTAGAGATTCCAGGAAGAGAGCAGAATTCCAAAGGCTGACAGTTCTCACACTCACAGAAACCAACAAGACATCCCCAAGAGGCCAAAAAGAGGAAAAGAGAAAAAGGACGGAAGGAAAAGAAAAGATTGTGATTTGTGAGGGATGAGTACAAAAAAATAAAATAAGGGACGACCCATGGCAAATAAGAACAACTAGAGTATCTGCAAACATATAAATGTCTGTGCATGACCACTAAGGCACCACGTAGTGCACAGCCTGCCACTTCTCATGCTGCAGTTTAAGAGGTCTGACTTTAAAATAAATTAAAAAAATTCCTTCAGTAGCACCTTAAAGACCAACTAAGTTTTTATTTTGGTATGAGCTTTCGTGTGCATGCACACTTCTTCAGATACCAATAAATAAATGCAGAACATAGGTGGAGTAGAGCCTTCGTCAACATATAATACAGGGGCTCAGAGTGCCGAGGCGGTAAATCTTTCTATGAGAATCAGAGTGTTACAAGCATGTCCTTTACATTTTCACTTGTGTAAGGTTGGCAGGTATGCAACGTCTTTCTCTAAGGGTTCCCGTGGGGTTTGATTGTTGCTTTTCTTTGTGGGACAGGATGATTTATTAAAAATGGTCCCATGCTAGGGAATGCCAGGAGGGAAGAAGTGTGGGGAATGGATTCAGGGAATGTGATTGGACAGTCAAGTGTTCTATGGACAACTCCAAGAGGTAGCTCAAGCCTATTTATTTATATTCAACTAGCTGGCCCGGCCACGCGTTGTTGTGAGTTTTTGTGTTAAATGAACCCTTTTCTGTTAAATTGACCTTCAGAGTCCCCTCACCTGCCCTGTCCCAACCCCGACTCCCCTACTGTAAGTTTCAAAAATAAGACTTCCCCACCCACGCGTGTTCCTGAAAATGTCCCCACCCCCACTGCTTTGGCTGACTCAGGGTCCTCCCCCCCCATGGCTATGTGTTTTCTCCCCTCCCTTTGCTGTGCCTCATCCCTGTGAGTCCCCTCTCCCGTTGTTGTGCCTCATCCCTGTGATTCCCCCACCCTGTGAAAGGCCCATATTCTGTTAGTTTTTGCCTGTGGCCTACTGGGCAATGTTGCAGCCTACTCAGTTTTCACTGTCCCAACCCACCCCCCACTGCTTTGGCTGACTCAGGGTCCTCCCTCCCCCCCATGGCTATGTGTTCCCCCCTCCCTTTGTTGTGCCTCATCCCTGTGCACCCCCACCCCCCCGTTGTGAAAGGCCCTTTTCTGTTGTTGTTGTTTTTTTGCCTGTGGCCCACTGAATGGTACGGCCTACTCAGTTTTCCCTGCTTGGCAATGCTACGGCCTATTGAAAAAGCTGGGCCTTGTTGCTGCAAAAGGACTGTTTTCAGTTGGTTACTTTGGAATTTTGTGATGTCATCTGGAGGCACAGCTTTGGAGGTGGCAGGGTGCGATCTGCCTTTCTATTGGATGCTGCTGGAGTTTTCAGAGCTTCTGGTGGTAACGTCTAATTTGGGCACCACTTTATTTGTATTTAATCATTATTTTAGGTTGAAAGGTGTGTTTTTTGGGAAAAATTAAATGCCAGATTCCTCCCTGATGGCCATGGAATGTTGTGGCCAAATTTGTTACATTACGGTTCAGCAGTTACGGAGAAAGGCTGTGACCTCCGTGTGTGCAATGCCTACATTTATATATATATAGATTTATATACCACCCTTTATCCAAAGATCCCAGGGCGGTGTACCACATTAAGAACATAATTTATGCACCATAATAACAACAACATAATACATAGCATAATAATAAAACAATCATGAGAACAGCCCCCCCCCATTTAACAGGCAATATATTTTTAATGGCCAAAGGCCTGGGTAAAAAGGAATTTTTTGCCTGATGCCTAAAGTTGTGTAATGAAGGCAACAGGTGAGCCTCTCTGGGGAGAGCATTGCACAGATGGAGAGCCACCACAGAAATGGCCCGTTCTCATGTTACCACCCTCCAAACATTTTGGGGAGGGAGGACATAGAGGAGGGCCTTGGATGACAGGTGCAGGGTCCAGGTTGGTTTGTATGAGGAAAGGTGGTCCTTCAGGCATTGAGGTCCTGAAGAATGAACCCAAAAACTGTCAGCTGGTGCAGCCGATCCAAGATCAGCGTTATATGTTCAAATTGTCTTGTTCTGGTGAGCAATCTGGTTGTTGGATTTTGCACCAGCTGAAGTTTCCAAACCACCTTCAGAGGCAGCCCTATGTATAACACACTGCAGTAATCCAAGCTAGAGGTTACCAGAGCGTAGGCCACAGAAGTTAGTCTCACTGTCCAGATAGGGGCGTAATTGGGCCACCAGACGAAGGCACTCCACACAACCGAGGCCACCTGGCAGTGACAGTAATGGATCCAGGAGCACCCCGAAGCTACATACTTGCTCCTTAAAAGGGAATGTAACCCCCTCAAGGTCAGGCAGTCTCCCATCCATCCAGTCTAGGAAACCACCCACTAACAGTGCCTCTGTCTTATTCGGATTAAGCTTTAGTTTACTGGCTCTCATCCAGTCCATTACTGTGGCAAGGCACTGGTCCAAGGTGAATTACAAAAATTCCAACCTCTCCTTTCAGAGTGTTGTGGGGGAAATAATTAATATGAACAGCATCTTTAACCTTTCGACAGGAAACATTTCCCACATCAGTTTCCAACAGCTTCTCCAGCCCACACACAGGCACACAGGGTGTGTCATAGCTCAGTAGCCACAAGTCATCAATGCTGTATTGCAACCAATAAGGCAGGCAAATGAAGTTGGCTCTAGAGAGGCTGTGGATTGATTTGGCATTACTTATGTAAAGCAAACTATCGGCAGAATCTTGTAGCGTTGCCCTTGCTGGATTCCACCATTTCAGAGTGAAGGTACAGACTGCATCATCGAATGCTTCTTTCCCTCTAGATTTTTTTTTCTGAAGAAATCCTGTACGCGTAGAAAACTAGCATGTCAGGATGAGGAAGGCTGGTTCAGAACACACCCTGAGATACTAGTTCTCTCTGTGGAGAGAGCTCTGCTCTCCGACATATATTATTTCCTGCACTGTAATCTCCTCCAACCTACCTTCCCCTCCCCACAGGTGTGGTACGAGCCTCAAGCATCTTCCCCATTCTAAGTGCAATCTTGCTATTGCTGGGAGGGTTCTGCGTGGCTGCCAGCCGTGTCTACAAGTCCAAGCGTAACATCATCCTAGGTGCCGGCATCCTATTTGTTGCTGCAGGTGAGTGGGGGGTAAAGAATCCCTCTCTGGTTCTCTAGTGTAGTTACATGTGTGTGTCTATTCAGTGGTTAATTCAGAAACACACAGAGACAGACAGACAGACAGACAGACAGAATAGATCCACCAAAAACTTTATCCCCCAGTCTATGGCTGTGTATACACTCCCATTTGCTTTGCATCCAGGTGCTCCCAATACTGCTTTGGGAAGAGGTATACATATGATGTAAGCCACAATCTGTATCAATTCTTCCATTTCTTATGAAATGCTGCATTTCAGTGCAGTACCCCACTCAAACCAGTCTCAATCTGAATTGGTGAAAAGAACAACCTAGCTGTGTTTTAAGCGGGATATGTGTACACAGCTTATTTCTCTGCCAATCTATCACCCTTCCTTTATCACTCCATGCATGCATCTACAACTTCACAACCATTTACCTCTACCTTCTTACCCATTCCCTCATCTTTCCTTTCTCCTCCTGCTCATCCCACCAGAGGCGGATTTAGGGCAGTGCAGCCACAGTGTCTCGGTGTCTCAACATATAGGGCAGCTGTGTACAGAGCCAGGAGCTCCCAATTCGAGCCTTGACAACTCCTGACATATCCATTCACTGCCACCATTTCCCCTCCCGCTTTCATCTTTCCCTAACCCATTCCCATATACAGTGAGTCATCTGCCTTCTCTACCTGCCCACCCCACAGCTTCCCTCATTTCACTGTTCTTTATTTCCACAACTCCTCAGGCCTCAGTAACATCATCGGTGTCATCGTCTACATCTCAGCCAATGCCGGAGACCCTGGCACAAAACGCGACGACGAGAAGAAGAGCTACTACTCCTACGGCTGGTCCTTTTATTTTGGTGGCCTTTCCTTCATCCTGGCCGAGATGATTGGGGTCCTGGCCGTCAACATATACATTGAGAAGAACCGGGAAGCCCATTGCAAGAGCCGCACGGAGCTACTGAAAAACCCATCTTCCTCGTCGTCGGCCATCTTGCGCCTGCCCAGCTACCGTTTCCGATACCGCCGCCGGTCACGCTCCAGCTCCCGCTCCACCGAGCCATCGCAGTCTCGAGAAACCTCACCGGTGGGCCTCAAAGGCTTCCCTTCCACTGACATCTCCATGTACACACTATCGAGGGACCCCTCCAAAGCCAACGTCAGTTCGCTCTACGGCGGTGCCAGTGAAACGGCATCGACGGGCGCGGCTGCGCCGGGCGCAACTGGCAGTGGCGGTGGGTTCTTGCAGCTGCACAACACTTTCCCCAAGGACCCTGGTGTCACCGTCACAGTGACTGGGCCTGGTGTAGCAGGGGCAACTGGCACCCTGGGCAAAGACGCCTCCTCCAACACCAACACGCTCAACAGGAAGACAACGCCAGTGTAGGGATGGAGTTAAGGGAGGAGGGGGCATAGGGAGAAGGAAAGATGAAGAGAAGACACAGCTCAGAGAGTAGGTTGGGAGAGTCAGAAAGTTGCAAAGCGAGAAAACAACCCATCCACGCATTTCCTCCCTCCTCCCTCCCTCCCTCCCTCATCCATCCATGAGCTCGCATTGCTTTCCTTTTTTTCTAACCCGCAAATAGAACCCAAGTTCACACCTCACACCTTGGGGGAGGGCAAAGTAGCGGAGGGGTATGTTCGCCAGGGGGCTTTCATGAATGAAGTGACAGGGATCAGCCATTCCTACAGCTTAAGAGACACTTAAACCAAACATCATTGTCCTTTCAAAACAGGCACCTCAAGGATAACCTAGATGAACTTTTCCCCACCCCACATTGGGCTGGAGAAGAGGGGATGCTTTGTGTTTTGGAGGTGCTTGAGGAAGGGGGATAGTTTTCCTTGCCTACTTGGTTAAGATCTCTAATGGGCAGCCAGATTCAGAATCTGAAAGGGACGTGTGTTGTGTATATATGTTTTGAAGACCCTGGCTCCTCCACTCGTAAGCCTCTTACAAGATGGCTTCCACAGCGTACTGTGCCAAATTTGGGGCTGCAGTGTGGATCAAGAGGGTGTTTTGTTCCTCAGCGGGTATAAGGGAACCCTCTCTTCTCCTTCACTGCAGCTTAATTAAGGGCTGACAAAAAAGTTTGTGCCAAAACACAGTGCCAGAATTTTTTTTAAGGGCGGGGAAGGTGTTTTAAAATCCAAAAGAACCGACTGCCCCCTGGTGGCTTTTAGAAGTATTTCTAATCCACTAGGCTTTGCTTCAATCTCCTTCTAGTACATGTTTGGCTGAAGTCTTTTTCAGTTTCCAGCCCATCTCTAACACTGAGCCATAGCTCTTCCTGAGATGAAGATGTCTCTGGGGAGGAGAGGGTCCCTGCTATTTATACAGGCACCCCTTGCCCACTTTGAAATGATAATCAACCAGTCATTATTGACTTTATTTGTTTGTCTTGTCCATTTAATAGATAGATAGACCCCTCCCCCTTTTATCTTCTTTTCAATATAGGGAAGAAGAACTTTTAAAATGAAACGAAGTAAAAATAGAAATGGATTACACTTCTGTTCATCCCTACCTAAACCCCACCCCCAATTCAGCATCCTAGGGAGAATTTTTACATGTATTATAAATATATAAATAGATAGATATAGATAGATATAAACAACAACAACAACAAAAACCACGCATATATATGAGAAGACGAACAAAACGATTGTGAAGTTTCTTAGGACTTGGTTGATTTGCGTTTTGTTGTTTTTTTTAAAGCAACAGCGGGATTACTATTTCCCCAGCGGAACTTGTGCCAACTTGCAAGCAATCGGTTTTATAATCCTGGTATCCTGAACCATGCTCGACTTTACTCCCCTTCTGCATGCAGAAACGGGTCTGCAGATCCTCATTGCCGACCCAGATGGATTTCCTTTTTTGAACGGGTGCCGCAAGAACCCAAGTGGCCCAATGTATAATCTATACCCCTTTCCATCTCCTTAGAAAACACAATCTCCCAGAAACTAGTTTTATTGACTGCTTTTCTCGGGGGTTGGGGGGGGGCTCACATATCCTGCATCTGCAGCGAGAGCAGAAGGGGAGACTGTAACTACAGTGTCAGGATAATTAAGGCCTATCCTGGCAGCACTGGCAGCAGGGGTGTCAGAATCAGAACCACGCTATTTATTTATTTTTATAGCGACCCTAAAACATGGACTCAGGGAGAGTTACAATAAATAGATGTTAACAAAATGGATATATTTCACCATTAATGGGGAAGGAGAAGGGGAAGAGAAGGCAGAAATCAAAAACTAAATGTAAAAAAAAAAAAAGACAAGACTTTTTTTTTCCAGATTTCTACTTCTCTTTCCCCATGAATGAGAATAAAACTATGGAACAGAATGTCTCACATTCGGCAAATATATAAATATATATATATGTTAAAATAAAACTCAAACCAAATTGTATAACCAAACCAAAATGACTTTGGAAAGGGTGATGCAGACTATTGCCACCTTAATCGCACTTGGTAGGAAGGTAAGCACAATGAGATGCTGTTCTGATTAAGCATGCTTACTGCCTGGCTGATAAATCAGCTGACATAAAATTCAGGTCAAGAATTTTGGTTTGAAATTCTCCGGCTGAAGAATTAAGGGTCAGCCTATGAAGAATTCAAGGACCCCTGAATACAGCACTGTTTGATTTAGCCTTCTTGTCAAAGAGAATATATTAAAACTTCAAAACAATTAAGTGCTTGGGTAATAGATATACTGCTTGGTAAGAGGTTTGTCAAGAGACTACACTCTCGTCTTTCAGTAGCTAATCTTATGGGAAAGCCATGTCTGAAAAACAGTTAGAAACTGTGATTGTCTCTTTACTGTTTCTTCCTGCCTCTTAAGAAGTAGTATTGCCCCCCCTCTCATTTGTTTTAATGAAAGTGTATAGGTTTTTTTCCGGAGGGGGGGCGCTTAGAATTGTGTAAGGAGGGTGGGCTTTTTTCCTTTTTTGTGGTAATGTGAGAGGATGAACAATTTAAAACTTGAGAGGAAAAGTGTACGTTTTAAAATGTGCAATGAGAGAGAAAACCTTTCAGTGGAAAAGCCTCGCCTGTTCTAAGTTTTTTCTGTATAAAAGTGGGTTTCATATTTTAAAAAAGACAAAAATACAAGAACATTTTTTTAAGAGGGGCAAAATCCACTTGATTGTGCTACTTACTGGTGAATAAAGCAAGAGGAAGGGAAAAAACAATACAAATAAAAACAACAGTCTGTCTGTCATAACAACAACAACAAAATGCATGGATTTTTACTGGAATCTACCTTTCAAATAAAGTCCTATGAAAATATGTCCAGGGGAGGTTGTTACTGAGGGGAAGGGACACAGCCAAAATGACTTACGTCATGAAAGGAGGCATTGCTAAGTTACGAGTAACTACAGAGCTGCTTTCAGACACATGATCACAGACACGTGGGCCCAATGCATTTAAAGTACATGGCTTCCCCAAAAGATCACTGGGAACTGTAGTTTACCCGCCACAGAGCTACAATTCCCAGCACCCTTAACAGTTCCTGGGGTTCTTTGGTGGGGAAATCATGTGCGTTAAATATATTAGCCACACTGTTCATCAAGTCTGCATTCTGGGGATTTTGAAAAGGGTGACCCCCTCTTTGCACTAGAGTAGGGACGGGGAACATGTGGCCATCTAGATACTGCTGGGCTCAGCCAGCATGTCCAATGGTGACTGCAGTCCAGCAACATCTGGAGGTTCTTCGCTAGGGTGAGTGTGAGTGGCTCTGCAGACAGCTAACTCATAGGCTGCTCTCGGTCTCTCCCACTCTGTGGTCTGTACAGTGGTACCTCGGTTTACGATCGCTGCGGTTTGCGATTGATCGGTTTCCGAACGCCGCGGACCCGGAAGTGCTTACATCCGGGTTCTGCGGCGTGCAGATACGCAGAAGCGATCTGCGTAGCATGCGCATGCACAGAAGTGATCTGCACGATGCGCGCATGCACAGAAGCGCTCTATTGGCGCTTCGCGCATGCGCAGAAGAGGCGCTCCGTTTACGGACTGCTTGGGGAGCAACTGGCTCCCCGGAACCAATTGCATCCGTAAACCGAGGTACCCCTGTATTTCCTTTGGGTGCCATCTCTTCCTTATGTTTGGCAGCAAGCTCACTGTCAGGACATGTTTGAACTGTGGGATACCCCTGACCATTAGGTCAAGTCGTGACCGACTCTGGGGTTGCGGCGCTCATCTCGCGTTATTGGCCGAGGGAGCCGGCGTACAGCTTCCAGGTCATGTGGCCAGCATGACAAAGCCGCTTCTGGTGAGGTACCGCTGTAGCGGTACCTATTTATCTACTTGCACTTTGACGTGCTTTCGAACTGCTAGGTTGGCAGGAGCTGGGACCAAGCAACAGGAGCTCACCCCGTCGCGGGGATTTGAACCGCCGACCTCCTGATCAGCAAGCCCTAGGCTCAGTGGTTTAACTCACAGTGCCACCCGCGTCCCAAAAGGAAAGAGGAGCACTAATCCACTAATGCAAGGTTTCAGGCAGGAGTCTTTCCCCAATTCTACCTGGAGACACCAGGGATTGAAGCAGATTCAAAAAAGCAGATGTTTTTACCGCTAAGCTTTGGCCTTTCCCTTGACACTCTGACTGGCAGTGGCTCTCCAGTGGAGACAATTCACACCACTTGCTGCTGCAGGCAGCCGTAGGGGTGGGGCCTGATGCCTTCTGCAGTCAAAGCATGTGTTCCCTGCTCCTGAGCTAGAACTCGCTAGCAGCCTCATGCTCGGCATTGTTTGGGAATTTGAAGAAACAAAATAATAATAATTGAAAACAAGGGTTAACATCGGGGCAGTTTTCTGAAAGATTCAAAATGGCATCCAATTGTAATCCAAACATAGACGGAAACCAGCTCCATGATCTCTGGAACCATGATGCAAAATTGGTTAGCATCAGTGCAATTCTGAAAGGTTTGATCCGCCTGGCATCCAGTTGTACCCAAACCTAAGCAAAAACCTGTTCGGCTATCTCAGAAACCATTATGCAAAGATGTGGTTATGATATTTGGTTTGGAAAGGTTCAGGTAAGTCCATTTGTCTTTCGAGCCACATTGGCAAGTGACTCCCCAGGGGCTCAGGCAGACGGAGGGTCTTCCTCACCACTTGCTATCTGATCCTTTCAGCTGGAGATGTCAGAGATTGAGCCTGGATGTTTCTGCATGCAAAGCACATGAGTGCATGTTGTCTGACTAGGAACCAGTGGAGGCTGGTCCATTAGGGTGAATGGGGCACTGCCCCATCAACCTCGGACGTTGTATGGGGTAAAAGTGCCATAGGATAAATAAAGACTTCTTTATTTCCCAAAAAGTCAACTCTTGTCACCCCTGCCCTTAGACGCTGACAGCTGTCACAGAGCAGTTTTGAGATGCAAATAATGTGCTAGCCTAGCTTGTTGCAAATAATGTGCTAGCCTAGCTTGTTGCTGGCAAACCTGACTTAATTTTCAGCAAAGCCCTGTGATACAACCACACGTTTAAGGTGTTAATAAAGGAGGGCACACATAACAAAAAATTAATA
This sequence comes from Zootoca vivipara, assembly GCF_965207765.1. Classification (NCBI taxonomy): domain Eukaryota; kingdom Metazoa; phylum Chordata; class Lepidosauria; order Squamata; family Lacertidae; genus Zootoca; species Zootoca vivipara. The sequence continues at coordinate 36,286,798 of NC_142595.1, forward strand.
AACAAAGCAGTACTCAATTCATGCTTCTTCCTGACAGCACAGCATGTCTTCTCGACCTGCATCTCACTCCCTGCAGCACAGCACCCCCTACAGATCTCCCACTGCCATTTCCTGCCAGCCCTGAAACAGCTGTCAATTCATGCTAACTCAGTGTTTTTCCTCAATCAGCTTGTGCTGAGAACACACAGCATCCTGCTCCCCGAGGGCAGCAGGATGGGGGGGGGGACCGTGGCACCAGATGCTTCAGCCTGCCCGTAATTGCATGGATGAACACTCTAAAATCGCCACTTGGCCCTCTGTGGATTTTACTTAACACCTTCAGGCCTGGACCTTCCTGTCCTAGTCTCTTCCTTTAGCCCAGGCACCCCCAAACTCGGCCCTCCAGATGTTTTGGGACTACAACTCCCATCATCCCTAGCCAACAGGACCAGTGGTCAGGGATGATGGGAACTGTAGTCCCAAAACATTTGGAGGGCCAAGTTTGGGGATGCCTGCTTTAGCCCTTGTCTAAAGCATAGTTTCATGAGAAAATCTGCCTCCTAGTGGCCAACAGAGGGAATGCTGGACAATCCAAGGAGAGGTGCCCCAGGATTGCTGCAAAGCAACCGTGAGCCATTCAGAAAAAACAGAAACATTGCTACTACTCCCGCTAATGCTGAACTTGAGTGATCTGTGCCAATCCAAATGTGGCCAAAAAGAGACAAAAACAGCCATTCCAGCATGCCCAGCTAATGTATGCAGAGTTTCAAAAGAAATCAAGCCAGACCCCCTAGAAGGGGCAAATTCCTCCAAACAATACATGTCTACTGAGCATGCATGTTCCGCAGGAGTGACTCGCCCTGCTCAGTTACTCTTATCTCCTGTTCTAAGCAAGGCTTGTGCAACAGGCTTTTGAAAGCCATTTCAATGGCTCTCACCTGTGTATGCAGGGAGGAGGAAGAACCAGGAGAAAGGAACTGGTGGTGGAGGGAAGACAGGAGCAGCCGGAAGAGCGAGAGACAGAAGGGAAAGGGGGGGGCAACAGATGAGGTCGGGGAGGAGATAGGAGCAACAAAGAAGGGGGTGAGGAATCAGGAGCCAGAAAGAGCAGGAGCAACAGGTGGAACAAGGGAAGCAAGAAACAGAGACTATATGGAGCGAGCACATCATTCTGCAGCAGGTCCCATTTCCATTCAGGTTCTGAACAGGTGTCACTGTGATGGAACACATGCTGACAACCTGCTGGGCCTCGTTCCCCTTCCAGAAATCCAGGAATCTACGCAAGGTTGCAGGTGGTGATACCTTGCAACACAAACTGCAGCGTATTTCTGCACCCCCACCCCAAGAGGAATGCTGCTTTTCAGGGACATACGTAGCCAGCATGGAACAGGAGCTTTGTTCAGGCCTCTCAGGAGAGTGTGATAGCAGGAAGGGGCGGGGGGAGATTTCTTCTGAAGGAGGGAAAGGAAGAAGTCTCCTCTCACCTCTCTGGAAGAGTTCCCCTGCTCTGCCCTACAGCGCTAGAGATTTCAAACGCCCGGGGGGGGGGGCTACCAACCCCCTGAATCTAATCACTTTGTAGCTAAATGGGGAGAGGAGCGTTTTGGTGAGAGGGAAAGGAAAAAAATGTATTCTTTTCCCTTTTGCTTCTCCTGAAACATCCATGGGTGCTTTTCAAATCTCATAGCATGCATTCCCCAACCCTAATCCTGTCCCCCTCTAATACATTATTACCCCCCTCCCCCATTTTCCAGCTTCTTCTTCTCTCTCTCTTGCCACCACAGCATTCCATGCATTCTGGAAGCTCACAGGTCCTTCCTTGTCCCACCAACTTTTGGGAGATTAACTTTTCCTTTTAAGTTGCAAATTTATACACTTGGAAATCCCCAGAGTACATAAAAAGTACTGTCCTATATTTGGGTGGCCCCATTTTATTTCCAAACCAATAGACTCTCAACCGCCTGAGCCGCATTTGAGGGATAATAATAACAATAATAGCAACAAGAACAACAATATGCAAGTAAGTTAAAAAATCATATCCAAGTCACCAAGCAAAAGGAAATATGAGGAGTGAAGAACTGGAAAACCAGCCATGAGCCATTGGGAACCACAATCCTCTCTCCCTAGCCTCATAGTCTACTTTCTGAATTAAGGGCGAGATGGTTGGACAGTGTTCTCGAAGCTACTAACATGAGTCTGACCAAACTGCGGGAGGCAGTGGAAGACAGGAGTGCCTGGCGTGCTCTTGTCCATGGGGTCACGAAGAGTCGGACACGACTAAACGACTAAACAACAACATCATTCTTTTAATCCACCTTGTTCACACAGAGGATTAGATTTAGATTTAAATTTAGATACCTCAAAAAGGGTAGAGTGTCACCCCCCCCAAGTGTTTTCCATGTATACTTATTCTTTCTTTCTTATTTTCTTTATTTCCGTCATCCTTCATTCCTTCCTCAATGTGTGTTGCGCTTGACACTGATGCATGGCACCAGCCATACACATGGCATTTTACTAAATACAAAAAGACAGGTCACTGCCCTGAGGAGCTTACAGCTTGAAATTCTTCACAAGAGAGGCTGCTGTGGAAGGGGAGAGAGATGAAGGCAGAGGAATTGTCACAGCTAAAAATTGGCCGCTGTTTCTTTAATGCTAAAAGAACTAAGTCAGCATGAGTCAGCCGCCTACAATGACTTATGCAACCTTTCACCTTAATTGTATCTGTATATATAGAGTGGTCAATGTTAGTGTTGGTGGTTGGTAGAAAGCTGGTTGCGTTTGAGGTGTAAAGCTGTTGGTCGTGGTTGGAGAAGTTTCTGTTTTTGTAATAAAAGCAGCATTCTGCAAAGTACTCTTTTTCAAGGACTCTTTGTGCTGACCAGGGTCCAAGGACTAGGCAAAGGAGCTCAGAACCTTTGTTTTTTCCAAACCACTGACAGGAATAATAAGGGTTTATTTGGTAATATAAAATGCTCAGCTATGCTTGTGTAAGGAGATGAAGTTGGGATGGGGGAGAGAAATGATTCAGTTTGCATTTAAAAAGAAAAATTATCTTTAATTCTCACTTTCTGAAACAATAAGTGAACCAAAATGCAGTTGTGCGTCCGAATACACACTTTTTCGAATTTTGCAATGCAGTTTTCACTGCGTCAGAATACACACTTTTTCAAATTTTGCAATGCAGTTTTCCCTATGCAAACTGTACATATACATGCATATTTTCTATTTGTATTAGGGAAAGCTGCTTTGCAAAAATGTGTTTATTAGGCAAAACTGCATACAAAAATTTACAAAATAAATCTGTTAGTTTCACATTTTTTCTGTCAGTTTCTGTTAATTTCCTGTCTAGTTTTCATTTTTTTCGAACTTAAATTCTATTCTGCACATTCGCACATCACTGTGTGATTTTTTTTTATGTCCTCAGAAAAAATAATCAGCATTTGCCCTATTTTTGCAAAGAATTTTTCCCTCTTACAATGCATTTTTGTACACACACACACACACCAACAACAATAGGTGCATTTTTAACCCTGATATGTGCATTTTCGTAGCCATTACTTGGCTAGAGCCCTGCATTGCAAAATTCAAAAAAGGTGAATTTCGAAGGTTGGTTGGGTTCAGGAATTGTTTCAGAAATCACAAGTTTGGTGGGTTTTCCTTTAAGTGCAAATGGAATTTGATTTCTCCCCCAGCAATTCTGGGTTGCATCAATAGGAGTATAGCATCTAGATCTAGGGAAGTAATAGTACCACTGTATTCTGCTCTGGTCAGACCTCACCTGGAATACTGTGTCCAGTTCTGGGCACCACAGTTCAAGAAGGATACTGACAAGCTGGAACGTGTCCAGAAGAGGGCAACCAAAATGGTCTAAGGCCTGGAAACGATGCCTTATGAGGAACGGCTTAGGGAGCTGGGTATGGTTAGCCTGGAGAAGAGAAGGTTAAGGGGTGATATGATAGCCATATTCAAATATATGAAAGGATGTCATATAGAGGAGGGAGAAAGATTGTTTTCTGCTGCTCCAGAGAAGCGGACATGGAGCAGTGGATTCAAACTTCAAGAAAGAAGATTCCACCTAAACATTAGGAAGAACTTCCTGACAGTAAGAGCTGTTCGGCAGTGGAATTTGCTACCAAGGAGTGTGGTGGAGTCTCCTTCTTTGGAGGTCTTTAAGCAGAGGCCTGACAGGCATATGTCAAGAATGCTTTGATGGTGTTTCCTGCTTGGCAGGGGGTTGGACGGGATGGCCCTTGTGGTCTCTTCAAACTCTATGATTCTATGAATAGTCCTTATTGAGTATTCGTTCAGATCTATTTGTGGGGCGATTATAAGGCAAGGAGCAGTCTGCCTGAATTCATCCAGGTTTGCTTTTGGGGTAGTTATTCACCTTCCCGTTAATTGTTTGTCCATCCCGCACTTTTCAGTCCACTCCCCCACCACTTTCCTAACCGCAGAAAGGTCAGGTATTTTTTGTAACAGGATTTGTTGCATCAGGCCAACAGAGCACATTAATTCCCTTTAATTGCTCAAATTTCTGGTATGCACTTGAATCCCTCCCACAAAACACTGATGGTCTGGAGATGACCACTTGCTAATCCTGACAACAAGCCTGAAAGGTCAGTCAGCATTGCTATTGTCTGCATTGTGTACTGCGGGGGAGGGGGAGGGAAGGGAGGACTGAGAGATAGCAGTTTGCCTAATGCAGGAGTGGGAAACTCACGGCCCCCCAGATATTGTTGGACTCAAATGCCCATCAGCTCAGGCCATTTACAATTGCAAATGCAGAAGGAGGAAGCGCTGGCATACATGCTCGGAAAGAACTTGTTGGAAACAACGCTTGCTTTCCGTGGAACTTCTAAACAAGTGTGCCTAGCAGTAGACAGACTTGTACATGATTTTGGTGCTGTGATACTTGCTGTTAAGCAGGGCAGTGTGAATCCAAAAGAGGTATTGCAGCTGGTGCAAGTTCCAGAGGCTTGTGAAAATGCCTGGAGGTATTCCGGTCCCAGCAGGGGGTGCTGTCGTAAGGTGGGGCAAGAGGCGGCGCCCCCCCGCTGCTGAAAGAGCTTTTCATTTTGGCCTCCGCATCGTCAAAACCTTCAGAGGCGCACAGGCACACACACATCCAGACTGTCTATGCGCCCTGAAGCCTTAAAATAACCCTGATTGCCTAGGCGATGAAGAGCAGGAACAGGTGCTCCGCACATTTGCCAAGGCCGCCGGGGGGGTGGGGTGAGGTAGCTGCTGTTCCAACCCTGGCCTCACCCTGGGAAGTCAGGGCATTGGGTGGAGAAGGCAGGGGTGGGGTGAGGGTGGTCAAGCAACTTTTCAGCACTGCATGCAACGTGTTGACCTAGATAGGAGCCAAGAGAAGCTGCAAGGAGCCCTCACAGAAGACCCAGCTTAAAGCTTGGGGGGGTTGCAAACAGGGTTCCGGGTAGCTATTCTAGAGCCAAAATAGATCCCTTCAAAAGACAAGGGGGAGCAGGGCAAGGGGCAATGATGTGGCCAAATTTTTTCCTCCAGGACGAGGAGGGGCGCATGGGGGGGCGCACACGGGCAGGGGTCAAGCGGCGCAAGGTCCTGACGGATGAGCAAGAGGGCAAGATCAAGCTGGCCTTTTTTGTGGCCATCGTGGGGATGACCCTGACAGTGCTGGCCGTGGGCACAGAATTCTGGGTGGAGCTCAACACCTACAAGCAGAACCAATCCCTCGTCTGCGAGGCGGCCCACTATGGCTTGTGGAAATTTTGCCACAAGAAACTCTGGATGGATGTTGTGGAGGAGGAGAGGGCTACCTGTGGACCCGCAGAGCTGCCTGGAGGTAATGGTTTACCTGAGCATGTTCCCGTTTTCTTTTCCCTTACTCCCCCACCACCCCACCCACACTTTCATAAACAAACACAGACACAGACCTAACAATCTGCACCCAGTTCCTGAAGTTGCCCTCTCCCTTTGATCAGCTTCCTCCACTTCCCAACATTGTTGTGTCCAACCCCCACCCCCACCATCCTCTCTGCTATGCATCCAGGGAATGTGGGCTGGTGTTTCCATGTGATACAGCACGTGCAATGCATTACATGCAGGATCATAAGGGATGGGATGTGTGGACTAACAAGGGAAGATGGTGGCTAGACTTGGACTGCTGGCAGCCCCTGGTTAAGTGTGAGGACCTCCTCCCCAGTTTAGTAAAGCCCCCATTATCTGTTCATCAATTAATTTTCTCTTTGCATATGCCACCCCTACCCAACACATTGTTCTCATCTGTTTACCAAAAAGCAGTCCAGTGTGTTTGTCTTTCTCCCTTTCCTTTTTTGCTCCACCCCAGTCACATCCATCAGGCCTTCATGTGACCCGCGGCTCACAACCTCAGCCTTGGTATCTGTTTGCAATTTCAGGCTTAGCCCAAGAACTTGCAATGCAGAATGCTGATGCGCTGATTATTACCTCCTGCTAATGAAGGATAATTCCCTTGCCTCCGCTAGCATCTTTCTTCCATCTCCCATTCTACAGGGATAGGCTCTACCTGAACACAGTATAGTTTGAAACAGGGGAGTTATGTTTGACAGTATCATCTTCTGTTTGACGTAAAGATGACAGTTCACAGAACCAGGATACTCCATAGAGACCCCAAAGCCAAGTTTTCCATATTAGCTGTAACTATTTTTTCACTGCGTGTGTAAACTGGGGGGAAAAGAGTGCCTCTGAGACTGTGCAGAAAGCCTGCCAGCTAACACAACAACCAACCCCTACATATCGGATGTTAGATCAGCAGAGCTTCTAGGGAAAGAGATGGCCAGGGCACTGGGGTGGGTAAGAGGGATTGCCCCTTTCAGAGATATCTGAGGCCTCCTTTCTGAATATTAATACACTTTTGAAAAATGGAACAGCCAAAGTAAACATGATGTTATTCACACAATTAGTAATTGTGCAAATGCTGTTTGCAATTAGACATACCAGACCACCGATAGTGTGTCTATTTGCCCCCATCACAGACCCAAACCAGATTGGGGGGTCCCCCACACAGCTATTAACTAATAAAAAAAGGTTGCTTAATAGCATTGGGTCTGCTGTTGCCTTAAGACTTTCATTATTTTACTTATCAAGATATAAGGAAAAGGAAAAGCAATGTAAGTAGTTTTCTACTCAATCATTCATTACAAAATCATGCAATTAAGTAACTGCAATATTGAACTCCCTGTATTTATGTTCTGGGTGTTCTGCAGATTCTGCTCCTGCCCAGGCCCCATTGTCACAAAATCTCTGCCTACAAGTCTGTGTGGCTTTCAGGCAGGCTCAAAATGTGGCATTTCCCATTATAGGCATTGAGAAATGGATTAACCCAGCCATCTATTTGTGGGCCCATTTGCACGATGGTTTTCACTTCACGGCAGCAGGGTGTGGGTTCCATGTGCGCCACACGATGCACTGACTAGCTAATCTGTCCATCCGTCTCCCCTCTGTGATTTTTGTCTGTTTATTCTTTGTGTGTTTTCAGAATTGTTTTAGAAGCAGCTTTGTGTATGTGAGGTGGTGTTTGGGGTTTTGTTGTTATTCTGCTGGTCGGATTGCGGCATGGCGCAGTTATCACTGAAATCACTGGGAGTGCCTTAAACTTGAAAAACTTTTTTCCCAACTCTCTCCCCCTCCCCACTTGTATCATAACTTATGGATAGAAGGAGTGGCTTCTTGGGCCAGAAATTGTTATCAGCTGTTTTCATTCCTGAACCTCCATTTTGCAACAAAAGGAAAGAGAAGGGCTTTGTTTTGGAGAAGCAGCGAGGAACTGCTTTTTAACTTCATTTGTATTGCCGCATCCCGTGAAGCAGGGCAGAGTACTTTTAGCTTTAGGTTTTGTCCACTGTATCTGCCCACCCACACACCAACTGACTCTTGCCAGCGTCGGAGGAAGCCGCTCAGGCGCCTGGGGTGACACCCCCAGGGCCTCCAGAGTCTGCCTGCCTCCTCCCACTCAGCCACCCTACAATTGGGGGGGAGGCAGCAGGCGGACAATTTGGGCAGCGCGGAGCCTGCGCACACCCAAGCCACCACGTCTCTCCCAGCACAGCAGGCCCTGTGGTGAGTGCTGCCTGACCTTTTGCGCGCCCCCGCCCCCCGCGGCCAGTGGTGACACCCGGGGCAGCCAGAACCCACCACACCCTTCTTCCTCCGCCCCGACTCTTGCACAGCCATTTCCCTGACTCCTCTCTCTATAAGAGAGAGAAAATGCTGTCTACTAATCAGCAACTTGCTCTGGCGTGCTCTGGTCCATGGGGTCATGAAGAGTCGGACACAACTAAACGACAAAACAACAATCCGCAACTTCCCACTGTAATCACTGGGTTGTAGCAAGGAATTCAATATGAATTTTATTAATATAGCACACACTGACCACCAAATTGGAATTCCATTTGTAAGATAAAGCGACACAGCAATGCCTCAGCTGGGAAGAGCCACCCGGTACAGATTGCCCCTCAGTCTTCTCCTGCAACAACCTCTGCAGGTGTGCAACTTAATCTTAACGAACATTTTCTTAGTTACAGGTAGGTAGCCGTGTTGGTCTGACGTAGTCGAAACAAACAAACAAAAAACCCTTCCAGTAGCACCTTAGAGACCAACTAAGTTTGTCATAGGTATGAGCTTTCGTGTGCATGCACACTTCTTCAGAGACACTGAAACAGAAGTCAACAGAAGTCAACAGACCCTTATGTATAGTCAGAGGGTGGGGGTGGGGTATTAGAAGAGTCGTGGGAATGGGTGATTGGCTGATAGGAGTGGTAAACCTGTTGACTGTTAACGACTGCAATTGGTCTTGCAGGAAAAAGCAAGGGGTGAGGTGGCTAAAGAAAGCTTTATCATGTATACTGAGATAAGAATCCAATGTCCTTATTCAGACCAGGTCTCTCCATGGTTTTAAGCTTGGTAATGAGTTGCAATTCAGCAACTTCTCTTTCCAGTCTGTTTCTGAAAATTTTCTGTACCCTGTTTCTCATATTTTAAGACATACCCATAAAATAAGCCATAGCAGGATTTTTAAGTATTCAAGGAATATAAGCCATACCCCGAAAATAAGACATAGTGATAGGCACAGCAGCAATGCCGGCCACGGCAGAAGGAGGAGGAAAAAAATAAGACATCCCTTGAAAATAAGCCATAGTGTGTTTTTTTGAGGAAAAAATAAATATAAGACGTGTCTTATAATATGAGAAACACGGTAATACGACAGCTACTTTGAGATCTCGTATAGAATAAGAATAACATTTTCTTATTATTGTTAACTCTGTCTCAAGCCTTCCTAGACTATGCATTGGATGATGTCTAGTTTGGATGGGAAATCAGTATGCAGAATCATAACCTGTACAGGTCTATTTTCTGATTCTATTTTTTGTTCCCCCGGCTTATGGTTTGGATGCAGAGATCTTTTAAATAGTTCTTTTTCTCACTTGGCTGCTTTTTGACAGCTACGATGGGTCATTTGCAGAACTTACCGTATACGTGTGTGGCTTTGCACTAGAACCTGTGATCTCAACCTGGAGTGTAGAGACTTTGCATACACAGAAATACACGTACAGTGGTACCTTGGTTTAAGTATACAATTGATTCTGGAAGTCTGTACTTAACCTGAAGCGTACTTAACCTGAAGCGAACTTTCCCATTGAATAATGGAAAGTGGATTAATCCGTTCCAGACGGGTCTGTGGAGTACTCAACCTGAAGCGTACTTAACCCGAAGTATGAGTGTAATTGGTTCTGGAAGTCCGTACTTAACCTGAAGCGTACTTAACCTGAAGCGAACTTTCCTATTGAAAGTAATGGAAAGTGGATTAATCCGTTCCAGACGGGTCCGCGAAGTACTTAAACTGAAAGTACTCAAACCGAAGCGTGCTTAAACCGAGGTATGACTGTACAGGATTCCTCACATAAAGACAAACCCATACAGCTGGTCTCCCTTGCCCCAAATAGGCTACATATATAATTCTAAGCTGCAAGCGTCATGCGTTTCACTCCTGAACTTGTTTGCTCATCGCTGTTGTTCATTCGCACATCTTTCAATGTAAATCCATTGCTTGGCTTTGAGGTTGAGTAAAATAAGGGACAGATGACAGAAGACTGGTTTGCGATAGAGGCAGAGAAGACTGTGTGCACAGAAAACCCGTAAGTTTGAAGAAAAGTTATTTTGGGGTTTCGCAGGGCCAGATTACATATTACACCCAAAGATCCCTGGATGATCTCCCATTGCTGATGTTAAACGAAATGCACCTGCAAGGAAGGAAACTGCCTTATACCAAGTCAGAGCATTGATCTATCTTGCTCAGCATTGTCCACACTGACAGGGAAGTGGCTCTCCAGAGTTTCAGGCAGGGGTCTTCCCCAGCCCCACATGGGGATGCCAGGGAATGAGATTGGGACTGTCTGCATACAAACGAGAGGCTCCACCACCAATATGATTGAGGCAGAAACACCGAGGTTGAGGTTACTTAACCCTTTGCCTGCACCCCTAGCCCATGCTACTTTTCTGATCTAAACTGCTATACCACACAAACTTTTTGTTGTGCTGTAACCCCTCTGGACCGCAATAATGTGGTAGCATTCATTGAAGAATTAATTCACAACTATCGAAGCAGAATTAATTCACAACTGATGCACTGTTGTGTCAAGAGTATGTTGCAGAATACATCAGCAACAAGACACCGGGGGGGGGGGGGCTTCATTCATTCTGTCTGTGTCACACTGAAAGTGTAATATATATTTATACAGGTCAGGTACAGAAGACTAATAAATGTGTGGTACAGAACTAAAAAATGTGTAGGGTTTAGGAATTAAGCCAACAGGCACAATGCTACCGTGCTGTTTGAAAACTATAGATTCAAAACTATAGATAGATAGTTCAAAACTATAGATTTCCCAGCAATGTGAAACAGCTAAATTAGGTTTCAACCTGAGAACAAGGCAGTGGTGGGCTTTGGGCTTAAAATTTCAGCGGCACCCTGTTACAGCCTGAAGAGGAATGGGTGTGAAACCACAGTCAGCCTAAGGGAGAACCACTGTGGGAACTCCTTTCTTCTTAGGGAGGGGGTACTTTCCCCTAATATAATTGATTTTTGCAGCTATTTTTTGTGAATCTGTGCACTTTCCCCTAATATGTGCATTTCTGTACACATTTTTGTGTGTGCAAAATTCAGAGCAGTGCAAATTTCAAAGAATCCCCCGTGTTACAGTTTGCGTGTTCTCCAAATTATGTAGTTTCTCATTAAATGGCAAAACAAAATCAAGTTTCTCTCCCATTCCTAATGTTCGCATATATGCATTTGTACGCAGTGCTGGCCCAGGAGACTTGGATGCCTGAAGCAGGGCCCAAATAACAGGTCCCCACTTTGAAAATTTTTGTTTGCTTCACCCTCCTTTATGACAGAGCTGACCCTATGTCCACACACGGGACAGAAAGAGAGGCAGAGAGATTTCACCTTATTTGGTCTTCACTCCTGTCAGGGATTATTGTGACTACTCTTGAGTAACGACCTTCCACATACTTGTCTTTCAAAAGTCTTCTCATTCCGTATCAGAATCCGGCACTGCCCCTTTACGCGATTTGGACCAGCATAAAAGCCTCAGGACAGCCAATCTCCTCCCCTTTCTCCTCCTCAATTCCAGAGTCGGGGGGAAGGGTCTACGTTCTGCCTGCGTCCTCTCCTCTCTTTCCCTCTCCCTCTCTTCCTGTCTGTGGAGCAGGGGCTCCTGGATGTTGCCAGAGGTCTGGCACTCCCTTTCCATCTCCTGACTTTCCTCATCCGTCCCTTCGCTTTCATGACTGCTTGGAGAAGCCCTTCTACTTACAACTCCCATCATCCAAGACAGCCATTTTAAAGAGATTCAGATCCACACAGAAAGATGGAACATGAATTAAGTTCATTTCACGTTTAAAGGCAGATATACCTAATTTGCACTTCCCAAAACAATACGTGAACACAACCATTCATTGGAGGTCTCATTTCTCCAAATTGAAAATGGCATTCTCCGGGCAAATAATGTGTGCAAAAGAGCACAGATAAGTGTGTATAAATGTGCATATTAGTGAGAAGAACATTTAAAAAGTGCATTGTATTAGGGGAAATTGCTTGCAAAACTTGCAAATTAGGAAAAAATGCATATACAAGTGTATTAGGAGTAATGCACACTGAAAAAGCTGACATTTTCATGAGGACTTAAAAAATCGCAAACTGACACAGTAATGTGAACTGAACTTCAGATATGAACAATGAGAAACTGAGCAAAACTGAAATGGACAGATTTGGTCATCATAACTGTTATGTACTGAGCTGAATCCTAGAACAATAGGATTCAGAATCAGCGGGAGCTACCCAATCCAACTCCAGGTGGAAGTGAATCCGCAACCTGATTGGCCTGCTGGAGCAGCCAATCAGGCGGCTGGCAGAAGTGAATCTGCTACCTGATTGGCCTGTAGGAGCAGCCAATCAGGCTGCAGGCAGAAGTCAATCCATAATATAATTGGCCCACAGGTGTAGCCCTGAAGTAGCCAATCACGCAAGGCCCATTGTGTAAATAATGTATATAAGCAGATGGTTTGGGGAAAAGATTCATTCGTCTTCTCTTCTCCTCCTTGATGACTATGAGCTGAATAAAGAGCATGAAATTCACTCTTGACTCCGAGCAGGGGAAGCAGAAGCAGTAGGCACAGAGGGGCGCCCCGAGGCTGGAAGGACACCGGAACCAGAGCTACAACCTAGTGGTTCAGTGGCGCCAGACCAGACAGCCCTGGCACAGCCAGCAGCCTCGGAACACGAGCCAGAACCAGAACCCCCTTCCAGGGAAAAACATTCTTCATAGTGGTGGATTCCTACACCAAATGGCTGGAGGTCGCACTGGTACCATCCACTTCTACGGCGGCAGCCATCCGGGTACTACGTAAGCTGTTTGCGACCCACGGGCTCCCTGACACCCTCGTCTCGGACAATGGAACCGCATTCACGTCAGAGGAGTTCCAGACCTTCACCGCGCAGAACGCCATCCGCCACATCCGCTCAGCACCATTCCACCCTGCCACCAATGGCCAAGCGGAGCGCATGGTGCGGACCACCAAGGACAGCCTCCGCCGCATGACACAAGGGGACTGGGAATACCGCCTTGCCGCATTTCTTCTAGCACAGCACAGCACCCCAAGCACAACGACGGGCCGGAGCCCAGCTGAATTACTAATGGGCCGGCGCCTTGCAACTAGACTGGACCGACTTCACCCCGACAGAGCTCAGGATGAGGTAGTGGTGGGGAAAGGCAGGAACCCCCGGACATTTGTGGCCCAGGACCCAGTGTATGCAAAGAATTTTGGGGCAGGCCCAGCATGGGTACCCGCCACAGTCACCAAGGTGACCGGTCCCGTGTCGTACGAGGTACTAACGGAAGGGGGGCAATGTTGGCGCCGCCACTGCGACCAGCTACTGCGACGATTCCCAGGAGGAACCCGGGAGGAGAGCGGGACAGAGGGGTCCCAAGGGGACAGCAGGGCAGTGAGGCCTGTAGAGCGAGAGGGGTGGGCAGGGGAAGCAGAAGCAGTAGGCACAGAGGGGCGCCCCGAGGCTGGAAGGACACCGGAACCAGAGCTACAACCTAGTGGTTCAGTGGCGCCAGACCAGACAGCCCTGGCACAGCCAGCAGCCTCGGAACACGAGCCAGAACCAGAACCCCTGACCAAGGAACACCCCAGGCCACAACGCACACGGAGGCGGCCAGCAGACCTTGGGGACTACGAATGCAACTTCCCGGGCAGGACTGGAACTTAGAGGGGAGGGGTGTTATGTACTGAGCTGAATCCTAGAACAATAGGATTCAGAATCAGCGGGAGCTACCCAATCCAACTCCAGGTGGAAGTGAATCCGCAACCTGATTGGCCTGCTGGAGCAGCCAATCAGGCGGCTGGCAGAAGTGAATCTGCTACCTGATTGGCCTGTAGGAGCAGCCAATCAGGCTGCAGGCAGAAGTCAATCCATAATATAATTGGCCCACAGGTGTAGCCCTGAAGTAGCCAATCACGCAAGGCCCATTGTGTAAATAATGTATATAAGCAGATGGTTTGGGGAAAAGATTCATTCGTCTTCTCTTCTCCTCCTTGATGACTATGAGCTGAATAAAGAGCATGAAATTCACTCTTGACTCCGAGTATATTTCACTAACCCATATCTAACCCCCATTTCTTAGATTTCTTAGATTTCCAGGAAACTGATCATTAAACACAAAGGGAGAATTCCTCTCCCTTCAATAGAGAGACCATTAGAGAGAATATCAAATGGTCTAGGTTGTCATGCAAGAATGCAAAATTCTGTTCCTCCTGAAATTTCCTGTCCTACACAACTTTAAAAGGTTTTAAGAGTATATTATCCTTTGCTTCTGCATTGACACATCAGATGGGTTTTCTGAAACATCTTGCCACTAGCCACTGTCTGGAGTTGTTTCTGAATTTCGCCTAATTCCAAATCTCAGGAAATTTGGAGTAGCCTGTTCAGGGGAAACATCTATAGAGATTTCTTGACACACACACACACACACACACACACACACACACACTCAGCGCATTTTATTGGAATGATTCATGTATCTCTTCTCAATGTTGAAGCCAAGGTGTTAGTCTGTAGCCCCAGAAAGCATTACTCTTTCCACTTGATATATGCTAATATCAGCTATTTATTACATTTACATCCCACCCTTCCTCCAAGGAGTTTGGGGGTGACACACATGGTGCCCCCTTTTACCCACCCCCCCCAACACACATCCCTGTCAGGCACATTGGGCCAAGAGATGGTGACTCTCCTAAGGTCAAACAGTGACTGTCATGATGGAGTACAGATTTGTATCTGGGTCTACCCTAGTCCTGGTTTGCATTTCCTTGCCTGGTTTTTAACAATGCTGAAAGGCTCCTTGTTCAAGTGTGGATTATTTGATGGTGTTTTAATCAGTCTCTTTCTTTCTTTCTTTCTCTTCTTCTTTCTTTCTTTCTTATTTTATTCATCAGTTTCTTTCTTTCTTATTTTGTTTAGACTATTTCTATACTGCTTAATAGGGACGCAGGTGGCGCTGTGGGTTAAACCACAGAGTCTAGGGCTTGCCGATCAGTAGGTCGGCGGTTCAAATCCCCGCGACAGGGTGAGCTCCCGTTGCTCGGTCCCAGCTCCTGCCAACCTAGCAGTTCGAAAACACGTCAAAGTGCAAGTAGGAAAGTAAACAGCGTTTCTGTGTGCTACTCTGGTTTGCCAGAAGCGGCTTTGTCATGCTGGCCACATGACCTGGAATAGAGCAAGATGAGCGCCGCAACCCCAGAGTCGGTCACGACTGGACCTAATAGTCATGGGTCCCTTTACCTTTATACTGCTTAATATGTATAAGAAATATCCGAAGGCAGTGTACAGAAAACAAAAACAACAGTTATGCAGCTCTGCTCTTTATAGCATTTGCTCTCTAATGTAGAGGTGGGCAGCTGAGGTCCTGGGGAGCAGATACAGGCCATAAGACCATTTTATTCAGCCCTTGGCAGTCCTAACCAATTTTCATCAGGATGTAGTAAAAAGTTTGTTCCCCATCTTTTCACTCATAAGGGAAAAGCAAGAAAAACATTACAAAGCTATACACAAAGGAGATACTCCTTGCTTTAATTATCCTCTCTTGGATTTTTTATGTCAGATTTATGAAATTTGAGCTGTGCCTGAGTCCATGTGCTCTGTAACTTATGAAACCCTTACTGCTAGATAGGCCCAGCTTTACTATGGGTTAGGTGTCAGCTCATATACAGAAAATATAGTTCTGGTCTCCAGACTTCCTACTAGAGAACATATTTGCCCCTGAGAAAAAGACAATGTGCCTGTTCATGGTTTAATCCCCATTTTCCCTGAGAACTTTAACTTTCAATTTTTTATATATTAAATTTAGAAGCTGTAAAACAAGCAGGTTTGCTTTTTTTAAAAAAAAAATGCCCCTCCGTCCATTCTATATTAGTTAATTCCTGCTACCAACTACATATTCTGGGGAGAAGGGGAGGGAGGTGGGGAATCAATAATTAATGGATGCACATCAATCATGATTATGCATATCATTCCACAGTGAGAGCCACTGAATAGCTAAAGCCAAAAAGAGCATTTGTGTCTTTTAGACTTACTTATATGTGATGTCTGCTATTGAATTTGCATAATTTATTCCTTTTCTAGCATTTGGGGTGTGTCTCACAGAGTGAGTTGGGAGAAGATACAGCACAGTATTTCTCTACAAACACGTGAATTTTCTATTGCACAGTGTCTGCTTCTTTGAATGCAAAGATTCTCTGCTGCATGGAATCTTGTTTATAGAGTATCAGGTGTTTTGATGTAGGCAGGGATTTTGTGGCGATGAAGTCGCCTCTGGCAGTAATCGACTAGAGCTGCGCTAGCATCACAGAAGGACAAAGCATGTCTCTGAATGTCATTGGCTAACACAGTCTGGGCCTAGAGCGGGGAACGGGAGCAAGCAGTATGTAAGGAAGAAAGGACGGAAGTTGCAGAGGGCTTAGGGAAGAATGAGGCAGGGGCCTGGCAATTCAGCAGCCTAGTGAAGCAGAAGATGCAACTAGGGCAGAGGGTATGGTCCAGAAGGAAGGAGGAGAAAGAAAGCTTGGAAAGAATGGGCAGAGGAGTGAAGTGTGTATGTCATGGTGAGGAGGTAGAGCATAGCTGCCAAGTCCCGGTTAGAAAAATACGGGATCAGCAGCGCTGGCACCGGAAGTCCAGACATGTGTAGAAGCAACTTCCGGTGCTGGCGCTGCCCGATTTCCGGTGCCCAGACATGGACAGAGCGGCACCAAAAGTTGCTTCTACCATAGCTGCCAAGTCTCCCGTTTTCCCCGGGAAAACCCCTTTTTTACTTACCTATTCCCGGTGGTCCCCCGTATCACTTCGTCTCCCGTTTTTCTCCGTTATTTTCTCCTGCCGGCGGCCATTTTTTTCTTTCCGATTTGCCCTTCTATGGGCACCAAAAATGGCCACCGCCAGCTTCAAAAGCCGCATCTACGCATGTCCGGAAGTGCATAGACGTCACTTCCGGTGGTGGCGGCGGCCATTTTGGTGCCCATAGATGGGCGGAGCGACACCGGAAGTTGCGCCGGAGCACTTCCTGACATGCGCACAAGCGATTTTCGAAGCCGGCGGCAGCCATTTTGGGTGCCCATAGAAGGGCAAAGCGACACGAAGTTACATCGACACAACTTCCGGTGTCAAATGGCTGCCGGTCCCGGATTCTGCAGTCCGGAACTTGGAAGGTAAGCTTCTACGCATGTCCAGACATGCGTGGAAGCAACTTCCGCTGCCCGATTTCCAGTGCCCAGACATGGGCAGAGTGGCACCGGAAGAAATCCGGGATATTTCACCATTCGGGATGACAGCGGGAAACGGCTTTAAAAACGGAGGTTTCCCGAGGAAAACGGGAGACTTGGCAGCTATGGAGGTAGAGGTGAAGAAGGCTGAAGTTTGCCTATTAGTGTCTTAAAATGATGGGTCAAACTAATATTTATTTATACTATTACTAGGGGCAGTCGCCCCTGCTCATTCTACTCCCCAACCCCACCAACTTGCCAACCCCTTTGTCAACCCTGCTTTCTTCACAGCTGCCAATCCATCCTCCCTTTAACCCTCCCCTCCCCTCGCCTATCCCCTCCCCACTTGCCACAAGCCCCTCCCTTCAGCCTCAGAGCTCATCCCCAGTCCTTCCCCTCAGAGCTCACTACTACTCCTACCCGCTTTTAAAGGCGAGGGAAAGCACTTCAGAGCAGTTTCCTGAAGTGCCTCTCCCCACTCTGTTACAACCCCACTGCAGCTGCATTTAAAAGAAGGGGGAAGAAGCACTTCACAGAATGGTTTGTAAAGCACACACACACACACACACACACCGTTGTTAAGCACAACTGCAGTCGCATTGAATGAATGGAGGGAGGAACTTCACAGAGCAGTTTGTAACCACATTAAACCGCTCATCTGGGTCATTTCCCACCCTGTCATCATGCTGGAGTTGGCATGTCCACCTTGGCACCCGTTGAATCTTCAGCAAGATGACTGCCCTGCATTTTTATGTATATATTTATATCCCACCTTTTCCTTCTAGGAGCTCAAGGTGGCATACATGCCTTTTCTCTCTCCCATATTATTCTTACAGTAACCCTAAAAGTCAGGTTAGGCTGAGAGACAATGACTGGCCCAAAGTCACCCACCCAGTGAGCTTTCTGGCCAAGTGGGGACTTGAACCCTCTCCCAGGTCCTAAGTTCAACACACTAACCCAGGCACCCCCAAACTGCGGCCCTCCAGATGTTTTGGCCTACAGCTCCCATGATCCCAAGCTAACAGGACCAGTGGTTGGGAAAGATGGGAATTATAGTCCAAAACATCTGGAGGGCCGAAGTTTGGGGATGCCTGCTCTAACCTCTACACTGCTCTGGCAGGCCTCCAGCCGGCTTCTAATGCAGACACTGTGGAGTGATTCATGGCTACCTTTTGTCTAGAAGCAAGGGGCCATTTTGGCTGAGCAAGTACAGTCAAACCTTGGTTGTCAAATGTAATCCATTCTGGAAGCCCGTTCAGCTTCCAAAATGTTCAACAACAACCTAGTAAAAAGCAAAGTAGATCCCAGAAGCCTAAAGCCTGCCAAGCCCTGGTTTGGTGCCAGGCTCCAGGGTTAGCTAAACTAGTCAATAACTAGTGATTCTGAGGTCCAGGGTAGCATCTCAGCTCTACACCTAACCCTGCCATTTCCTGGGAACTGATACTAGAGGAAAATAAAAAATCATTTGTGGATCTTTAACAGTGCTGCTCCTAAAAGTTCCAATTTCTCACAGCTGAAGTGAACTGAAATAAATAAACAAATGGGGAGATAGGGAAACTCACATCTTGATAAAAGTGCTGAAATGGCTTGTTGTTGTTGCTGCTGCTGCTGCTGTTTAGTCATTTAGTCGTGTCCAACTCTTTGTGACCCCATGGACCAGAGCACACCAGGCACTCCTGTCTTCCACTGCCTCCTGCAGTTTGGTCAGACTCATGTTGGTAGCTTCGAGAACACTGTCCAACCATCTTGTCCTCTGTCGTCCCCTTCTCCTTGTGCCCTCCATCTTTCCCAACATCAGGGTCTTTTCCAGGGAGTCGAGTCTTCTCATGAGGTAGCCAAAGTATTGGAGCCTCCGCTTCAGGATCTGTCCTTCCAGTGAGCACTCAGGGCTGATTTCCTTAAGAATGGATAGGTTTGATCTTCTCGCAGTCCATGGGACTCTCAAGAGTCTCCTCCAGCACCAGCTGAAATGGCTACCATGGGCATAAAAACATGATGGTACCTTGGGTTACAAACGCTTCAGGTTACAGACGCTTCAGGTTACAGACTCCGCTAACCCAGGTTAGTTTCAGGTTAAGAACGGACCTCCAGAACGAATTAAGTTCTTAACCAGAGGTACCACTGTACTCCATTCTGATGTGTGCCGTGACAAAAAAAGAAGAAGCCTATATAAATTTTAAATCCTCCTGCAGTTGGTGCCCAGCGCTGCATCACTTCAACTTTCTCATCACCCATCAGAAGCATTCTGTTGATAAATGAGCTTCCTTGCATGATGCCACAGGCAAAAGATCACTGAAAAGTTCCTCTCTCTCAAGCACCGAGCAAGCCAATATATAACTATTCCTCTCCAATCTTGAGCACCTGCCAAAAGTTAAGATTATTTGAGAACCAAACTGCACATCACCTTTGCTGATTCTTTATGAATGAAATGCAGCTGTGGGAGCTCGTCAGCTTGATCAGAGCAGCTGCATGCACCACTTTCCAAATCAAAGTCAACCCCTCAAGCCTTGTGTGTGTCTTACAATGTGCATGTGTGAATGAGCCTTCAACACCGCTGGCTGAAATTTCATACCACCTCATGCTTCTGAGGTTGCCAACTTTTTACAGCAGCTATGCCTTTGTGGTTCAGGATTTCTTGTACAGGTGACAATGTTTATCCCTGCGCCGTGCAACGTTTCACCTGATGGTTTTTGCATATGAAACTGTTGTTAGAAGCACATGAGCCAACCAGGTTGGCTGCTGAAGTGTGTTAAGTAATTACCTGATGAGAAATTAAGACACATGTGTGAACTGGCAGAAAGCGTCTCAGTAGAGAAGCAATCTTGGCAAAAGACCCATTGCCCTGGGCTAAAGTTTGCCTGCTATCAATACAGTCATACCTCGGTTTAAGTACGCTTCGGTTTGAGTACTTTCAGTTTAAGTACTCCGCGGACCCGCCTGGAATGGATTAATCCACTTTCCATTACTTTCAATGGGAAAGTTCGCTTCAGGTTAAGTACTTAACCTGAGGTACCACTGTAACCATACTTTGAATTGCACCCAGAAATAAAGAAGCAAGCAGTATTGCTTCATTGCAGAATGGTTCCTGGTCATGCACAGAAACCCTGTATGCCTATGGTTTGTACATACTTGCGAGGTCTATTCTGAAGCACTGTATGGATGTTGTATAGATCACGGGTGACTAACCTCCACATGTTGTCTGATAATAATCCAGAACCAATTACACTCATACTTTGGGTTAAGTACGCTTCAGGTTGAGTACTCCGTGGACCTGTCTGGAACTGATTAATCCACCTCCCATTACTTTCAATGGGAAAGTTTGTTCCAGGTTAAGTACGCTTCAGTTTAAGTACTCTGTGGACTGTCTGGAACGAATTAATCCACTTTCCATTACTTTCAATGGGAAAGTTTGCTTCAGGTTAAGTACGCTCCAGGTTAAGTACGTACTTCCGGAACCAACTGTGTACTTAAACCAAGGTACCACTGTAGTTATGTCCTCTCAAAACTCACGTCAGCAGACTTACCAAGGCCAAAGTTAGAAATAATGAATTGCCAGGGCCAAATACTTGCTTGGTGTGCTGCTTTGACAGGATTTTCCTAGCCAACCTACATTTTTCTGAAGGCTTGCCCTTTTCACTCACACCCAAAAACCTTTCTGCTTCATTTCATCATAGCAGAGCTGCTCTTAAATCACTTCCCAGCTAAATGACCATGAACTCCAGGTGCAAACCTATCGCAAAAATGGGCTAAAAGAATCCTTTGATGGATTAATTCTTATCATTATGGTCCTTTTCCCCCAACAGCAACTACTCCATCCACAATCATCTTGCAGACAAATTGGAGAGCTTAGAATGCCAGACAAATGAGAGACAGACAGAGAGACGGAAGGAGCAGGATATAGTTAGCTTGGAGAAAAGAAGATTTAAACGAAGGCGTGATAACTGGTTTCAGATGCTTAAGAGGCAGATGGAATGCATGAAGGAAAACAGAGGGAATGATCAACCCTTCACTTCTGTACTGTGAAAAAAAGTATTGGGCTTTTGAATTAGGTGGGCTGGGTCAGTTTGGCTTTACACAGCACAAGAACAATGCCTAAAACAAGCCAGGTTGTGGCAGCTACTTCAAGAAACAGGTTCAGAACATAATTAAAGGGCATTGATTTCTTTCATTTATTAGATTTTAAAAGGTGGTATTATTAGTTTCATCAACAACATTCTCATTGTTCAGGATGTTTTGCAAAGTGTAAGAGATCAAGTCTCTGCCCCCAATGAATTTACAATCTATCTATCACACTTTATTTCATGATATGTAATGATTTGGAGGGAAAGAGTTTAGAATACTGGGCTGTTGTTTAATAAAAAGGCAACCTGATGAAGATGGGATAGGATTCTTGGTCATGGCAACGGCGACGCATGGATTTATCTGCACCACTAATTTATTTTAAATAACATTTACTCACCTAATTCACTCACATTCTATTAAAAAATAGTGTTACAGAACAGTCAAGAAGACAGAGAAGTCGTTAAAAACAGTAAAATAGCAGAAAAATGACAAAATACTAAGCAGCAGTAAAATGGCAAAAAAACATTGTTCAAATCAATTAGCAGCATTAAGCAACTAATGCAGCTGTGCAACCACTTCAGATGAATCTCAAACCAAAGCAAGCCTTGTCTGAAGTGAGTCAAGACAGCTCCAGATTGGTCAGAAGTGAGTTTGATTGATACAAAGTGCTTTGGACCAACACTCTCTAAGAAAGCCAGCAACCTGTCTCCAAAGTGTTTCAAAACAACACCAAATAAGAAGAATGCAAGGGTGGGGAAAGGGGAAGCAGGGGAGCCAACACTTTCTCCCATCAGTGTTTATGGGGGGGGGGTAGAGAAGTGATAACAATTGCTCTCACTGCCTTTCACTCATTGGTAAGCTCTCTGAACACTAGAAAGTATTTGATAGCATTTGCTGCACTTGTATTTTGCTTATTATTCAGTTTCCTACTCAGTCTTTCGTGTGTGTGTATATATACCTGTTTGTTTTCCAACCTTTCTTAATCCCTGTCCCATCCTCAGTCATTTGTTCAGTTTATATTTTATTAATCCTTCAGTTCATACCAGTACCCAACCTTTCTTATTTTAACTGTTGCTTGCGAGTCCTTTCCCAATCATTCCCAGTTCCATCCTTACTCTTAAAAATAAAGTTTGTTGTCTTAGTCCTATTATTGACTCAGGCTGTGTCACTTCCCTTATCCCTATCGCCTACAATTTTGGTCCAAGTTTTTTTTTTTAGCTTAGGTATTCGTTTTATTTACAGCCATGTTCTGTTTTCTGTGCCTGCCTTTGTTAGTACTTTGGCTTGAGTGTCTGTGCCAGAAAGTCTTATGAGTACATTGCACACAAGTCAGTGCACAAGTGTATAAATATTGAAGTTTTAGCACTAGCATGAGACATCTGCAAAGCAACCATGGTGCCACCACCAGAGGCAGAGATGGCAGAGCTGCCAGCCAGTACCAGAGGCAGAGCTGACAAGCTGGCAGTAACTGCAACAGCACTAGCTAAATTGGTCCTTTTCCCAGTTAAGCTAGTCTAATCCTAGTGCAGTCTGCGTTGGTGGGCAGCAGCAGCAGCCCATGCAAATTGTTCCTTGTCCTGAGTCTGCTGGTAGTGGGAATAAGCCTACTCCAATTGCCAAGAGGTTATTTGAGGAGGAAGTAGGCTTTGGCAGTAGCAGCATTGTAGGGGCATCAACTGTGGTTGGAAAGGGGAGGAAATCTAGTCCACTGTTGGACATCAACATCTCTGAGGAGATGTGTCTGCTGTCCTTAGCTGGCTGAACATGGGAGCTTGAGAAGTGGCAGGACTGAGCACTATGCTGACTGTACAGTCTTTAAAAATATATATGTTATTTTTTTGAAAAAGACATAATTTAAAGGTGGCTAGCACATACCCAAAACCCTGGATCCAGGCACCTGCAATTTGGTACAGCTAATCACCCCTGGAAGGCCTACCATGTCTCCAAGTTGCATGCACTTACGTAAAACAACAAGGTTATGGCCATTTTACCTTTAAAGTACCAATATTTTTTGGGGGGGGGTCATCTTTAACATGGCTAGCACAAAGGTATAGTTAATCCCCTCTGTGGAATCCCCTCCCACCAGATGTCAAGGAAATAAGCAACTATCTGACTTTTAGAAGACATCTGAAGGCGGTCCCGGTTTGGGGAAAATTTTAAATGTTTGATGCTTTGTTGGTGGTTTTAATGTTTGTTGTGTTGGAAGCCACCCAGAGTGGCTGGGGACGCCCAGCCAGATGGGTGGGGTAGAAGTAATTTTACTATTATTATTAGGCTACCATGTCACCAACTTTCATGCAAATAAAAATAAAAATGTCTGTGTTTGTTTCCCAATACAAGTTAAGGGGAGATCTGAAGGTTCATATTTCTGAATTCAGATTCGGGGTTCGAATCACATCAGATATGCATTGATCTGAACTGAATTAGACCCCAAACCCAAGGGCGGGGAGGCTTGCACATCCAACCGCCCACCATTTATTTATAAGTCAAGTTTCCAAATTTGGCAGAGACTTCTAAACTCTTTCACCTGAATACACATAGAACACATAGATACCTGCTGAAAGGAGCACATGCACACAGGGCTATTGGGCGCAAGGCTTGCATGCACACCCCACCCCTCTGCACAGTTTTAACCCTGTTTAGGCGAATGCCTGAAGACGACTACAGTGTATGAATGCAAAGATGCCCAATGTTGGGGCTTTCCCTGAAAATGACACACAGATTATAATCCTGTCCTTCCAATATGAAAATGAGCCATCACCCTGCAGCTCAAAAAAATAGTCCTGTGATACAGTTTCACTACAGAGCTCTGGAGACTGATCAGATTGTAACCAACTCTGGTTCAAGACAAAAAACAACAACAACAAGGCTGAAAGGGGGGGGGTTAAAGCAGGCATGTCCAAAACCCATTTCCGGTTGATCTAATCCGGTCCCTGTGGCAGTATACAGGTGAAACTCGGGAAAATTAGAATATCGTCGAAAAGTGCATTTATTTCAGTAATGCAACTTAAAAGGTAAAATCAATATATGAGATAGATGCATGACATGCAAAGCAAGATTTATTTGTTGTAATTGTAATTATTTGTCGTTAGGCAGGTCAATTATAAATGGAATGTAATTAATGAAATGTAATAGGGATGTTTATTTTTGCATTATTGTAACTATTTGTTTTATTACTGTGGAATTTCCAAAAGAAAACATTTGTAAAAATTGAAGAAAAATTAAAAACTAATAAGTTGTGTTACTGGAATAAATGCACTTTTCGACGATATATTAATTTTCCGAGTTTCACCTGTATGTCCTCGGGTAAAATTGTTAAAAAAAAAAAAAGCTCATCAACTTCAATCCTAAAAAAAGCTCAACAACTTTGGGGTAAAATTGTAAAACAAAACACCTCAACAACGCCCTCACACATGTTCACTTCAAATCTGGCTCTCTTTGAAAAAAGTTTGGGCACCCCTGGTTTAAAGAAAACCTTGGAAATGAAAGAGTGCCAGTTATATCTGGACACATTCCCATTTTAGAAACGAGGCACCAGTTTTTCACAGCAGGAGGGTAATGACTTAGCGAGGCGGCCATGGCAGGGAACGGACTCTCTCCATCAAACAGAAACTAGACGCCTGTCTAAAAGAGACAGAAGATAGAAGGGCTTGATTTGGATGTCCCTCTTGGCTTTAATCACAGCTTTTCTCATACACTTTGGTTCTGCATCCAGTTGTCTGCACAAGCTTAGCACAATGATATAGACAGGCTAGACAACTGCCTAGGAAGCCATAAGTCAAACACACCACCTGGTGGAGGCTGTATTCCATTCCCAGTTTGTGGGGGGGGGGAGCTTCTGCCCACCCCTGGAAACAAAAAATCTTCAGCCCTTATTATGCCTAAGGGAAAGGATAGATAGTTAATTAGATAGATAGATACAGCAGACATGGACACTGTGATATCTGTTTCTAGAAATTAAACTAAGGAGAGATACATTTCTAGATGCTGGGACTCGAGATTATCTAAAAAAGAAACACCATATTATATGGAAAACCCATGACATGTGAGGATTCGTGATGAGAGAAATGCACACTGTGCCTCCTCAGGGAAAACTTTAACCATTTCTTACTTCAAATGTTCTAGAGCTCAGTCCTGTCTCTGAAAACCAATGCAGCTCGAGTGAATAGCTGTCTAAATAGCACATTTATATTTCTGTCTGCTCTGTTTTTATTTTTCTGATTTTTTCCTGATAATATTGTAATGGTTTTTAAGCCAACTGTTTTCTTTCCATTAACCTTTTCTTTGTTTCTGTTTGCATATTTATGGGTACTTACAAATGGGTGTTCGCTGTGGGATCAGTGCTCCTCATAAATGTATTTTCTTTTATTTTTATTATTTTTGCAGAATCCACACAATGTCATGTGCACCAAAATGCCAGCCTATATTCCCCACCCCACCAAACTTCAATTTAATATGGATCTTCCCTTTCTGGGGGAAATCTGATAGATAAACAAACAAACAAACCACTGGTTACCAACTACCAATTTGTAATACCTCAGCAACCTGCTTTACAACCCACCTGGAAGCACCCTATGGTATTAACCTATTGCAAGCAACTTGTTATTGTTTGGGAGGAAGTAGTGACCCCAAGATTACATTTATATAGAAATTGATGGATATCTCAATTTCAGTCTCTATCAGATTCTAACTTTTCCAAACCTGTGTTTAGTTAGCTCCATTTCCACATCAGTTTGTTTGTTTTTAAGTCTGCATGGAAATTTGTGCACAGTATCGTGTATGTTTATCATGCTAGCATTCTTGTATGGAGCCTGAGGGCCCCATTCCTGCCACTCACCACCTGGCCCAGGGTGGGGCCTGACAGGCCTCATAAGGACGGTTGTTGCTGCTGCTGCTGCCGCCGCCCCTACCCCTGCCGCTGCTGCTGCCCAGGAGAACTTAGAACAGCGCAGAGTTCTTTTTAAAATGTTTTTTTTTTAAAAAAAATAGCTTTTTAAATTCTTTGTGGTGTGGGGGGTGGGATGGATGTTTAGTCGGGTTTGGGAATTTGTTTAATTTTGGTACATTTGTAATTTTTACTGTTTTTGGTTTGTATTGTTTTGTTGTGTTTTGTTTTGTTTTTTGTTTTTATATAGGTTTTATTCTGTTCTTAAGGGGAGGGCTGCCTGGGAGTGGTCCCAGCCAACAAAATGGCTGGGGCAGGTTCCACACAGGGGGATGCACTGGGACAACCGATCTCAGTGATCACGGGTAGGAGGAGGAGTTACGCTAAGACCAGACCATGTCATTACCGAGGAGGCAGCTTTAGTCTTGACCGGACAGATACTGGAATCAGCAAAGGATACCCACACGACCTGAAGGTGCTGCTATGCAATGCCAGGTCAATGATTCATAAGACCACTGCCATCCATGATTTGATCGTGGATGGAGGACTTGACCTAGCATGTGTAACAGAGACTTGGTTGGATGAAGCAGATGGGCCTGTCCTTGACGCTGCTTGTCCACCAGGTTTTTCTTATGCACAGCAACCCAGGCCTTGTGGGTGGGGAGGGGGGGTTGCAGTGATTTTTAGGAAGTCATTAGTTTGCACCAGGCGTCCTGTTGGGAAGACCCAGTTCTCTGAGTGCATGTTCTGGAAGTTGGGCAATAGGAGCAGTACAGGATTCCTTTTGGTGTACCGACCTCCCCGCTGCACCTGCCCGAGCTGCTTCAGGTCGTGGCGGATGTTCTTCTGGAGACACCTAGTTTGGTTGTCTCAGGGGATTTTAACATTCATGCTGACACGACCTTACAAGGGTCTTTGTGGAAAGCATGGCCTCCATGGGGCTGTCCCTGAATAAGTCTGGCCCAACTCATAGCCGCGGACATGCCTTGGACCTGGTGTTCCTCTATGGATGTTGGTGATCTGACACTAAGTAAAAGCGAAACTAAACAAGTGCCATAGTCAGATCACTACCTGGTGCAAGTGGACTTCTCCGCGACCCTAACCCCTCTGCAGGGAGGTGGGACTGGTTTGGATAGTCCGCCCCTGCCACTTAATGGATGCAAATGGTTTCCAGAGAGTGGTAGGGGATGCTTTATCCCATGTTGATGGCCTTTCAGCTGATTCCCTGGTGGCCTGCTGGAATGTGGAGTTAACCAGGGCTATTGACTGTTTGGCCCTCTCCGATTGCATGGAGCCCGGACAGCCCCGTGGTTTTCCACGAATCCGAGAGCAATGAAACAATTGCTGAGACAGCTAGAGCGCTGGTGGTGGATAACTCATTCTGAAGTTGACCGAACATGGGTTAGAGCTCAATGTCGAGCATACCAAGTGGCGGTAGTGACGGCTAAGACTTTCTTCACCGCCTCTATTGCATCTGCAGAAAACAGCAGCAGGAGACTCTTTCAGGTGGTTCACAATTTAGCGGAACCACCTGCTCCATCGGGGCCCAGTACGGGCCACATGATCTCCTGCAATGATTTTGCAAAGTTTTTTACAGATAAAGTCGCTCAGATTCGGGAAGAGGTTGACTCCACCATGGGAGCAGGGCCGGAGCGGGGGAATGCCGGAGCCCTGTCTAGTCATGTTATATGGGATCATTTTCAATCTGTTACCTCCAAGGATGTGGACAGGCTGCTTAGGCGAGTGAAACCAACTACCTGTCTCCTTGATCCTTGGCCATCCTGGCTTATAAAAGCTAGCCGGGAAGGGCTGGGTGATGGGCGTTGCAGGGTGGTGTGAATTAGACAGATTCAAAGGAAAAATGTGAGCTAGATGAATTTCTCCACCATCTCTAAACATGAGTACTGCTTCCAGACTGAATGAGTTAGCTATTCGCCTCCTCCTGTGACTTGACCCAGTTGCTTGAGTAATCTTAACACCATTTGGTTTGCCAGGGTCTTTCTGCATCAGCTTTCTCTCTTTGGCACACTGGAATCACCAGGGCTGCTTTTTTTAATCTGTGGGGAACCAGCAGACAGACAATTCTTTGCTATGGAACAAGGCAATAAGGATGATTGTTGTTGGCGCCGTGACTTCGTCTTTCCTTCGAGCTGCAAGTTTCTTCATGCGTGGCGTGAAAGCACGAAGGAAAATGTGCGAGTGATGTGTATCCCCAGTGTCTCATGCCAGGAGGATGTTGAACCAACTCCCCATAGACAAGATTCACAAGCTGTTCCTGTAGTACAGGGATGGGTAACTTTTCCAGCTGTTGCTGCACTACAACTCCCAGCATCTCTGACCATTGGCTTTGCTGGCCGAGGCTGATGGGAGGGAGTCCACAACCATCTGGAGGACCACAGGTTGCTATACCCCAAGAATATGCTTCTCAGCATAGGGAATGTATGAACACCCTCCCATATAAACCAGTAATGCTGCTAGATTAACCAGTGGTCCATCTAACTGAGCAGCAGCACTAGGATCTAGTCTGACTGGCAGTAGCTCTCTGCGGTCTGAAGCAAGAGATTTTTCCTCATCTGCTTCCCAATATCCTTTCTCACCCAGCACTGCCAGGGATAAAACATGGGACCTTCTGCATGCAAAGCAGATGCTCTGTCACTGATCTATAGTCACTTCTCATATGAGACACCAGAAGTATGTTATAAATAAATAAATAAATAAATAAATAAATAAATAAATAAATCCTTCCAGTAGCACCTTAGAGACCAACTAAGTTTGTCATTGGCATGAGCTTTTGTGTGCATGCACACTTCTTCAGATGCACACGAAAGCTCATACCAATGACAAACTCAGTTGGTCTCTAAAGTGCTACTGGAAGGATTTTTATTTTATTTTGTTTCAACTGCAGCAGACCAACACGGCTACCTACCTGTAACCAGAAGCATGTTAGGAAGACATAAAATTCAAGCACACATCTCATACTCTGCTTTCATGTTATGTATTTTCTTATCCTAAGATTTAATGCCAGCAGTAGAATACTGTACAAAATGAGCTAAAGAACCCAAAATGAGCTAAAGAACCCACTCCTTTCCCCATTGTGTAGGTTCTAATGAAGACCATGGTTAGGGCCTACAGCAGCCATTGAAAACAGAGCTTGTTGAAGATGGATGAGGTGGTTGAGTTGAAAGGATATAGGAAGAGGACAAACTCTACAAGATTTGAAATTTGGGGTTTTTTTTAGTCTGGAGAAAGTTCAGATAGGAAACCTGTAAGAAAGCATATTGTCAAAGCAGAGAGGCAGAGCAGAAAAGGCAGAGAGCTATTATTTCCAAAGAGAAGACTTTATTGCAGAATCACTGGGGCTCCTTGTCATTGATAGAAGTTTGTGAGAGATGATTTAAACAAAGGTGATATGACCTAGGTTCTGTCACTCCATAAATGAAATTCACATTTGGTGTTTGGTGAACTCCAGTCCTAGAGCTGCAACGCTATACTGGATTTCTGAAGAATTGGATTTGTCTGATATCCGGCTATATGAATGACCTTTGGCAGCTGTGGCTCTGCAATGACCCTCCCATTCTCTTTTTCAAGTTGAGCAGTATCTTAAGAAGAATGAGGGTTAGAATAACAAAAACCTCTCAAAAGTCTGAGGATTTTTAAAGCATGCTTCAGCATTAATTTTCTAACAAGTATTTATTTGGGAAACAGCTGGTGGCAAAGCGAATCAACATAAGGTGAGTAAATTAGCGGCAAGGGCCAAAAACGGATATACTGTATAATGAACATAGCAGCAGCATGGCAACAATTAAAAGCAGCAATACAAACATAAAAGGTTATTTTAAAAACTCAGGAAAATAGAACGTCATTTATTTATTATTTTTATATCCTGCCTTTCCTCCAATAAGCTCAAGGCAGCATACACAGCTGTCTTTCACATATAAATTTTATCATCACAACATTGTTAGGTAGATTAGGCTAAGACAACTACTGACCCAAGGTCACTAGTGAGGTTATGACGGGTGGGGGGGGGGTTGAACCTCAGTTTCCCCCATTCTAGTCTGACACTCTTAACTACAACATCACGACTCTAGTTTTGTTTTTTGTTTTGTTTTTAATTGGGCTAACAGCAGCAGCAAAAATACACACCAGGCTGGCACAATAAAAATAAAGGGCTGAGCACACGTTTAAACGTAGAATAATAATAAAAACCCATTACTGTCATAGGCAGGATTAATCTTGAAGACATATTATCACATATTTTTGAATCGACCCTAATCTACTGACAAGCAGAGAGATGTGACCCCAGCTCTTATTTTTACTGCTGCCTATTCAAAACTGCATTCCAGGACCAATTCACACTATCACTTGTTTGCTACACAGTTAATATGTAAAAGTCTTTCCAGAATGGTATGGTCTGGAGGCACATGATGCCGTCACCTTGCTGAAGCTAAGCAGGTCTGGGTCTAGTTTGTGCTTGGATGAGAGACTGCCTGGGAACCACATGTATGCTGTACTATGTTGTGTTCTGTGAATGTGGAATATAAATGTAACAAAAAACATTGATCATAGAATAACTGAGAGCTGAAAAATTCAGGAACGTCTATTTATATGTGACCCAACAAAGTTCCCACAAGAATAGGGAATGCAACCCCAAACCTGAGTATTGTATTCAAAGTAGGGGCATTAAACACACATTTAATATGCTATTAGAAAACATGCACTTGAAGCAAAATTAAACTTACCAGGTCAGTGGCAAAACTGAAGTATAAATGGGCTTCAAAGCAATAATGTCCAAGCAAAGCAGGTCCAGTTAGAAGTCAAATCTCTCCAGTAAAAACTGCTCCACATTATTTTGACTCCGGTCTTCACCATCACCTGCAAGAGATTTCACTTCATTGTGTTTGAGATGTAATCATGAAGGGTCATTCCTATCTTCTTCAGCTGCAGACAAAAAGGTACTGTTCACATGTTTTGAATACTGGAACTTAGCATCTAAAGCACATGAACAAATAATATGGGGCACAAACAAAAACCTCCAGAGTCCTAAGGACAGGCTGTCAATAAGACTTCCAAATAAAGAGGTTTGTTCATTTGCATAGAATAAATTCCCATGGGGGAGTGGCAGGCTCTTATGCTGACCAAAAAATAATCATTAAAATATCTGTACATTCTTACAAATACGCATAGGTTGGGAGCCTGTGTGGCCATGTGCCTGCTATCCATGGGCATTTATGCTACACAAATGAATGCCTGAAAAGGGCTGAATAAGATAGGCTAAAATGTACTTTGTGCCACATAAAGTATGCACTAACATACCACCATTAACACTGTCATTTAGACGGGGGCTTGGAACCTGTGGCCCACAAAACATTGTTGATTCCCCGCTCCAGCCAGGATGACCAATGGTCAGGAATGATGAGAGTTGTCATCCAGTCTGGAGAGTCAGATTTTCTCCATCTCTGATTTAGCCAAATAATTAGCAATGTTTACTTCCAAGGTACTGTATTATACTCTTCCGTCCCTTCGCCCTTTATCCTAACTTGTTTTGATTGCTTGGTTGGTGCACCCAGACCTATTTGGCGGAGATATTTCTTTGTTTACCTTTCTTCCGTGGGACTGAAGGTGCTGTATGGTAATGCTCCCCACTCATCCAGGCCGAGGCCTGCTTAGCTTTAGCAAGGTGGCTGCATTGTGTGCCTTCAGGACTGGCTCCAGGTTCGAAGGGGTCCTGACTAAATGCCAACTCCCACACTGGTGGACTCCCTTAGGGCTGACCTCAGGAGGGGGCAACCTTTCTCAGCCTGAGGATGACATACCTTCAAGGAGTCACATGGCAGCGGTGGGAGGCAAAGGGGCCAGTAGGCTGATTTCTACACATACCTACAATATCCCTCTTTAGCCTCCATCCAAGCAAAGAGGAAGCATTTATTTTATTTATTTAAATATATATATTGTCAGGGGATTGTTGTGGCTACTCCCGAGTAAAGACGCTCCAGTCCGTTCTGTCTTTAAGGGTTTTATTGTGCATACTATTTACAGTGCAGAGAAAGCAGGAAACATGACCTCCTAGTCACTCGCAGAATCCGGCAATGGCGCCCTTCTGCTCCGGGGCCAGCATAATAGCTTGGGCACCCCGAAACGCCGCCCTCTCACCCTACGTTTGGGCATGTGCCTCAATTCAGGCGCCGGAAGTGGCTGTGCTCCCTCCTCCAGCTGTGGGCTAGGGCGGTGCAGGGGCTCAGATATATCGCTGGGCCTTCCCTCCATTCCGCTTCCCTCCTCATTCCCCCCGCCTGACCCGCTGCTACCGCTCTCGCTGGGCGAAGTGCTGGTCAGGATGATGGGGGGAGGCTCCCTGTAGGGAGTCCCCCTGACATATATATATTTACATACTACCCTGTAGTAAAAGATCAGGGCAGTCTCCAAACATAAAATATAAAAATAATTTGCATAGAGCAAACAACTGGCTAGTCAAAAGATTTTAAATGGCTGCATTAGCCTGTCGGCCCATCAAAGTTCAGTGTTTCAGCCAGGCAAAAACATTCAGCAAGGGTGCAAAGCCGTGCCCAGGGGTGTGGTGGAGTCTGAGTAGACTCCCAAGGGCCAGACAGAGAAGCTTGGGGGGTGCATTTGCACCCCCCCAGGCTCCAGGTTCCTGAAGCAGCAGGAGGTGACAAGCAGCAGCAACAGGTTTTTCAAATGCCATTTTAATTCCTCACAATCCCACCACCGAGCACCACTCTGGGGCATTGTGGGAAATTTTAATGGTGGGTAACCAGACCTAGCCCCCTGCCAAGCCTGCTTTACTCCACAGTCCCCCTTAGACCATGAATAGGCACAGGAAGCTGCTCTATGTTGTATTGATTGGGCAAGGTGGTGCGCGACCTGCCTCAGGTGGAAGAATCTGGGGCATCATTAGAGATATCTATTTTTTCTACTCGGTAGTATACGCATGCTCTTAATAAAACTAAAGTCCAACATATTTTAACGAGAGTGTTTGTTATGAATTATAATTATTACCATAATGGGGATGGGTGCCTGGAGCATGTCTGGCTGAGGGAAAGAAATCCGCATGAGGCTTCTGTGGCATTAGGCAACTCCAGACGATTGATTCTGACCTCAGAAAAATGCTCTGCACTAAGGCTGCCTTCTTGTTTCCTTTTTAATTTTCAAAATTGGTAGAACTCCTCTATCCCCATGAAGCAAACAGGAGGAGTTACAAGGTTAAAAAAGGATCATAAGGAGTATATGAACAAGGAGTCAGCTAGTAAGAAGGCACCATCGTGTGTCGCAACTGCTACACCTGTGAGGTGTAATGATTTTGAGTGTTAGATTTACAGTGGTACCTCGGGTTACAAACACCTTGGGTTACAAACACTTCGGGTTGAGAACTTCGCCCCAGGATGAGAACGGAAATTGCGGCACAGAGGCAGCAGGAGGCCTCATTAGCGAAAGCGCACCTCAGGTTCAGAACGGTTTCTGGTTAAGAACGGACCTCTGGAATAAATTAAGTTTGTAACCTGAGGTACCACTGTACATTCAAAGCAGTGGTTCCCAAACTGTAGTCATGTGGTCTGTGGTGTGTCTGTGGGTTTGTGGCTGAATATGGGAGATGGCACATCCATCATATTAAATATTCATATTGATTTTCGGTTGTATATTTATTGCTTCTTTTATTTCTTATATTGTATTACAGTTTGAATGATATGGAACTGCAATTGCTGCAACAGGCAAAAAAAAAACCATTAAGTGGTCCTCCCCCCCCCCCGCCGCCGCCCTTACGGTCCTCAGCAATTTTCAAGAGGCTCATGGGAGGAGGTTAAATCCGCAACCGCGGATCTAGAGAGACCTGGGTTCAAGCCCAGTCCTTGTCCACAAAGCTTAGCCTATTCGGTGACGTTGAAAACCGTCTCTTTGAAGCTGAAGCGTAATAAATGGCAAATTAGGGTTTTCTGCGAATTGCCACTTTTCAGTAAAGAGGAAGTTTCCTCAGGGAAAACTCTGGAGCGAAACTAAGCACGGTTGCACAGGGAGCTTTAAAGTGTGGGCCATGCTTGTAAAAAAATTGTGGAGGAAATTTAAGCGTGGATGCACCCTGAGCCCCAACCTGCTTCCCGTGGCTGATGTGAGGATGAAAGGGACACACAGACACATTCGCACACCTGGCTCTTGGCCCTGAGTTCATTCAAGGAAGGATGGGATTAAAAATACATCAATCAAATCAACCATGGATTAGCAAAATGGATTACCAGGCCTCACTGGAATAGGGTGTAGCTTGATGGCTTACATCTGGCTGAAAGCCAGGACTCCTAGATTATCCAGGAGGGGAAAGTGAAATCAAGGGAGTTGCGGCAACCGTTTTTGGTTGCTGTGGGAAGGAAATGGGGCTTGATGTGACATAATGGGAAGGCCAAGAGCCAGGGCCCCTATATTCAGCTGTCTCCCACGGTTGGGTCCAGGAGGGGTTGGTTTCTTTCTTAGCCTGACAGGGTTGAGTGACTGTGCTGTAACTCAATCATCGGCTTGGGCTGGTGGGCCGCAGCTTGGAGCGCAGCCCAGAAAACGGGGATTGGAGCCAATTACTTGGCTAATACTCCTGGCTTATCTCCCTGTAACCAGAGCCATCCCTGCGTTTTGCTGAGCTAGGCCTGACTCTGAGTAACTAGCCACTGGAAGACATGTCTGGAAAGTGTGCACACGGCAATCATACGCAAGTTTGCTGGCATGTGATTTTTTATTTTTTTTAAAAAGTCATTGATAGAGTTGTCTTGGGCAAAGCACTATATTTAAGCAGTCTACCTCAGCATTGCTCTCGGCTCACTGACAAAGCTTTACATACAAAATTGGTGTCTGAGGAAAGGAAATGGGGCTAATATTCCCCCCCCTCCACCCGTATGCTCAAACTGCGTGAGCTAGTTTATATATTCAACAAATCAAATTGTAAAGTCTTTCCAAGGATGTTCGATGTTGGGGTGCAAATTTCTGTTGGGAGAGAGACAGGGGAAATGTGTCCCTGCTAATTCTCCTCGACCTCTAAGCAGCTTTTGATACCATCAACCATGGTATCCTTCTGGCGCAGCTGTCTGAGTTATGAGTGTGTGGCACTGCTTTGCAGTGGGTCTGATCCTACTTGGATGGTCATTTCCAAAGGGTGGTATACAAACATACCCTTTTCTCCAATCTATTTGGAGGTAACGGTTGCTCCAGCGAAGGCAGCAAGCGAAGGAGGATGGTTTCCCCTTCTTCCTATGCTGCCTGGTGTTCTGCTATGCTAGTAGCAGCTGGGAAATTTATTTTACCAAGGACAACTGTAGTGCCTGAAACTCAGCAATCAATTCAGATTGATTGCCATCACTAATCTCCATTCTTCCTTTGCCCTTATATAATTTTAATATAATATGGTGTGCGCCTTGAACTCTCCCCAGTTCTAGAGGACAGTTAGGTAAGACATCACTGCTTTTCAGTGCGAGATAACTCACCATTTAATAATTAGAACTGACATTGGAAAATGAATTTTGGGCCAGAGTGCAATTCTGAACCAAATTCAATTTAGTCTAGTTAGCCTGGGGGCGGAGTTGAGGAGAGACCTGAACGTATACTGTATTCTCTAATTCAGCGTTGTTTTTGTACATTCCAAATAAAGTTTCCTGGACCAAGCATGTGCTCAGAGATGCTGTTCTTTCATTTTTTCATCGTCTATGTTGTCCAGGTAGGGTTGCCAGACTCAACAGAGGACAGGACTTCTGTGCCTTTAATTGCCCTTTTCTCTTTTGAGTCTGGAAACCTTAAAGAGAAACCAGCAGACCCTTTGTTTAATTTCCAAG
Source organism: Zootoca vivipara (assembly GCF_965207765.1). Taxonomy (NCBI): domain Eukaryota; kingdom Metazoa; phylum Chordata; class Lepidosauria; order Squamata; family Lacertidae; genus Zootoca; species Zootoca vivipara. The sequence continues at coordinate 36,322,888 of NC_142595.1, forward strand.
CAAAGGGTTTGCTGGTTTCTCTTTAAGGATTCCAGACTCAAAAGAGAGCAGGGCAATTAAAGGCACAGAAGTCCTGTCCTCTATTGAGTCTGGCAACCCTATGTCCAGGACCATCACCACATTTGAGGGAACCCTTGGCAAACTGCCCTCTTTTGGGGCTCCTTCTACATGGATAGGACCCCAAGTGTTATGTATTAGTATATGTAGTTTTCCCTCAGGTCTTTGACAGTTGTTTTAGGAGGGAACTTTAGGAGGGAACTTGGAATTATGTTTGATACATTGTTTGAGCCAGCCTCTACAAAAGCAGGCCAGCTCGGCAATGCAGTTCAGTTCTGTTCTGGCTTCTGAATAAAGAGCTTCTTGAAGAATCGCTGTGTCGTCTACCCACTATTTAATACCAGTGGTGTGCTTAGCTGGTGGCAACAGTGGCAGGCAGTCATTTTAATTTCTCAGAGTGCCCTAAAGCGACACTGCATTGAGATTGCTATTAGAATATAAAATGGCTGCCTGCCACTGCCAGGTGCAAGGCAACTAGGGGAGGCACTTGTACCAGTAGTGGGCCTTGTTAGAACGCTATGGGCCACATCCTCTTCTACACACTTATTAAACATATCAGGGCCCTGTCACACTCTTAATGTATTGCGTATACATCTCGCGACTACATGTGATGTTGTGCTGGACCATAACCTTCCCCTCTTTCCCTGCCTTCCTTTGAATATAACCCTACTGGTCAAAAACCTACATGCAGCTGTTGTTGGGGAGAACCAGGGAGCCAGTAGACTTAACATTGAGCATATTTGTGAGCACAATTATAATTCCTGTAAATGTCTCACACATGCATGCATCCACATTCTCTCTCACTCAACCACATGGTGCACTTGCTCCTCAAACCCTGGGGCTACCTGGAATTTGTCCAGCTGCAAAGGCTGCAGTAATTGCTAACTCTTCTCTCTCTGGGGACACAATTAAATCCACTCCACCAGGCAATGTAAAATCTCAGAAAGGACAACCCCTGAGGCCCGAGAGGCAATGAATCTTTCTTTGCCTCCAAACCCTCTCCTTCAGTTGCCATGTTCCAGAAATTGTCTCCTTCCTGAGCAAAGTGTGTACACGTAACAATGGCTAATTGCAATCATTACCTTAACTCCTGAGTTTCTCACCAATATCCCTATACGATGCTTAAAATCTATATCCACCAGCAAATACAGTGGGAATTTGGAAAATCTAGGCATCTATCCGTTTCTAAGTTACCACAGAACTGTGCAGCATTTTAAGAAATCGTGATGTGCTCTATGTTTTTTTTGCTTTTAAAGGCTTCTCCAGATGACCTGTTCATCCTGTTTTGCTTGCACAAATCTGATCATGCCTGTTCTTTCTTGAGCATTCATTCTGACTTGTTTGCAGCGAGGTTATAGTTAGCATCATAGAACTGCAGAGTTGGAAGGGACCATGAGGGACATCTAGTCCAACCCCCAGCAATGCAGGAATTTTCTGCGTAACATGGGGTTCGAACTCATGAGCCTGAGATTAAGAGGCTCATCATGCTCTACCAACTGAGCTACCCCAGAGCCAATGTTGTATGTTGCAAAATTAGCAGATGCATTGCATATATTAGCATGTGTAGACTAAAATAACCTCCCAACAATTTTGACTTCACCCCCAAAGGCACACTCTTTCATTGTCTGCCAAGACAGGCAGATGCCAACTAGTCTATAATGTATACAACAAAAGGGACTGTCACAACATTTGTGGTTAAAGAAACTGAGCTATTTTCCCACTCACATATTATATTTTTGTGATGAGCTCCACATCTATATATATAAAAATGTAAAGTGTGCATGTGTGTGACACCGAACGGTTCTCAGAAACCGCTTGACCGATTGCATTCAAATTTGGACACAACGTCCCAAGCGAATGCCCGAAGGTTGTTATAAGGTTTGCTAAGACAGATGTCAAACCTTTGGGAAGTAAAACACCAAAAAAAAAGTGTTTCAAAACACTCCACTCAGACGAAAGTGCATGGTGGGAAAAGAACTAGGTTACAAACCAGCACCCTCTAGTGGTACTGCACCTATAAAACCTTCCCTCTCAACACCACCTAGGTCGAAGCCTTTACAGATAGGCCGAAGCCTTTACAGACTAGGCTGAATAGAGGTACTGACTCGTCTGGGTGGGGATTTGGGGGAGGGTGGGGGGAGAAGGGGGTGTGATATGTCATGGGTCAGGACAGGGAGGAGGGAATCACAGGGATAAGCCGGGTGGTGGGGGGAGGAGGGGGGAATCACAGGGATAAGATGGAGGGGACGGGGCGGGCTACGTCATGGATCGGAACAGGGTGGGGGAAATCACAGGGATGAACCACAGCAACGTGTGGCAGAGCCAGCTAGTGTATATAATAATAATTTACGTGGGATGCTGGCCTATCAATTTATTGTCACATGGATTTTACCTCTTACGTCTTCAGCAGCCACTGGTTTTGAGCAAGTTTCACTGCAAGTTTGCCTATTTTATAACAATTCCTTGAGGCATCCAAGCAAAAAATTTATGTAACTTCCCTGTCAATGCGGAATTTGTTGACAGGGGCCGAAGAGCCTGCACAGCCGAGGTGAGCTGTAATAGTCACTCAAAACAACTCCCTCTATGAGCATCTTATGGTGAACTGTCACCGGATCTGCCTCCAGCCTGCAGAGTGCAGCTCCCAGGTGTCAAGATCTAAGACTTGAGCCTTTCTGATGCTCGGTTACAAGTGTCAACACAGTGTTATAATAAGCCAACAAAACAAAAAGTTGAAAGAGGTACTCATCGTACCAGTTAAGGATTAGAAGCAGTAATTATTTAGGGTTTACTTATAAAGCCTCTGACCCACTTGCAGAGGCTTTGCAACAACCCACAGGTGGTGAACTCTGTTCTAGGAGAATGGACCCACAGTGCATTTTGCTCCTGTGTTAAGCAAGCTAGAGAGAAAGCAGGCATATATATTTGCATTTTAACTTAAGCATCCTAGCTAGCGGCATCTTAAAGGTAAAGGTACCCCTGACTGTTAAGTCCAGTCGCGAATGACTCTGGGCTTGCGGTGCTCATCTTGCTCTATAGGCCGAGGGAGCCGGCATTTGTCTGCAGACAGCTTCCGGGTCTCGTGGCCAGCATGACTAAGCCGCTTCTGGTGAACCAGAGCAGCGCACGAAAACACCGTTTACCTTCCTACCTATTTAACTACTTGCACTTTGACATGCTTTCAAACTGCTAGGTGGGCAGGAGCTGGGACCGAGCAACGGGAGCTCACCCTGTCGCAGGGATTCAAACCGCCGACCTTCTGATCGGCAAGCCCTAGGCTCTGTGGTTTAGACCACAGAGCCACCCGCGTCCCAGCAGCATCTTAAAGCGGTGAATTTGCATTCTTGTGTTCTCCACTACCTATGTCCAGACCAGACCACACCAGATTTTACTATGTGCTTGCAGCTTTTTGCAATTCCATTTAATTTATGTAGCACCAGTTTTTATGCTTTCCCCTTGAAAATTAGGGTGTTTCTGATACAGGGATAATCTGACAAATTGGGTAAAATTGGGCTCCAAAGTGCTCCACTCAGGGTCACAGACTATTTTTTTTCTGTGTTTTGGGGTGGGTGGATCAATTGACACTTTCTGCTGCTCCCCTTCCCATAACCACTACTTTCTTGGTGCATTCACTTCTTTTCTATTTCTTTCAATCCATCAGATTTGCACAAAACTGGAAAACTATACTACCAGCAAAGCACATTAAAAAAAATTCTACACCATATATATTTGGCACATAGTGTATGATGAGAATTTATAATAGCTTCCATTTATTTTCCCTCCTTTGCCTTCTGCTCTTATTTTTTCAATGCCCTTTTCCTGCCTTCCTTTCAGAAGCCAACTGTTCTTATTTCAAATTCTTCACTACTGGGGAGAATGCTCACATCTTCCAGAGGACTACTAAAAAAGGTGAGTCCATCTACCCATCGAAAAGAGGGAGCCATGTTGGCCTGTCGTGCAAAATCCCAGCAGGAACAAATTAAAAATGCCCCTGTTTATTAAGTTATTACCCCACCATTCTGTCCAAGAGCTCAGAGTGGTTTACAAACTTAAATAAACTACCAATAAAGCACAATTAAAATGATATATGACATGACCCTTTATGTCGCTTCTAAACAAGATTCTTCAATGCTGGGGCAGCCAATACTCTTAAAGGAATCCTAGATGAGAATAACAGCAGCAGCAGCAGCAGCAGCAGCAGCAGCAGCAGCAGCAGCAGCAGCAGCAGCAGCAGCAGCAGCAGCAGCAGCAGCTTTATCTGAGCAGTTAACAAACAATATTTAAAGAGGCAAAGGATCGGGGGGGGGGGTGTTTCTCCTACACATAGACATTTGTATCTCCTCACCATCCTCCAAGCAGGTGCCACCTGGCTGGGGGGAAAGCAACAGGAGAGACGGATTTGGAATTACCGTATTTTTCCATGTATAAGACTAGGTTTTTCCACTTAAAAATAATGTCAAAATTTGTTGTTGTTTAGTCGTGTCCGACTCTTCATGACCCCATGGACCAGAGCACGCCAGGCCCTCCTGTCTTCCACTGCCTCCCGCAGTTTGGTCAGACTCATGTTGGTAGCTTCGAGAACACTGTCCAACCATCTCATCCTCTGTCGTCCCCTTCTCCTAGCAAAAAATTAGGGGGCGTCTTATACTCTGGGCCATCTTCCCCATTTTCTTAAATCTGAGTCCCCCAAAATATACATGGGGGCGTCTTATAGGCGGGAAAATATGGTAACTGAATTGCCCACCATTTTATGCTCATCTGTTTTACAGACTTTGGGTGTGAGGGTTGGATAAGTAAATAATAAAAGTGACAGGGCAAAGGAACGCTTCAGCTCACACAAAGACATGACCCTCTGGACCTCTTTAGTCTTTTCTACCACACACCCCCTACGTGATACATGTACAGGGAAGGCCCACTCTTGAAGAGCAAGAGTCTCTGCCATCACACACAATGCATTGTGCAGGCTTTTGAATTTCACAGAGCTCCTCCCTCTGAAACTCGAGGAGAAAAACAGGGGTTAGTACTGGGACTGCCACCTGATTAAAGAAATCACGGTCAATCAACCACGTGTTTTCATGAATGAATCCGCTAAGCAATCATTTGGAAACACATACATTTTTGTTTTCATTAAAAGCAAGAGCTCTGAGGCAATAGGCATCCTTCCTTTTGTTTTTAGAGCATGTGTCATAGCAAACATCACCACAGTTAGAAGAGTGGGAGAAAGCCAGGAGGGATTTTGCCCAGCACCTGCAGTTTTATACGAGTCCTTGAAGGCAAAATAACTTTTAGAAAATTAAGAAATGCCCATGTTTTTGGTTGATTATAGTCAATCTATCACTCCTGCCCTAGTTTAACAGGAGTGGGGTGGCATGCTGGTGTCTAAAGCTTTTAAAAACTGTTAAGAATCTTAACCTTAAGCAGGCTATTTAGGTTAAGGCCCGTGCCTTGTTCAGAGAATCTCAGATTACACAGAGGCATGCTGGGACAGACAGTGGCGGGCGGCTCTCCCTTCGAAAACATAAAATAACCTGCTGAATCTCTCTCTGGCATTCCTCTCCGTCTGCAGCCCAAGGTCCCTTCAGGCTGGTTTACCAAGCCTCTCTCCAGCTGCCCTGTCCCATCTCCTACACTTCCATTCTTATCGGGCCTCACTCAACACCACACCTCAGCCATGGCCGTTTATCACATAGCACATGATTGTGTGGCTGTGTGTCCCTGTAATGCCACAGAGGCTGTGCATTCCCTTCTGTGCCACACACACACAGGCAGAAGCAAGTCAAGTGGGTAATTGTGAATCTGTCACTCTTTGCATCTACAAATGTCTGCTTTATCTCCCTCCGCCGCGCTGCTGGCTTGGTTGGCATCGCTGTGTAGAACTGAACATCACGGCAGCTATTGTGTCCCTCGTCAGCATCACCCTAATGGCCATGGGGTCCCTCTGCATCACGGTGGCTCTGAGCAAAGGGGTTGAATTTCTCCTGAAACCAGCATCTTGCTTCTTTATCATATCAGGTAAGGCAGCCCACCCCGCAAAACGCCCTCCCCTTGTTCAGGCCTGCCTCACAGCGCTGCCCCAGAACTCCCTGCATTACTTCAGCCACCGCGTTCCTGGGAAACAAATGTCATTTCCAGGCAACCTCTTTACTGGGCATTTGTCCCAGTTTGCTTGCACAAAAGTAGCAGAGAGGTTACATGGCCTCTTTTAAGTCATTGATGCCCATCTCATTTTACTCTGTGACATTTTTAAATCTATTTTATTCTTTTACACTCTTGCATTTTTTATGTGCTTCCTATTTTGTTTGCTCGGCACTGGGCATCGAACGCAACAATAAAGATTGGGCCTATTTTTTAAGCAGGGAGGTTACACAATGCTGTCTGCTTTGGATCGTTCTTTTTTGTTCGTGCGGAGGTTATACAACGCTGCATCACGCAATGGTCACCCCACGCTTTGCTTTCCTTACCACCAAAAGTAAAGGGGGAGAAGACAGAAGCGGGTTTGTTGCAAAAGAACTTCAAGACTACTTTAATTGTGAAAACCTAAGCTTACTAAGGTAGTGATGCATCTGAATACCAGTTGCTAGAAGCCATGGCGGGTTGCAAGGAGAATGCTCCTGTGCTTGCGGGTCCTGCTTGTGGGTTTCCTCCAGGCACTTGCTTGGCCACGGTGAGAACAGGATGGGCCGTTGATCTGTAAGCACACAGAGTTAAGTGAGCCACTGGTGACAGTTAAAAGAAAACACAACACAATGTACCTTCATGTGGTCCAGTTAACTCTAAGCCAAATGTCTATCTGGGAAGCTTCCCATAGTCCTTTGTTTGCAGTCTTCGTTCACAACTAGTATTGGGAATGATGCCAGGGATGGGGCAGGGAGGTCGCCGAAACTCCCAGGACTGCCTTCTCACTTATTCTCTCTCCCTCTCTAGGCATTATGGTGCTCATATGTCTGGAGGTTTTCCGGCACTCGGTTCGGTGGCTTATCACCTCGGATGAGACCATCCCACTGGAGTACGAGTATTCCTGGTCCGTGGCTTGTGCAGTGGCGGCTGGGGCTATCCTGATCTTTGGCGGAGGCTGTTTTATCCTTTTGTCCATGCCTGGCTTGCCCAAAAAGCCCTGGGAATACTGCATGAAAAGCCGCAGCAGCAGCAGCAACGCTTCCTAAAAACCGTACGGGAGAGAATCCCAAAGTCTCTCTTTCTCTCATTCTGCCAACAAACACAATCATACACACACACAATGACACACAAAAACATACATATACCTCCACCCACCCCCTAGGGGGCAGAAAGAACCGACCTTCTCCCTCCTACATGCCTGCCCCCTTTCTCCATCCTCTGGACTCAGTTTTCTCCCATCCCTGTTTTGTGACTTGTAAATAGAACCTCTAGTGCTTGTTTTGTTTTAGATTGGCGGGGAGGGGGGGGCGGCTATGAGGAAAGGGCTCTGCTTGTGAATGAGGGGACAGCTGTGCTAATGAACTGAGAAATTACGAGGGGAGGGAGGATAAAGGGCTGTATTTTAAACCCGGTTTTTATAAATGGCTATTTATAGCTCAATGGAGGGGCCGTGTCTTGGACTCCTTTAAATCTACGCCATGCGGTCAAGCATTAGATCCTCATCTCAGTTCCCCCCTTGAGTGATGCGCCACGCTGAGCAAAAATCCCATTCCTTCCCCTTCGTACAACCTCCAGGTACAGAAATTAAAAGCGCCCTGTCCCCAACTGGCCCTATGACTCTTACATGGTGGCAAAAAGCCACACACAGGATCAGCCTAGAAATCCCAAGGAATTATGGACAGGTACCCTGAAACACAGGGCAATTTTTAACCAGTCATTCTGGGAACTTGGGGTGGATACAGTCCATAATTAATTTCTGTCAAGGGCCATGCCAGCAGCCAGGAAGCCCAGTGCTTTCAAAAGTGAGGGGACTTCCAGGCAGAATGCTTATTGGGCACCCATCCCTATTTGTTTGCAAGGAGATGAGGCAATATTGGCTATTTAATGAGCATTAATTCTGGTTTGTCTGTGGGAAGTTTAGGCAAAGCGGCATCAAAGCAAGTGCCATGCCACACTTTCCTGTGCATTTCCCCGTCACTTTCCTTACTGCAAAAAAGCAGATCCTTTGGGAAAGTGGGTTTGTTGCACAACTATAATTGTGCACCCTAAATTTGCCAGCACACAATCAAATCCCACCAGAATATAGTGACAATCTGGAAGCACCCAAAATGAATTTAAAGGTAAAGGGTAAAGGGGCCCCTGACCATCAGGTCCAGTCGTGTCCGACTCTGGGGTTGTGGCGCTCATCTCGCTCTATAGGCCGAGGGAGCCGGCGTTTGTCCGCAGACAGCTTCCGGGTCATGTGGCCAGCATGACAAAGCTGCTTCTGGCGAACCAGAGCAGCACACGGAAACGCCGTTTACCTTCCTGCCGGAGCGGTCCCTATTTATCTACTTGCACTTTGATGTGCTTTCGAACTGCTAGGTGGGCAGGAGCTGGGACCGAGCAACGGGAGCTCACCCCGTTGCAGGGATTTGAACCGCCAACCTTCTGATCAGCAAGCCCTAGACTCTGTGGTTTAACCCACAGTGCCACCTGGGTCCCAAAATGAATTTAGAGGCAACTAAATGAATCTCAAAACATGAGTCTCAAATGAGTCTCAAAACATGAATTTTTTATGCAAAAAAGTAAAATTATCCTACTCTCGCCTTTAAAAAATAGTTAACAATTCCCATTTCTTCCTGTTGTTAGAGGTGCTGTATTAAAGAAAACATGGAAAAGATTAAATGCCAAGGACTCAGCTGGCAGCTCTTCCTCAGGTGCAGTTCTGTGCTTGTGGAGAAAAGCTGGGAGTAGAAAATGCCCACCTTAAGAGCATTGGGCAGAGAAGAGGTGCTAGGAGAACACAAAGAACAACTGGGTCATATCCTGAATTCAGGGCATTTGTGCTCAACAAGACTCCCTAGGTCATTGATATACCAGTAAATGTTATGGAGAATTTAGCAAAACCTATAAATAAGGGGAGTGGTGTTAATATAGAAAGCGAAAATAATAACACATATTTCTCACAACTTGAAATTCCAGATTTGACTTTGTAAATGCACCACTTTTTGAATCTGGGCAAAGTTTTCTTTCAGCCCTGGCAAAAACCATGTGGAGAGCTGTTTGCAGTCTCCCTTGAAGCTGAGAGTTCAGGAACTTCTGTACCACAATCTTATTATGGGAATACACCAGAAGCAAGTGCCTTAAACAACAGCAGCTGTGCAACGGAGGCTGGCCCATCAGGGAGGGAGGGTGGGGCACTGCCTCACCTGCCACCATTACAACTGTGCGCTTCCAACTCTCAGGCACAGCTGTTAAAAACCGTCCTGCCTGGTTAAAACTGGCTGTTAAAAGTTTCAGCCAATTGACCTGTTGATTAAAGTTTGCAGACCTTCTTGTCTTGGGAAGCTCAGCTTTCCATACCACACACAAGCTGGGGGTGCACTCATGAGCCCATTTTTTAAAAAAATAAAATAAAAGGAGGAGGGATACACCTACCAAGAGAGTCTTACCAAAGCAAATGCATTTTACAAATTCTTTTAAAAGTTTAGCTGTAGGCTAGGGATGCGACCCTCCAGAAGTTGATAAGACTCCCATCGGAGATTAGGGTTGCCAGACTCAATAGAGGACAGGACTTCTGTGCCTTTAATTGCCCTGCTCTCTTTTGAGTCTGGAAACCTTAAAGAGAAACCAGCAGACCCTTTGCTTGGAAATTATACAAAGGGTCTGCTGGTTTCTCTTTAAGGTTTCCAGACTCAAAAGAGAGTAGGGCAATTAAAGGCACAGAGTCCTGTCCTCTATTGAGTCTGGCAACCCTAGCTAGGGATGGTGGGAGTTCAACAGAATCTGAAGTGGCACAGGTTCTCTAGATAGGATGGGTTTTACATATTGGTGCAAGATGCTCTCAGCTGGGCTCCTTCCACCTTGCTGAGATCACTCATTCAGTCTCTGGCCCCAATCCTCACCCCCACCCCCACCCAGAAGGAAAGAGCAGATGAGTGAATAGGCAATGGCAGTGACTGCCCCGTCTCATATTTATTGCTCATTGCATGGTCCCTCTAGGCCACAGGGATAGTGTGGCTAAACGGATGTCCATGGAAAGGGGGAACAGCAGCACTGAAGGGCCGTCTGTGGAGGCATGGGCCTCGGCAGCTGCCAGATGATGCCAACCCTTGATGGCAGCCCTGGCTCTAGGCTGCATGCTTCCAGCATGAGTGTTTACTTCCTGTGTTTAAAATCAACACTGACCAATGAACAGATTGCAGTTAACCTTGCAGCATAACTGACCCACTGTAAGCAAGGCTTTCGTCCCATCCCCGTCCCCCAATTGTTTCCGAACTGGATATTGTGTAAATAATGCTCAACTGGAAAAATTCCAAGAGCTCTGGCCAGGTAGTGGATTAATTTTTAGAAAGTTTTAAGTTGGGAATAATACAAATTCCAGTAGCAATCCAGTTTTTAGAAATCCAGGACAAGGCCCTGTTTCGGATTATTCTTCATCAGCTGGAATGACAGTCTTACATTAAAAATGTGTCTTAGAGCAGTGTTTCCCAACCTTGTGCCTCCAGATGTTTTGGGACTACAACTCCCATCATCCCTAGCTAGCAAGACCAGTAGTCAGGAATGATGGGAATTGTAGTCCGAAAACAGCTGGAGGCACAAGGTTGGGAAACACTGTCTTAGAGTATTGTATTAGATTCTGTCTTCTTTATATATACACAATTATATACAGAAAATTCCAACAGAGACAGCACATCTTTTGTCATCTTTACATAGGAGATATATAGAAAATTATATATAAACTTATAACAAACAAAGAATGCTTACCTCTAGTTTCATAGTTTCAAGGTCAAAGCGTACCATTCATGTTTTTCTAACTTACTGTATATAATTGTGTATATATAAAGACAGACAGAATGTAACACAATACTCTAAGACACATTTTTAATGTAGGACTCTTTGTCATTCCAGCTGATGAAGAATAAAACAAAACAGGGCTTGTCCTGGATTTCTAAAAACTGGATTGCTACTGGAATTTGTATTATTCTCAACTTAAAACTTTCTAAAAATGAATCCACTACCTGGCCAGAGCTCTTGGAATTTTTTCATTTGATTTTCTCAATTCTCCAAGGACTCCCATTTTTTTTTTTTGTAATGCTCAACTGGGGCAAATGTGCTTAAAAAAAGAAAAAGAACTTTCCCTCTCCTGTGATCTGAAAAGGCTCTCAATGTTCTTATAATTTCAGGATACACTGTCCAAGCCTTACCACGAACGAGCCACTGAGGCGTCGTTGCCAGGCTGTCCGTTCTGCTTTGCATCTAAGTGAATTTCTCCAAGAAAGATTGGGGTGGGAGTTGGAGAGAGGACTCGTTTTCCTTGGTGTACTCTGTGTGCTGAAAATTCATGTGTTGGCTTGGGTTGATGGGAAGAGACGACTGTCAAGTTGTAGCATCAGCGAGCCAGGTGACAAGCGGAACGCAGATCTAAGGGCAAAAAAGCAAGCTTTGAGAGAAGATGGGAGTGTTACGCTCTCTGAAGTGGAAAGAGGTTAAGGAATAAAGGAGAGAGGCAGCGACAGGGACTGGGTCCCACGGCAGGTGGTAAAAATCCAGTATCACCTGAATCTACATCGTGGATAATTTGTAGCTGTTAAGACTCTTGGGTTCCTTTTCAAACAAACAAACAAACAAACAAACATGGTTTCTAGCCCTTGAAGATATTTTAAAGGATGGCATGAAATGAAACCATCTTATCCATGGATCCATGACATCCACAAAATTGTGGAAGATTACTGAGATTATGGTTGAGATGCAAACACGCAAACTGCTAGGGTATAGTGGTTAGAGCGTCGGGCTGGGCTCAGGAAAACCCGGGTTCAAAGCCATGAAACTCACTTAGTAAACTTGGGACCAGTCACTATCTCTCAGCCTAGCCTCCCTCATGGGGTTGCTGTAAGGATAAAATGAGGGTGAACCATGTACACTGCCTTGAACTTGGAGGAAAGGTAGGATACAAATAAATGTAGTAAATAAAATATAAAAGAATCCTCGCAACTCCAACTTCCCTGAGACCTCTAAGTCTCCCCACACGACTTATCAGTTTCTCCCCCTTCTGCCTGAGACTTTCTTCCATCCTTATTTTCTTAGCAGCCTAAAGATACAAGACTGAGTTACATCACTCACCCAGTCAATTTATACCTAGGGCCCATTAATGGTAATTGCTCTTTAAAGCTTTAACACAAAAAGGCAAACCATAACCATGGTTGCCCTGCTGATGAGAGACATCGCTAAGTTAGGCCTCATCCACACTTGTCCCATGCCTAGAAAGCATAGGTGTGTGAGCAGTTTCCTGCTTGTGCCGTGTTTTCTTGGCATGGATCCAAGCCACTTCCTCCCAGAAAACCCACTCTTTAGTGCTAAATTGGAACAAACAGCAATCCACAGAAAACCCAGTTGCCGTTTGTTCCAATTCAGCGCTAAAGGGTTCAAAGGGCACTCGGGTGCAATGACGAAGGTTTGGGTGCTAGGTATGTGGAGAACTTGAGAGTTTTGGTGTTCAGAAGATGTCTGTGTCTGACAGTCTCAGAACCTCCCCCACCCTGGTTAATTGCAAACAAGCAGTAATGGGGATTAAGCCAATCTCACAACTGTATTGAATTTAGAATGCCCCATGTGCTAATTCCTGATCAGAATTAACTGTACTTATGCATTGGGGGGGGGGCGAGAAGCACACACACACTCAGATATATACCCAACATTATTACTTGCTGATCTGTGTGCACCTGTGAACCAGCCCTACTGGGAGGACCAGTTTGTATTGCCCAGAACCACTTCAGGTGGGTGTAAAGAGTAACTTCTGGCATCGGCAGAGGATCATTTCCAGGTGGCTTCGAGGGACTTGGCCTATTTCCAAGCACACACCATATTAAAACAGGTGGCTCTATTCAACCTGTAATCCACTTCTAACACCATGTAGCATCCTGTGGGTTTGGTAAGGGTACTCACTGGGGAACCATGCCACAAGTCTGCCCGAATACTGTACCAGGGAAGCAGCAGGAGAACTCCATATCATTACTTGCATTTATTCATGAGCAGCAGAACAGCAACTCAATTGCTCCACAGACAAGGCTAAGGTTACAGTGGGTTCCTAATGAGCTATGGAGGTAACCAAACCCAAAAAGGGTGGGAAGAGTTTCTCATAGAGGCAAGGCCAGTCTCTTAAAGAGACAGGCTGCACTGACTACCCTGCACAAACATTTTTTTTTTTAAAGCAGGCCCTTTTAAGAGTGTGCACCCTATAAAAAGTTCCCCCAGAATTATTATGCCACGCACACAGGTTCCTTGGAGGGCCAACATGATCCAGGGGCAAATAAAGTACGGTAATGTAAAAGTGTTCCCATTGGTTAAAATGAGTTTCCAATGTGCTTTTGGACCTCTTGGTAATGCCTTTTGACAGCACAGATGTGACAGCAGAAGAAACAGCCATTAAAAAAAGAAAAATCAAATTCTTAAGAATCAGCGCAAACGTATCTTCTGGTCACCGCAGCATGATCTTTACATTGCACAGAATTATTATTATTTCAGTTTATTATCCAGCTTTCACAGTAATGTTCCAGGGCAGGTTACAGCGATTAAAAAAAATACAATATTAAAATCAGTTTGGAACAAATGACAGTCAAGAGAAATGCCAAAAACCAATTTAGGAAGGAGATACTCCCCTGCCCTACCTCCCCCCCTCCCAAATATGAAGAGCCGTCTTCATTTCTCGCCCGGGCTTGAGGCCTGGAATCCGCTGTGGCAAGGCGAGGAAGGCTCTTCTGGGGCATTGTGAAGGAAGGTGAGGTGGCAGGGGGGGGGGGCAAGTGCTGAAAATGTGCATGGGCTCTTCTGCCCAGCCTGCTATGCAGGGAGCCAGCGGCCCATCTTCCATTCCTCCTTGTCAGCATCTCAGCCTGGGGACAGGGCGTCCCCACTGGGGGTGGGGGCAGAGAGAGAGAGAGAGGAAGAAGGGGATGCTCTCCAGCAAGGAACACGTCTCTCCCCTCGGTTATTCTGGTCCTCCTGCCCTCAAGCTCTCCAGTTACACCCTGTGATGTAAACAGGGCGAGGGAGCTTTTTTTGGTTCTCGGCAGTGTTTTGCGCAGCAAGGGAGAGGCAGGTCAAGAAAATACGACCCAGCAGCCTTGCTTCCTAGCAACCTCCAGGAACACACCCTTTTTTAAAAACCTCTAGTCCCTCTTGAGGGAACTCTGGTGCATAGCTGCCAAGTTCCCCCTTTTTTTAAAGGGAAATTCCCTTATGCTGAATAGGCTTCCTCGCGAGAAAAGGGAAAACTTGGCAGCTATGCTCTGGTGGGGCATCCATTCCAGAGAAGCAGCTTTTTCACAGCCATGCCAAGTGCTGCACCTGTTGAATTTATTTATCTATCAATGTCTATGGAAGCCCTGCCAGGGTTTTGTTTGTTTTTAAGCTGCAGCTCTACCTTTTGCACGTTCCTCTCGTCAAACCCAGGAGTCCTGGCTCCAACCATAATCTGTTGTATGTCCACTTAAGGAATAAAATTGCCAACTCGATGGGGGGGGGTGTTTCTTGAGCACTATTTTTTTTTTACTTCAAGAGGAACTTGATCTGATTAAAAGTGAAGCCTGTTTGGGGATTAGAACAAGCATCGTCATCTGCTAATATTCTGCCATCCAATCGGTTAAAGGTGCAGGAGGAAATGCTAGCTAAGAAGTTGGCAACCCTTCTAAAGAACCCAGAAGTCCTTGATTTCAGCTGCATCCATAATCTGTTTTATTCCCCGACCATCTTTCACATTCATCCCCAGAGAAACCTAGGAGTTTTCCTAACTGATGCCCTCCCCTATGGCTGGTAGCCATATTTTAGACATCCCACTGTAATTCCTTCCCAGGCACCCAACTCTCTTTAGCCAGCTCACATTCTTCTGTTGACGATATTGCTATACAGTATTGTGACATGCAGGGGGGAGGAAAGAAATGTCATTAAAATATACCCCTTTTTCAATTAGAATGGATCCAAGAGCAGGTGTCATTAATATTCCCACCATCCCACCCGGCCTCCAAGGAAAAATGTGAAATGGCTCCTCTCTAGTCCTCTCCCGCGCAGCTTGCTACCCTCTCACATCTCCACTTCTTTTGGAGAGAAAAAGAAAGAGGGCAGAGGGATGCCCAGCTACCTCTGTGTCAATGTCAGGCTTGGTGACTGGAATGTGAATGCACAACCACTGCGGATAGTGACGTCACACACACATAAGCACCTCTCTCTCTCTCACACACACAGCACCTGGAGATACACAAACACAGCCACCAGCCAGATGATACAGAAACATGAAGCGGGAGGCGGGGAGGGAAACCCACATATACATCAGAGACATATCAGCCTGACTGGAGAGAGACAAAGCTGTTTATATGCAGCAGACAGACAAAACCACACACACACACACACACACACACACAAAATGATGCATGAATTAACCTTAAGCCTCAAGCCATTGCCCACACCATAACCATAGCAATAGATGAGGCCGTCCAAGCACTCCACTAATGCCGCCCATATTTACATAATGGGAATGGCATCTACGGTAATCAGGATCCACTCCAAGTAATACCGTAGGCTTAATAAAACTGCTTTGCGATTTCATTAGGCTTCGCAAGCTGGAATATAACTTGGGAGGCAACCATCAAACACCCAGACCATGCCAGACAACCGTGTATCTCTTGCATGCAACAGCTGTATGCAAGGGGCACACACACAAAACTGCTAAAACAGATGCTTTTGGAAATAAGACCCGGTGTACAACAGGGTTTACTTCCATGTGACTCTTCATGGGATTAAAGCCGCAGTCACTCAATGGACACATTATTAGCTAGTTTAAATACAGGCCACCGTGTCCCCATTCACAGCCATGCACCACACATATCCACTCATACATCTCCCGCTCTCTGAATCTGTAAAAATCTGGATGGTGAGGGATGGAGTCCATATAGAATCTGGAAGTTCCGCGGGGAAGAGTCCGGGCAGAATCTTGCACAGGAGTAAGCCAATGCGGTGCCCCCACCCATGTTTTTGGACCACAACTCCCATAATTCCAGAACGCCAGCCATGCTGGCTAGTGCTGATGGAAGTTGTAGCCTCTACAACACGGGTGTCAAACACAAGGCCCGCGGGCCAAATCCGGCCCGCCAGACCTTGTCATGTGGCCCGCCAAGCGCCCCAGCCAGCGGGACCCAGCAGTGGGACCTTGCTGCTGAAGCGCCGCGCCAACAAAGTGCTGACAAACAGACAAAGCACCCAGCAGCGCCACATGGAGGAGGAGGATTCAAAGTGCTACAGAGCACTGCTGCGTCCCAGAGGCTCGGCACTCTCCGTACGGTGCTGCCGGGCACCGACCCGGCAAGCCGCCTCCTCCTCCTCCTCTTGCCTCACCTCCTCCTGCCGTGGCTCAGCCTCATGAACGTGAGCTCAGCAGCGGCTCAGCCTCACGAATGTGCAACTCTGAGGCTTTACGCACTTCTCCTAAAACGGACACCCGCTGCCTCACGCTGCACGGGAAATGCTTTTTGCCCCTGGGTCCCTTCGCGCTCTTTTCTGGTGCTGAATCAAGGAGGCGACCCACCCTTCCCTTTCTTTCTTCCTCTCTCTTGTTCTTATTCTTTCTTTTCCTCTCCTTCCTTCCGTCTTTATCTCTGTCTTCTCTCCCTCTTTCTTTTTCTTTCCTTCTTTAT
This sequence comes from Zootoca vivipara, assembly GCF_965207765.1. Lineage (NCBI taxonomy): Eukaryota > Metazoa > Chordata > Lepidosauria > Squamata > Lacertidae > Zootoca > Zootoca vivipara. Next base: position 36,339,726 of record NC_142595.1, read on the forward strand.
TCCTTCTTTCCTACTCTTCTTTCTCTCACCTCTTTCCTTCCTCTCTCCCTCCTGCTCCCTCTTTTCTTTCTTTCTTTCTTTCTTTCTTTCTTTCTTTCTTTCTTTCTTCCTTCCTTCCTTCCTTCCTTACTTCCTTTCTTCCTTCCGTCCTTCCCATCTTTCTTCCTCTCTCTCATTCTTATTCTTTCTTTCCCTCTACTTCCTTCCTTCTTTCTCCCTTTCCGTCTTCTCTCCCTCTTTCTTTTTCTTTCCTTCTTTATTCCCTTCCTTATTTCCTACTCTTCTTTCTCTCCCCTCTTTCCTTCCTTCCTCCCTCCCCTCCCCTCCCCTCCCTCTCCCTCTCCTCAGAAACATAGGATGCTGCTTTATACTTCTGGCTCTTAAACCCTGGAACCAGGAGAGCAGCTCCAGTGAGTCAACCTCAGCCAGTCCCTTTGGTGAAGGGTGGTGGCTCACTGGCAGAACATCTGTCCTGCATGCAGAAGGACCCCAGCATCTCCAGGTACTAGTAGCTCTGCAAAGGTCCTGCATGAAATCCTAGCGAGCCTCCACCACCCAGTGCAGTTACCAAAAGTCATTTTCCAATAAATTGTACAATAATTTTACATTTGAATATCTACTTGCCATTATTCTGACTATGTTTCTGCTTTCAGAGCTAGTTATTACTTACATTATTACAAAAAACAGCAATAATTGAATGCAGTGACAATAATTTATGATAATAAAGAGTGGACACATAGTCCTACAGATACAACCGGCCCTTTGAGGGTGACCAAACTGTTGATGCGGCCCCCGATGTATTTGAGTTTGACACCCCTGCTCTACAACATTTGGAAGGCACTGCACTGGCTACCCTTGGTCTGGCAGATCCGCGACAGAACATGGGTGGAAACAGAGGTTATGGCTAGAACCTGGCTGAATCTGAGGTTTACTAGTTTTTCATGGTTACTTGGAAAGAACACACTGGTTACTTGAGAGAACATGTTTTACTAGTTGGCACAGTGAATAAATGCTGGTTGAAAACATGGAGCCAGCTCTTTCGTCCCTCACATCTCTCCTCAAAACACATTTTCCACGAAGCCTTAAAAGCAAGGTCCTGCCTTCAGGCAAAAAGAAGTCTAAGTATCTATCATTGCATTCGGTCCATGTACAGACCACAGTCAACATTTAGCTTGTAACAAGTTCGTTTTCTCCTGCTCTGGAGGGTAGGACTCAAACCAATGGCTTCAAGTTACAAGGAAGGAGATTCTGACTAAACATCAGGAAGAACTTTCTGACAGTAAGAGCTGTTCGGCAGAGGAACGGTCTCCCTCAAGAGGTTGTGGGCTCTCCTTCCTTGGAGATTTTTCAGCAGAGGTTGGATGGCCATCTGTCATGGATGCTTTAGCTGAGAAAATCCTGCATTGCAGGGGGTTGGACTAGATGACCCTTGGGATCCCTTCCAGCTCTACAATTCTATGATTCTATGAACCTCCCAGAGGCAGGGACCCTTCCCGCCACTTGGGGTTAATATATATATTAAACATAAACACATGGGTAGACAGAACATACAGAACTCACATCACCTGGAACACATTTATTTGTAATATTTTATGATACTTGCAAACCATTTAGAAATGTTAAGTGGTCTATATATTGTCTAAACACCATGCACTGAGGACTGCCACATAAAAACACGCACAGGTGGCATCCATCAACCTGATCATCTGGGAATGCAGGATGACACACAAATAAAGCCACTTCCGCGCCTGCGACGGAGGTGGGGTTGTGGGCTGCCCGACTGTACCATCGCGTAGGGGCTGCAAGCTCAGCCCCTACGCAATGGTAGGTTCCCGCCTGCGTCACCCCCCGACCAGCCAATGAGGTCGGTCGGGGCGGGGCCACCAACTTTAAGCACTCTGCAGGCGGGAAAAGCTCCCTCTTTTGTCCCTCTTCGCCGGAGCGAACAATTCACGCCTCGGATCATCGTTTTCGCTGGCCTCCGTTCCCCCGCTAGCGTTCCTTGCCTTTGTTGGGATCACCGCTGCTGCCACTTGCTCCCGCTTCGCTCTTTGCCACTAATAACGCGGTATCGTATTGTTATGTGGCTGTGCGCTCTCCACTGCCCACCTGGGAAATGGGTTGCAAAGTTTTGGAAAAGGGGCATTTTTGCTGGGTTTTTAAAAGGGCCGCGATTGTTACCCCCAATCAGCTGGGAGGCGGGTCCTCGTTACTGTAGGGGAGCGTGTTCTGCATGGAGCGTGCGTGGGGGGCGAATTTCAGAGCTCTCCCCTCTGTGGGTGTGCAGGCTTGGTGGCTGCCCCCTTTTTTATATTGCAGTGCTCGGGTAAAAGTTCTGTTGTTTACAGGCTCGTTCTCTTATCTAACCTTTCCGATCGGCTGTTAATCCCCTCCGACAGTGCTCCCCTTCCCTTTCCTGCAGAGTGTCTGACTGGGCTGCTGAGATTTCAGCTTCTTTCCCTCCCCCCAAGCTCCCTTTAATTGCATGATTGTGCTTGATTATCTTTAATGCTTGGTTTATATTTTTTCAGCATTACTGAGCACTGCAGCTAGCTCCTGCCTGTGCTTGCTGCCCATAGCTTCCCTTCCTAACCCACCTTTCCCCCCAACTCATTCATCCGCTGCTGCCTTTCAGCCTCTTTGGGAGCCCTCTTCTTAATTCCCCCATCGTTTCCTTTAATTCCTGCGTTCAGTTTATTTACTCCCGGGCGCTGGAGCATGGTTCCTGGTGTTTGTATCGTTGTCATGGTTACAACTCCTTGCCGGTCTCCATTTTAAGTGTGGCCACGTGGCCTGGCAGCAGCGGCCATCTTAGGAGAGGCACGCACTGTCCCTCCAGTACTGCAGGGCTGTTTGGGGATTACTAATAACAAATTGCAATTAAAGAAGCTGCAATCTACAAGCGGGCTTTGCCTTCAGTTCATTTGCTTATTGGCAAGTTTTGCATGCCCGTTGGAAGTAAGAAGGGATTTATTTTCATGTTCCCCTTTACTATCTTTACACTTATCTCACAACCCCCACCCCCGCATTTTCTGCAGCTATAACTTTGAGGCAGAGGGGTCGTTAGGACCGGCACTTTCCACTCTGCCTTTCTGGTGGCTTCGTGAGCCTTTAATTGCTCTATTTTCGAGGGCTGCAACCTTGTTGCTGCACCAGAGGATGCCTTTTCTCTCTGGGCATTTTCCGAGCCAGCAGCGGTAGTTGTAACAATGTTACATTGTCCCCGTAACTCAGCAGGCTACTTCATTGCTACTTTGTGTTTCTCTTATCTGTGACTGCTACAAGTGTTATGCTGCTGAAAGTTTGCAAGCTGTGGTTGTGAAACGTAGACAGCAGGCTGCTATAGATTTATAGCTAGCATCCTTACGTATAACCATTCATTATCTTTAGTTGTCCCTTGCATTAAAAAAGGGGGGGATACCTTCAAATTTACTTCATAAGATTTATATATTGCATTTATTGGTGCTGCTTTACCACGGTGACCTGCACATGTAGCCTAGATCTGCCAACCTTAAGATTAAACTAACATAATTTGATCTTACAATAACCAGATTTATAATAGGTGTATTTAATTTATTGGATTGTCTTTATGTGGAAACTAAATAACTGTAACTGTGTCTTTAAGTAGGACACTCTGAAATCATTTCAGTCCTGATTATAGGGAATATAAACAATACTGAACTATGCTGGAGGTCTGTATTGTCCTCTTTGTAATTAAAGAAATATATTTTTGGTGAAAGAATTTAATGGTACAGGGTCAGGGTTTTTAATTTTTAACACTTAAGGGCTAGCCTAGCCAGCGCAGGAGGTGCGTGAGTAAAATATTCTATTCTACTGGTGACCATGCCATTTAATCTTGAGTCATCCTGTTCACCTGCTGCCTATCCGAACTCATGACCTTGGGATAAATACCTTTATTACTTCAATTATGTTTTGGCTAATTGGTGTTGCCTGTTCACACAGTGGGCATTATTCCGTTTGATTTTTCTGCAGTTACTATAAGTTAATAGACATTTTGAAAGGGGCTGGTGGAACCAATTTTCCACAACTTAATTTACATGGAATTCATTACGTTCAGTTGAAGGCTATCTATTTGCTTTTTCAAATAACTGAATTTAAGCTTTCATTGCTTCGGTGGGATACATTTTTCGGATCCACTACTACCTATATTGTTCCTGACATAATAATAATAATAATAACAATAATAACAATAATAATAATAAAATAAAATAAATGAATGAATACTTAAATAAAACTCACTCTAGTTTAAATTGTCCTAATTGCATTAACTGTTTCGGCCTGTTTTAGCATTAAGCCTGACACTCTCATTGCATTCATTAGTGTCGCTTTCTTTAAAATAACTGAATTTATTTAAGCGTTTGTTGCTCCTGTGGGATACATTTTCGGATCCACTACTATCCATATTGACATATAATAATAATAATAAATGAATATTTAAATGAAATTCACTTTAGCTTAATTGTCCTAATGGCATTAATTTTAATCATATGTTCTCTTTTGCTTATATGTACGCTTCCCTATTTTCGGCTGCGGTTCAGTATAAACAATACTGAGTTAGGGCGCCGCCCTTTAATGCATTGCTATTGTGGTAATATTTGCATAATTTATATAATAATAATATTAATAATTTATTATTTATACCCCGCCCATCTGTCCGGGTTTCCCCAGCCACTCTGGGCGGCTTCCGACCAAATATTAAAAACAGTACAGCATCAAACATTACAAACTTCCCTAAACAGGGCCGCCTTCAGTTGTCTTCCAAAAGTATGTTGTTGTTGTTTAGTCGTTTAGTCGTGTCCGACTCTTCGTGACCCCATGGACCATAGCGCGCCAGGCACTCCTGTCTTCCACTCCAAAAGTATAATAATTGCTTATTGCCTTGACATCTGCTGCGAGGGCGTTCCACAGGGCGGGTGCCACTACCGAGAAGGCCCTCAGTCAGGCTTGCCTAGGCCAGTGTACACTGTACTGTACCAGACCCCCCCATCTTGAATGCTCTGTTGCATGGTGCCTATAATGCCAAGGTTGCAATTTGATCCCCATGCGGGGCAGCTGCATATCCTAGGGGGTCTAATGTTTTTTGTTTTTTTTTTGTTTCCAAGCTATGCCTTTTGTTTCTAAGTGCTCTCTAACAGTATATATTTGTAACTGGGACATCATATTTCATGCTGCTTCAAAAGCTAGGTGACCAGAGGTATCAGTTATAAAGGTTCCGGAACCACTAGCAGCTTATTGAGGTATGAAATTTATCTTGTATAGTATATCAGAATGTGCATGATTGTGAGAAGCATTTAGGGAACCATCCGGCGTCCTCTTGTTTCAGGGGTAAGCAGTCCTTTCAAGGTGGCAGGGGGCTTTATTTCCCCCCCACACTAATAATAATAGCAATAATAAGAATAATATATACAACAAGTATAATATCAACTATAATGATAATAACTGCTATAATAATTATAATAATACTTCAACTCTTAGGTATTTTCAATCTCTGGGGTTTCCTGAAAGAGTCAGGTATTGGCCTCGGTTATACTGTACGACCTCTCCAGCTTATCAGTATGAGATCCCTGATTAGGTTAGCATAGTAGGCTATTATGCATCATTCTTATGGCACCCAGTTGATGGCTAGAATGCCTGTATGCCATTTCATGCACATGCATACCAGATTAATCAGGAAACATTTGAGTTCCAAAAAAAAAAAAAAATAGAGCCTGGCTGCTACTACCATACGATGTTCCAAAACAATGAAGTGTTGATGGCTAGTATGGCTTCCTGGAGCATGTGCTGACGTTTGCCTGTGGACAAACTTAACGGCCTCAAGGAGACTATTAGACAGCTCATCCCCTGTAAAAAACTCACCCTTAGACAAATCCAATCACTCCTGGGTCACCTGAATTTCGCTTGTAGGGTAATATCACTGGGCCGCCCTTTCTGCCTGCGATTAGCCAGACTCATGGTAGGTCTAACTAAACCGTTCCACAGGAAGCGACTCCCTCACGGGGTAAAGGCCGACCTAGAATCCTGGCAAATTACAATGGGGTATCTCTGTGGCAGGACAACGTGGTCTTGCGTTCCGACTTTCAGGTGCAGTCGGACGCGGCAAGTACGTTGGGTTTTGGAGTCTATTTCAAAGAAGAATGGTGTGCACAGCGTTGGCCGGCCAGCTAGGAGGGTACAGACATTACACGCGACTTAACATTCTTAGAATTCTTCCCTATAGTGGTAACCGTGCATTTGTGGTCCGAGGAATTCAGGAATCAACGAGTCTGCTTCAGAACAGACAATCAAGCGGTGGTCAGCGTCCTAACTCTGCAATCTTCAAGATCTGCAAGAGTGTCACCCTCTTACGCCATTTTGTCTTACTGAGCTTGCAATTCAACATGCATTTTTCGACCAAATTTGTGCTGGGGTTTAATAATAACATCGCAGATGCTTTGTCTCGCTTCCAGATGGACCACTTCCGCTTGTTGGCACCAGAGGCGCGCCAGTGGCCAGAGCCGTTCCCGGAACACCTATGGAGCCTTGGGAGCATGAAATCCTAAAGGGAGTATTTGCGTCGGTTGCCCCTTCCACCCTTAGCTCTTATAAACGGGCTTGGTCGGATTTCACTAACTTCAGAAAAAAGGAACTGCTGACTCGTCCCTGGCCTGCCTACTCAGGAAGAGGTCATGCAATACATAGTGCATTTAAGGAATCTTGGGCGAGCCGCAAAGACCCCTAACATCCACCCAGCAGCCATAACTTTTTTCTCTAAATCACTCTATTTCACAGACCCGCGTGATAACTTCCACTTACGCAGTGCTATGGAGGGCTGGCGTCGGCTCCAGCCACCTGCCAGTGATACTAGGCGGCCTATTACGTTTGACATGTTGGTTCAGATACACAAGCAGCTGAGGACCCTTTGCTGGACAAAGTTCAAAGCGCGTTTATTTTCAGCAGCGTTCTCGATAGCCTACTTTAGGGCGCTCAGAGTAGGTGAAGTGGTCTGCGAGGACCACCCTGATGGCATCACACGGGGCATTATAATAGGGGATGTGCCACTGTCCGACTCCCAAGCTATGGTGCACATCCGATGCTCTAAGACTGACCAGAAAGGAAAAGGCATTATTATACGCCTCCCGGCAACAGGCACTGCAGGTCCATGTCCACCAATTCGCCATGGTCCTGCGCAAGGCCATTGCCTCCTGCGGTTATGGCCCCAGCGAATTCTCTGCCCACTCTTTCAGGTTTGGCGCAGCTACTTCAGCCATGCACTTGAGCCTTTCATCCGAGAGAATTCAGGACTTGGGGAGGTGGAAATTGAACGCGTACAAATAAGTACATCCGTGCGTAGCGTCGACCGGGTCACCATCGCTGATCCCCAGTTGTCATTCTTTGTTTTCCAGGTGGCCAGATTGTGCGCGTTTGAATAGCCAGGCACAGCATAGTCCATTGGGCCCGGGAAAGGGCGATAGTGGCGGGCCTGGGGAGCAGTCTGGGGCCTCCCAGAATCTGTGAAAGTGTCTTGGATCGCAAGGAGAGGCATGATGTTGCTGCCGACCATCCGGGCACAGCATAGTCCATTGGGCCCGGGAAAGGGCGATAGTGGCGGGCCTGGGGAGCAGTCTGGGGCCTCCCAGAATCTGTGAAAGTGTCTTGGATTGCAAGGAGAGGCATGATGTTGCTGCCGACCATCCAAAACCGGGCTGCTTCACTCGGCTACCCTGACCTGCTGGTGGTGCAGCTCGGTGAGAATGACCTTGCTTGCCGTAATGCAGTGGATTTAAAATTGAAAATATTCAGTGACTTTGATATCTTCATGGACACCTGCCCGGGGATGACGCTGCTTTGGTCCTCCTTGCTGGAGAGGCGCTCTTGGCGCGATGGATGTTACCCTATCGCTTTGAACGGAACCAGGCGGCTCCTGAATTCCTTTGTGATCCACAGAGTGTTATCTTTGAATGGCCAAGTTATCTCGCATCCCAGTTTGAAACAGAGTGAAGCAGCCCTCTATCGCTATGACGGTGTACATCTGTCGCCTATGGGGAATGATATCTGGCTGGAGAACGTAATTACGGGAATGACAGATTGGTTACGTGTTAGAGAGCTTAACTAGGCGAATAAGAGATTAGGATCACGGCCCCTTAATAATTTAGAAGTGCTTGAATAATTAAATAATTAATTTTCGAATTAGGAAATTAGGGTGGTATTACATGTGAGCGGATTGGCGGCGAGCCTGGGGGGGCTCGAGTGGCGGTTAGGCGTTGGAAATTTGCATAACAATTAGATGGAGGAGGGGCAGGCTACGTCATCAGCTGCCCAAATTTGGAGAAGTAATTCCGTTAAAGGATTCCGGGGGCGAGGCTTGGTCCTGAGCCTGGAGTTGCCTGGGCCGTAAGGCACGCCCCTTCGGTGGCCACAGGAGGAGCTCTAGTAGATCTACGTCGCGGGGCTCCTTTCTGGTGGTTAACTTCTCACAGACTTCAACACACGGGTTGGAGTCGGATATAGTCTGTTAGGTTCCAACGCCTAAGCCAATTCCGCTCAACATGCATAATTAATAAAGTTGTGGCCTTAACCACCCAATTAAATCTTAATCACTGTGTCATGAGTCTTTATTACATGGGAAGGAGGGCTATTGCCACACAAAGCCACTTCCGCGCCTGCGACGGAGGTGGGGTTGTGGGCTGCCCGACTGTACCATCGCGTAGGGGCTGCAAGCTCAGCCCCTACGCAATGGTAGGTTCCCGCCTGCGTCACCCCCCGACCAGCCAATGAGGTCGGTCGGGGCGGGGCCACCAACTTTAAGCACTCTGCAGGCGGGAAAAGCTCCCTCTTTTGTCCCTCTTCGCCGGAGCGAACAATTCACCCGCCCGCCCACCCCTTAAAAAGAGGGTGGACGTCAGTTGGTCGCCCTGGTTGGCCAGGGGGCTGGGTAGGATTTTTCCCATACTGGGCTAGCCATGATGGGTTTTTCGCCTACCTCGTAGCATGTCGTCACAACTTAGGTTAGGCGGTTAGGCGTTGGAAATTTGCATAACAATTAGATGGAGGAGGGGCAGGCTACGTCATCAGCTGCCCAAATTTGGAGAAGTAATTCCGTTAAAGGATTCCGGGGGCGAGGCTTGGTCCTGAGCCTGGAGTTGCCTGGGCCGTAAGGCACGCCCCTTCGGTGGCCACAGGAGGAGCTCTAGTAGATCTACGTCGTGGGGCTCCTTTCTGGTGGTTAACTTCTCACAGACTTCAACACACGGGTTGGAGTCGGATATAGTCTGTTAGGTTCCAACGCCTAAGCCAATTCCGCTCAACATGCATAATTAATAAAGTTGTGGCCTTAACCACCCAATTAAATCTTAATCACTGTGTCATGAGTCTTTATTACATGGGAAGGAGGGCTATTGCCACACAAACACCCACACCTCTGCAAGATGCTTTAAACAAACTATATTTTGCTGAGGAATGCTAAGGCAGCAGGAATGTTAGGCGTCAGCTGCTAAATTCAGTACCTTGGCTGCTTCCAGACAACCTGCTTCTTGAGCATTCGTTCTGATTTCTTTGCAGGAAAGTTAGATAACACCGGCTATTTAATGAGCATTCGTCCCGATTTGTTTGTGCGGAGGTTAGATGGCATTGTGTCAAATCCAGTGTCACCCCACATTTTCCAGTGCATTTCCCTGTCACTTTCCTTATGGGGGGGGGAGTCTGCTCTTGGGGGGGGGAAGCAGGTTTGCCATACAAGACGCCCCAATCAAGTATAATTGCACAACCTGAATTTGCCAGTAGTATGCGATTGAATCCCACCTGGAAATAGTGAGCGCCTGGAAGCGCCCCTTGTTATTTTTGCAGAAGTGTTTAAAATGCTACAGTACCCGGGGGAGGGGGGATAATTCAAATGAGAATATGGTCAAATTACAGTACTCATTTTAGAATATACATTTTCTCTCGTATTATCAAAGGGAAACTGAATAGTGCTCTTTAAGATAAAGGCAAAAACTGGGCATTGCCCTAGACATTCCCAGTTGAAGCATATGGGCCAGCCCTACCATTAGGCAGTGAAGCAGCCACCTCAGACTTTGGATGCTGGGAGAGTGGTGGAGGAGCAGCAGCAGGCCCACTCCCCAGCCGAGCAATGCCCATCCTTTCCTGGAACCAGAGCATAGGAAAACCTGAACCAGCTGGATTTCTTCCAGACACAAAGCTGTTAAAAGTGCAGGAGCTTTGCTAGATCGAGGCTGGGGTGCGGGGAAGGTTGCAAGTGGTTGTTTTTATTAGTTGAGCATTGCTCTGTCCTGCAGCTCCCTCTAGTGACCATTGTCTTCAGTTACATTTGGGCATAGCTGCCAAGTTTTCCCTTTTCTCGCGAGGAAGCCTATTCAGCATAAGGGAATTTCCCTTTAAAAAAAGGGAGAACTTGGCAGCTATGCATTTGGGAAAAATGAATTGTCCACTGACAATGTCAAAGAGCACACTGTTCTTCTCGTTAGTGGCGTCTGCCCTCCCACCAGATGTCAAAGAGAAAAACAACTACCTTGTAGACTTGTAGAAGACATCTGAAGGCGGCCCTGTTTAGGGAAGCTTTTGATGTTTAATAGATTATGATATTTTAATATTCTGTTGGAAGCCGCCCAGAGTGGCTGGGGAAACCCAGCCAGATGGGCGGGGTATGGATAAATAAATAAATAAATTTCAGAGTCCTTGGGAAATGAGGTGCAGAGTGCCTAGAAATTTACTTCCCCGCAAGAAAGGGACGGCCAAGTGCCTAATGTCCTGGGATGTGCCCACACCAGGGTGTTAATGCACATGTGCTTCACTGTTTTCATCTGAACAGTTAAGCAATTATTCTAGCTTTCAGCCTTCCTCTCTCTCCCAACTTATTATCCCCCGCCCCTGCCCCCCAAATTTTATTTGTTGTAAGCAAGACTGATATTTACCTATCAGCAAATAAATGGTAGCCACCCTTACTCTTTTTGGAGTAGTTACAGGTAGGTAGCCATGTTGGTCTGAGTCGAAACAAAATAAAAAAATTCCTTCAGTAGCACCTTAAAGACCAACTAAGTTTTTATTTTGGTATGAGCTTTCGTGTGCATGCACACTTCGTCAGATACACTGAAACAGAAGTCACCAGACCCTTATGTATATTCAGAGGGTGGGGGTGGGGGTGATGGGAATGGGTGATGGGCTGATAGGAGTGGTAAATCTGTTGATGACTGTTAACGACTGTTAATGACTGCAGTTGGTCATTAACAGTTGGACTGTTAGTGACTGTTAATGACTGCAGTTGGACTGTTAATGACTGCTTTTTGGAGTAAATATAGAAGGGGGACTGTTCCAATCAAGGAGATTTGGGAGATAGGTTTGTGGCAGGGGAGCGGGATGGAGGCGTAAGACAGAAAAGTAAGCCTCTGGTTATTCTCCTAAACAGCTTGTACAGTACTTTAAATACCGGTAGGAGCCTCTTACATCAACCCCATCAGTGGAATCCATATTGCAAAAAATCCCAATTTGTAGATCTGTGAGTGCATGTGATTAATGTTTACAAGGGCATGCGTAAACCAGGTTTCCTAACAGCGCAATCCAAACCCAAGATCCAACAGCACGAGATTTGGCAGGTGTTGGTCTTTCCTGGCTGAGACTGGGCGGTCACAGCTGGGGCTATGCTGGCATAAGTCCCTAAACTTAGCTCTGCTGGAGATATACCAGCTTAACTCCCTAATTGGGGCACAACTGGCAGAACTTAAAACTGGTGTAACTTATACCAGCATGTCCCCAAAAAGGAGTATTCCAGGGGCAGGGCAAGGATTTGCACCTATTCCAAACACCTTTCAACTCTGGGACAATTTAGCAATCCAGCAAAACATAGCCAGAGAATGGATGGTGTAAGAAAAATTCATCCTGGATGGAGTTTGGGATAGGGGTAATTCAGGCATATAATTTACAGTTTTCTATATTTAGGATTGCTCTGTTAAGCCGGAACCAGGCTGTGATCCTACCCATGTTCACTGGGGATGGGAGCAAGCCCCTCTAAGCTTATGAGGATTTACTACTCAGAGTGTGATGCTTTGTGCCCCTGGGTAGCCTGCACCCAACTCCACTTTAACTGTGTTGTGAATCATAGCCTGAACTTTTCTCCAAAATGTGGCAGGGATGATCCAAATTCTCTCTGCTCAACCAACATTTGAAGTTCTGTTCAAGTGGAGATCAGCTAAACCACATGGGGTTGCATCAATTTAGACTACATTCCTGGACAAGATCCGGACATGGAAACTTTGTAGGAATCTCTGGTGGATTCATCTGGGCAAAAGTGGCTAAAAACGAGGCTGCTGCTGGACTGTCACTATTTTGGTCTGAGAGTCAATCACATTTCAGTCAATTCGGGCTGTGTTTCTAAAGATTTGACACCCTGATGCAACAAATGTGCTTCTCACCGGCACCACCAAATTGGACCTTTTGTTGCTTCCTGATGACCTGTTCACTGAATATTCGTCCTGATTTATTTGCACAGTTTGCAGGGTGTTAGATGCCATTTGCTATTTATAATGTGAAGAGGTCCTGCTATTCACCTGGCTGCAGTTTGGTCGAGTTGCTGCTGCTTGGCAGGAGGTAGAAGGGGAGGAGCGAAGCAGCAGCAAAGTAGGCTCAGTGCAAATGCATCAGCAGAACCAATCTCACGCTCCTGCTGCCATGTTTGCACACCAGACCATGCTCCCTGCTGCCTCTCCCCTGCACCTCTCAGCAAACAGGGTGAAGGGTGTCACCCCACCGTCCGCTTCCCTTCTTACTCCCTGGTCATGATGCTTAGGGAATGCAGCCCAAATCCCTTTCATCCAGTATGACAACACAACATCGCGCCAACCAACACAGAGACAGAAAGGCAAGGCACACTGTGGGTTGGATAAATATCTTTTATATTGAAATGCATAGGTGAGTCCATTAATCTATGGTACTGGCTACAGGGAACCACAAGCTGAAGGGAAGGAGGTGTGGGCGGGTTATTCCCAAGCTGCGGGAGTGGGAGGGATTTCAGCAAAGAGAAAAAAAGACCGAGGCTGGAAACTGGCGGAAGACTGGTGTGCTGGAAGGATCAGGCAAACCAAAGGGGAAAGAGCTCTGGAAATGACTCAGGAGAACAATTCCGGTCCTATTAGCAATCTTACTCATCTTTCATGAGCGCAGCAGTTCTGGATCCCAACATCTTCTGGTCTAAAGACAGGCTATCTCTTCCTTAGGTAGGTTCAAGGTACTTGCGGTCTAGCTCCCATGCTCACTCTTAGCCCCATGCCCTTGCTGAGTTAGGGATGGGCTGAAGAGGGCTACTCACTTGATGCCCATTTGCCCCAGCTTAGAGCCTGCTGGGTGCTTGATAAAAACCCTCTGCCAGAGAAGGAGGAATGAGGTCCACATAGAATGGGCAGGCATGAGGTGACAAGAGGCCAAATCTAGCTTCCCCCAATTTCAAAGTGAGAGGAGACAGGTAAAGAGGGGCTGCTGGCCCAGATGCACCAAAATCTGCAGCCTGATGCATGAAGGGAAGAGAATGGCATTGAAATTTTTCGCTTAGCTCATCATGTCCTGCCAGCAGAATATAATTATTTCTCCGCTCATCAACCAGTCGCCAACTAAGACCAGTTTTTGTAACTTTTGGCACGCACCCATTCAACATGGCGACCACTCGCTCTTATGGAAATCATCCACACTGGGCAAATCAGGACAAAGACTAGTTTTCGATGGGTTTCCCCCATGAGGTAAAAACAAATACCAGTCTTTTGCCACATAATGAAAAATATTCACAACACAGGCTTGACAGGGTGGTCTTTCCCACATCAAAAAGCAACAGGGTATTCATATGATAAATGAAACAATCTGTTAAGAGGAGTCCCCAGAGAAATTTGGGGGGGGGCGTTGCATGGGGGGGGGAAGGTGCCATCTTCAGTTTACCACACACCTCGAGTTTTAAAGCTGGAAAGAGGCCGCCAGGTGTTAACTTGGGAGAGCAGATGCAGAGGGTTGGCGGTGTCCACTGAGCAGGATGGAAACGCGGAAGATAGGTATAAATAAATAAATAAATAAATATACTATAATGTTCATGTAATATAGTCCATGCACCAGAGAAAGAGAGAGAGAGAGAAAGAACAAAAGAAAAGTCGCATTTGGACATGCTGTGTGTTACTATAAAGGAGGGCGATATTTTCTCCTCGGAGTCTAGCGTGCCACCTTTGTTGCTGTCATCGCTTCCTGGTTTTCAACAGCTTGAGTGGGAGATGCAAGCAGCCATGTTGAAGGAAGCAAGGCAAAGGTGTCAGTGCTGGGGGCCGGGGGTGATGGAGGACCGAGCCATCGGGGCTCAACAAGGGCAGAACTGTGTCACAAAGAGTGAGGATAGGGGGTGTAGAGGGAGGGCCTATTTGGGATTCTACACTCTTTTTGTGCAAGGCAGGCATCCTAGCTATGCGTGAAATCGAAGGGCTCCAACTAGTTTGGGTAAGATCTATCGAGTTCAAGGTTACGTCGTCACACTGTAGCAGGTAAGGAAACACCCCGGGGATGAAATTTAGGACTAGGATCTGGGAACAGGGCAAGGGGCGAAGACTGGAAGGGTTTTCGGAAATTATCTGAGCAGTCAATCAGCAGGGGAGGCAGGGGGAGAGAGGGAAGGAAGGTGTGGCTTCCTGACATTTCCCCAAATTTAAAAACTACTTCCAGGGCAAACAGATACACAGGATCATTAAAATGTAGATTAGGCATCCCTTCGTATTTTAAGCCTGTACGTAGGGACTGAGGAAGCTGCCATATACTGAGTCAGACCGCTGGGCCAATCTAGCTTTTGTCCTGTCTGCACTGACTGGCAATGGCTCTCCTTAGGGTTTTCAGACTGGGAAAATTTCACAGCCCTAGAGAAGCTAGAAATTGAACCCATGGCCTTTGCTCTACCACTCAGCCATGGCCCTGTGAAGGAAAGCACATCCTTTAGAATGCATGATCAGGACAGACAGCAGTGAAAGGGGTGGGCTCTCCTCCCCCACCCCCACCCCACCTTAGTGCAAAGCAACACATGGAATAATAATTCTTCAAAAGGCTGCTATTTTGGTCAGCGATCACATGCTCACCTTATGGTTGCTTCTTCGATTCCAGAGTATAATTATGCCCGCTGCATTCCCCTTATCCATTAGAGAAACAAAACTCATCAAAGAAAAATCTGCAAGGGCCAAATAAATAAATAAATAATCGCATGGCCTTTTTTAAGGGATGAAAAAAAATACACGTTGAGCTAAGGACTTGCACGACTGCTTCCTGTTTGGATCTCTGTGTTTGCAACACACCTTCATTTCACTGCCTACTCAACCCATTTGCCAGAACTTTGCAGCCATGTGGCCAACCTGGATTTAGGGCAGAGGGCATGTCTTCTGGGCAGATTTCAGCCACAATTTCCATCGTTTTGTCACAAAGTGCGTGCAGTCCTGTCTATTGCCCCCTTGCCTGCTTAGGCCATCCCATGTTTTGGCCAATTTAGAGGAATTTCTGATGGTGTGAAAGCTATCCACCGCTCTGATTATAGGGGGAAAAACCTTGTAAACACAGTACTGAAAGGGCCATTTTTACAGAAACGCCTGGCAGTTTTCTCTTTGTGCCAACGCAAACTCCATTTAATTGGGGGATGCTCAAAAAAGATTAGCCTTGACCTAGGGAATATTCCTATTTTATTGGGGCGGTGGAGTTTAAAAGTCCCTCTGTAGATATATGTGTGCTTTCTTAACCTCACTGATCTGGGTTTCACCTAGTGGAGGTAAGGAAGGAGGGAAGCAACTCACTGGAGACAATTAACCAAAAAAAAGAGTGTTTTCTAGGGGAGGCAGGGGTCATAAGGTCAAGCGTAGGGTTTATAGGGCTGAGCTCTGAGCAGGAGTCATGCTCCCGGGAGCAGAATTCTAAGGGCGAGGCTTGAATTGGGGTTCTTAGGGTCAAGAGTCATCCGGGAGACACTCTCACACCAGGGAGGTTGGGGGAGGGATCATCCCGGTCGGAGAGAGGGGCATGCTGGTCGGAGAGAGGGGCATGCTGGTCGGAGAGAGGGGCATGCTGGTCGGAGAGAGGGGCAGGGCTGTTGGGGAGAGGCTCCCCTGCCGCAACGTGGACGGGTGCACAAACTCAGGGTTGATGTAGGTGAAACCCTGGAACTCGCTCTGATCAATGCTTGCGAGGACCAGCTGGTCTGGGGGTGTCAGCGCTGGAGGTGCCCGTGTGAAAAACTTGTCAAAGTTTTCGCCGCTCCGGCCGCACTGGATGGGGTGACGGGGGCAGAGAGAAAGAAAAGGGGAATAGGAGGGATGAGGGGAACAAGGAAAATGGAAAGAGAAAGGGAATAAGAATTATCTCTGTTGGTTTCTTTAACACAACCCCTCCCTCTCCATTTTTTAATCTTTCTTGAACTTGCTACATCTTCATAACGTTTCCGGAATTAAAAACCAAACACAACATCTGAATTTTTAACCTTAAAAAACCCCACCGCTCTGTTAGCCTTTGGAGTTTTGTTTGACATTTCTTTCCATCTCAGGGAGACAGTTTGAAATGGATCTACGGGTATGACTAACATTGGATACAGCCCTGAATCTTGATCACCGTTTTATATCTTCCTGGTGCATGTCATTATATTGTGCTGTGTGAAGATCCCTGCATGCTGTAGCTCATATATCCAGAGCTGGTGTCTGTGAGTGTTTACTGATATTAATAGATATGAAATGCAGTGTTGTGTAGTAGTTTAAGAGTGTTGGAATAAGTCTGGGAAAACTCAGGTTTGAATCCTCATTTTGCCATGAAGGTGACCTCGGCCAGTCACACACTCTCGGGCTGATCTACCTCGCAGGGTTGCCGTGAGGATAAAATGGGAGGGGGCACAATGTACACTGCCTTGACTCCTTGGAGGAAGGCATACAGAAAGTAAATATACTAATAAACTGATCTATGCACATATGCACATTGCAATGAATGTGTGAAGAGGTTCAGATTTGTAGATAGGCAAAGTTCTGCCTGAGTAATGTACAGCAATGCATGTGTTCTTAATGGAGGTATGTGACACTGTGGTCTGTAGGACAACATGAGTGTGCCCATCCACATGCACAAAGACAGGTGTGTGCCTATTCACACCTGGTGACAGGAGCCTGCACAGCTGGATGTGGCTGAGCTCATTTGGGGACCCAAAGCTACTCACTGGACGGGGGATGAATGGCGGGGGGATTTCCAGCTGCTCCAGCCTCTCCCAGTCCATCCAGCGGAAAAAGCCGTGCTCCCGGATATCCCGTTCCCCTTCTGGTCCTGAGCCCAGGCGCTTCAGTGGATGCTTGGTCAAGAACTGGGGAAAGAGAAAGAGATCTGCTAGGAACACCCTCCTCTTCTAAGGGGTGCGGACCACAATCCGAGATTGGCTATTGCTGGATGAAATTTGGACTTTGTCTCATGTCTACCAATCTGCATGTACCAAGACAGGGAGGAGAGGTGAGAGCAGTGCCGCATTTACATACTGTCAGAGGTTCTTGTGACTACTCTAGAGTAACGACGCTCCGCATGCTTGTCTTTCAGCAGTTTTTATTTAGTGCAGGCTAATTACAGTGAGCTGGGTATGTACAACATGTCCGCTCAGTCCGATGCAGAATCCGGCACTAGACCGCCCCTGGACCTCCTCCAACATAAGAGTCTCGGGACAGCAAATCTCTTTCCCCGCCTTCTCCTGCGTAATTCTGGAACCGGAGGGGGAAAGGGTCTACGCTCCATGTTTTCCTTCTCCCCCCCTTTACCCCTCTCTCTCTTCCTCCCTCCTGTGTAGCAGGGGCTCTCCCATGCTGCCAGAGCCCTGGCCCTCTCTCTCCACTTCCTGACTGGACTCCTGAGCATCCTTGCTGCTATCGCTACTTGTGGAGGAGCTGCTTCTGATGCGGGGAGGAGGATCCCTATATTCTCTTCCCCTTACACATACAATGGTACCTCTGGTTGCGAACAGGATCCATTCCGGAGGTCTGGCCGCATCCCGAGGAATTCGCAAGCAGGTCAGCGCTTCTGCGCATGCGCACGCGGCGAAACCCGGAAAAATACTTCAGGGTTGGCCACGTTCGCATCCCGAAGTTTACGTATCCAGAGAGATACACAAGCAGAGGTACAACTGTATAAGCTAAACAAGCTATAGCTGAGGGCCCCCCAAAAAATTAAAGGAAAAACGTACATTTCCAAAATATAAGATAAGTTCAACAATTACTTTGATAAAGTACCTATTTTGTTATGTGCAAATGGCTTTAGATACCTATTAGGTCCATAAATTACCATATAGCATATATTCAACACAAAAAATGGCGACAACTCGTTGTTGACAAAGGACAGCTGGACATATAAAGGGCCCCATTACCTTCAGTAGCTTAGGGCCTCATCAAACCTAAATCCAGCCCCGGGTGAGAGAGAGAAGCGTTTAACCCTTTACAACCCTGCCGATTCTCCCCTGCGGATCCCTGCTCCCCCATTACCAATTGCTGTCCTTTAAAAATGTCCAGGACAGAACAATCAGCTTGTGAATTCAGAGTTAAGCACACACACACACACACACCTTTCGGCCAATTTCCCCCTGAAAGTCCCTCTATTCCCAATGAGAGTCACCCATTGTTTCACTCACAACCACCTGGTTTCAACCTTCAGGGCAGCAAAAAGGAAATGTGGCACGAAGCCTTTCCCCTCTTTGATGTGCCAGGACTCACCCCTTTGCAGATGGAGACAGCCTCACGCGAAAGAGATTTGGGATAGGACACCGTGTGCTCCATGATCGACTGGAAGAGTTCGTCCTCGTCCTCTCCATCAAATGGTGGCTGTGGACCAGGAGCACAGGTAAAGCTAGTGTGAGAACTATGGCAGGTGGAATATTTAGACTAAGAAATTAATGCCTTGAGGTCTCTTGGCAACAGCCACAAACCATCCCCTGATACCACAAATGTATCCCTTGAACTGGACTGAATCATGGAAAAAACCCACCTCAACATACTTACCTGCCCAGCTAACATTTCATACAGAAGGACACCAAATGACCACCAGTCCACTGACTTCCCGTATGGCTGATAGGCAATAATCTAAGATGGGTAGAAATGGGAGGTTAGGTCCTTTAAACCTACAGACCTTTTCCATTCCATTTTTTTTACCCAAACAGGTCCAACAAAGCAGCTTACAAAAATAAACTCTAAAACCATAAGCAACATAGTAAATTACAACCGATAACAGAAATCCAAACCATATAAACCAAGAAGTTCCAAGAGAAGCAACAAACAAGATTCAATTGATCCCAAATTAGAAATTAAGCTGCCTTTGCCCAATGTCTGAAACACTAGTAGAGAAGTAGCAAAGCGAGCCTGTCTGGGGAGTAACCTCATCTATATGTCACCAAGGCATGCATTGGAGAGCTAAGATCCAAGATTCCTGGCAATGGGGTGAATTGGGATAGGATATCCATTCATTCAACAACCTGCTTCGTCCCGAATGCTCTGAGGGTCAAACGGGATACGAAAGGGGCACAGCAAATTAAGGCAGGGGAGGAGGTCAACTATTCCACTCACAACCCCACATATTTAACTGTAAAATTAGACCCCAGGCACAGGATAATGGGTGTGCCTGTCACATACAGTTGTTTTGGATCCGAGCATAAGAGGTAGGGATTTGAAACCAGGACTCTGGAGTTTTTAGAGGGCAACAAGTCTAACCTATAAGGTTAAATTCCTGGGGAGAGTTTAGATTAGAGCAGAAGGAACCTGGTGTTTCTTTGGAAGGGTGGTGAGTTGTGTGATTGGGGATGGGAGACTTAGGAGCATTCTGTACCTCTGGAGCGATGTAGTCCGGTGTTCCACAAAAGGTCCGTGTGGTGATGCCAGGAAAAATGTTTTCTTTACACATCCCAAAGTCAGTAATCTTAATGTGACCATCAGCATCCAACATTACATTGTCCAGTTTCAGATCCCTGGGCAGGAAAGACAAAGCAAGCAATAGGAGTGCTGTCCTCCCAGCAGAGGGTGCCAAATTACAGCTGGGAATTACGTCCTTCAAGTAAGGAAGGGATGGGCAGATTCATCAATTTCAGCTTCTCACAGTTTCTCATTTTTCCAGTTTGAAATTCAGGCTTCCACATTAGTTTGTGATTTTTGTCTTGTGAAAATTCACCAGCAGTCTAGTATGATTTTTTTTTCTTGATGTGCACATTTCTGCAAAGCAATTTCCCCTAATATAATGCATTTTTGTAAGTTATTTTCATGTGTATGTCTGCATCTTTGTGCATACTTTATCTTAGAATATGCATCTTTGTGCACATTACTTGGCTGGAGAACATTAGGAGAAGCCTGCATTTCAACCACTATGTTTCAGTTCATGCAGTGTTATAGAAAGTGCAAATAAGGCAAGCCCACCTTTAAATGCAAACTGAACTCCTCCCCCATTCCTAGTTCCAAGAGGACAATCCAGAATGAAAGATGATTTGCCTATTAGAATATCTCTTAAAAAAAAAAAATCCCCGTTTTACAATTTCAAATAAACATTTTACATACAGAATATCCAATGACTTCCCTCCTTCTCTTTCCATGGTTCATTTTGCATATCTTATATCCCTGCATTTTTTTACAATAACTATTCAAATTGGTTTTCCACTGTTACATCCATCAAAACTTATTTACTCTGTTGAATTTATTGTAATGCTGCCAGCATTTTTTGCCTGCTAGAATCTTGATAGTGGAAGGAAGGAAGGAGTCCTGTAGAGATTTGTTGAAGAGGGGGCAGGGGGGCAGAAGAGATGGAGCCAGAACCCCTGGATTCTTAGGGGGGAAAGTGGGGTTTTGCAGGCAAGTCTGGGACCTATATAAAGAACAGAATAGACTCACCTGTAAATAATTCCTTTGTTATGCAAAAAGAACAGGCCAATTGCAATTTCTGCAGCATAAAACCTGTAACAGAGAAGAGGAAAAGGGTGAGGAGGGTTAAGGGGGGGGAGAGGAAGGAAGGGAGAGAGATAACATGGCAAAGATTTCATTGGCAGTGGCACTGAAGTCATCCTGGTGGCTCCGATGGCCACTTTTCACATGATGTTTGAAAAATACAAGCAGGCATACTCACTAGCCATGCCATTCCTGTACCATACAGCTCCTCCACCACAGTACTTACCACCTCCCACACTCTCCACCTTTGGAATAATACTCATACAGTATCAGAAAGGTAATATGTTATTTTGTACATGATCACTAGAGAGCTTTTTATTCTACGTACAAGTGGCTGGAAGTTACTGTGTGTAGGCCTGCCTCCTGCTGCATTAAGTTAGGATTAAAGCATAGTCCACGTACAGGTACCAACCTTTACATGTTACCAGGGACGTGGGTTGGCAGGCACACAGGTTAGTATTCATTCTTGTGAATTTAAAGGTTTTCCGTTATCTATATGGCACCAGCAACATGCATGGTGCTGTACAGAGCAGTAAGAAGGTAGGTCCCCGTGCCGAGGAACTTACAATCTGAAATCAGACCCAGTGGAGGCAATAGGGGGCGATGCAGGCAAGGATAAATAGGAAGAACAATGTATGTATGTATGTATGTATGTATGTATGTATGTATGTATGTATGCGGGGAGACGGGGACACGGGTGGCGCTGTGGGTTAAACCACAGAGCCTAGGGCTTGTCGATCTGAAGGTCGGCGGTTCGAAGCCCCACAACAGGGTGAGCTCCCGTTGCTTGGTCCCTGCTCCTGCCAACCTAGCAGTTTGAAAGCACATCAAAGTGCAAGTAGATAAATAAGTACCGCTCTGGCGGGAAGGTAAATGGTGTTTCCATGCACTGCTCTGGTTTGCCAGAAGCGGTTTAGTCATGCTGGCCACATGACCTGAAAGCTGTACGCCAGCTCCCTTGACCAATAACGCGAGATGAGTGCCGCAACCCCAGAGTCGGTCACGACTGGACCTACCGTGTTTCTCCTAAAATAAGACATGCCTATAAAATAAGCCATGGCACGATTTCCATGCGTTGAAAAAATATAAGACATACCCCGAAAATAAGCCGTAGTGCTACCGTATGTGAGCTCTACTTGGTGAAGAGGACAAAAGTGGCATTTGCGGTGGAGAAGAGAGGAAGGCACGAAGAAGAAAAGAGGAGCGATTAAAGACGCCTCATGAATGACCTCCGTGCAGGGGCGTAGCCAGGATCAAAACTAGGGGGGGGCAAGCCATGGTCGTTCAGGGGCGGGGCCAAGGCACAGAAGGGGAGGGGCCACAAAGTGGGCGGGGCTAAAGGGCCAACGGGCCTGATGACATCGTGGCGGTGGCAGCAGCGGCCACCTTGTGCTTCTGGGGCTGGTAGCGTTGGCGGCTACCCTGCTTGGCTGGAGAGGACGGGAGGGTCGGGCACGAGAGAGGGGGTGGCAGGGCGGGCGAGGGCAAGGCAAGACACGGCCGCAGCCACGACGGCTCCGAGGATCCAACTCCTAGAGGCCTAGGTGCCCCCCCCCAATTACTGGTAAATACCGTATTTGAAAGAGTCATCCCCCCATGTTGATGGGCTTTCTATGTGGGGCTTATCTGCCCCCCTGTATTTTATTAAGGATGGAAGAGGGAGGGAAGGAAGGAAGAAATAGAGAGATAACTCATATTTGTGGGTGTCTCTGGATGACGCTGTGATGCTGGAACTCTGCAGCAAGAGGACAGGAGGGTCGGGCAGGCGAGAGGGGGTGGAAGGGCGGGCAAGGGCGGGGCAAGGCATGGCCGCAGCTACGACAGCTCCGAGGCATTGCTGCATATCAGCATAATATTTCAACCATGGTTCAAGCCCCACCTTAGGAAAAAAATCCTGCATTCCAGCGGGTTGGACTAGATGACCCTTGTGGTCCCTTCCGACTACAATTCTACGATTCTATTGATATATTACCATACCATATGCATCGTTCTGCTTTCTTGAATTGTCCTACTCCTAGGCATAGCAGCCAACTCCTAGAGGCCTAGGTGCCTCCCCCCCCCCAATTACTGGTAAATACCGTATTTGAAAGAGTCATCCCCCCATGTTGATGGGCTTTCTATGTGGGGCTTATCTGCCCCCCCCCCCGTATTTTATTAAGGATGGAAGAGGGAGGGAAGGAAGGAAGAAATAGAGAGAGGGATAACTCATATTTGTGGGTGCCTCTGGGTGACGCTTTGATGCTGGAACTCTGCATGTACAGGAGCCTTGTAAGCAGCTTTCTCTCTGCTTGATTTACAGCAGGCACGTCCAACAGGTAGATTTTGATCTACCAGTAGATCACTGGATGTCTGTGGTAGATCACTGGTAGGTCACTGGCACCCCTAAAAAAAGCTCACCCAAAATTTTCCTCCTCCCTCAAAAAAATTGAACTATGACCTGAAGCCCTAAACAAAAATGGGCCTCCCTCCCTCCTAAAAGAAGCTCAACAAGTTTGACCTAAACCCCAAAAAACAGGGCTTCCCTTCCTTTAAAAAAAACTCAACAGCTTTGACCTGAACCCCCCAAAAGGGGGTAGATCACCCCCAGTTTTAAACTCTGAGTAGATCAGAGTCTCTTGGGAGGTGGCCACCCCTGATTTACAGTATACAGATGCAGGAGGAGGGGCAGACTGGAACACCAATGCTTTTTATAAACATCACTGTGTCTGTCAAAGCTACAGCCCCCCCCTTTCTTATTCACTTCCTTTTAGCCTTGCAGAGCCACCTTAGTCAAATTGAATCCTCTGAGTCTGCACCCTCATTAAATCGCCAATAGAACTCTTAATGCTCCTGAATGCTCATTAACAAGTCCCACTTAAGAACAATAGGGTGAAATGGTCAGCTATCAAATCTTGCCTGGGGATATATGCTCCATTGTCTTAACTGCTTAACTACTGGTAGCCACTTTGCTTTATTTATTTGATGTGTTTTTGTTACTGCTGTGCCCCCCCCCCCAGCAAGCGGAGACTTAGCTGCTCTTGCTAAAGCAAAGCCTTTTCCACTTCAGTTTTTGGAGGGGAAAAGTGCTGGTTATGGTCTGTAAAATACATTATTTTTTTTGCTTCTAGGGGGGGCAGCTGCCCCCTCCTGCCCCCCCTGCCTACGCCCATGCCTCCGTGTGTCTCTTTCTCTCCCCGTGCGTGTCTCTTTCTCCCCCTGTGCGCATCTTTCTTTCTCCCCCTGTGCACGTCTCTTTTTCTCCCCCTGTGCGCGTCTCTTTTTCTCCCCCTGTGCGCGTCCCTTTCTCTCCCCCTGTGCGCGTCCCTTTCTCTCCCCCTGTGCGCGTCCCTTTCTCTCCCCCTGTGCGAGTCTCTTTCTCTCCCCCTGTGCGAGTCTCTTTCTCTCCCCCTGTGCGAGTCTCTTTCTCTCCCCCTGTGCGCGTCCCTTTCTCTCCCCCTGTGCGCGTCTCTTTTTCTCCCCCTGTGCGAGTCTCTTTCTCTCCCCCTGTGCGCGTCCCTTTCTCTCCCCCTGTGCGCGTCCCTTTCTCTCCCCCTGTGCGAGTCCCTTTCTCTCCCCCTGTGCGCGTCCCTTTCTCTCCCCCTGTGCGAGTCTCTTTCTCTCCCCCTGTGCGCGTCTCTTTCTCTCCCCCTGTGCGCGTCCCTTTCTCTCCCCCTGTGCGCGTCCCTTTCTCTCCCCCTGTGCGCGTCCCTTTCTCTCCCCCTGTGCGCGTCCCTTTCTCTCCCCCTGTGCGAGTCCCTTTCTCTCCCCCTGTGCGCGTCCCTTTCTCTCCCCCTGTGCGAGTCTCTTTCTCTCCCCCTGTGCGCGTCCCTTTCTCTCCCCCTGTGCGAGTCTCTTTCTCTCCCCCTGTGCGAGTCTCTTTCTCTCCCCCTGTGCGTCTCTCTCTCTCTCTCTCTCTCTCTCTCTCTCTCTCTCTCTCTCTCTCTCACACACACACACACACACACACACAGCCCACCTCTCGCTTCCCCCCACCTTTTCCCCCTTCCATTCTACCGGTATGTGCCCAGCCATGAGTTGCTTGTTGATTTCCTCTTGATGGCCGAGACAGAGAGCGAGGCAGGCAAACTGCAGCTACGGTAGGAAAGTAGCGAGCTCTCGCAGACATGCGGGTGGTTTTTTTAAAACTGACATCCCCTCCCTTCTCATTTTGCGGAGAGACCCAGACAACTTGCATTCCTAGGCTTCAAAGGATATGCATATGAAAGAGGAGATTAAGGAGATAGATAAAGACAACTTCCTATTATCACCTTGCCTTTGTCCTGAAAGATAGAAACCTTATGGTAGCCATGAGATCTGGGCATCAAAGGAAAGTACTTAACAGCTATTTGGTAAAGCCAATTGTGATCTCAGGCAGCATCTGGCTAATCAGTCCTGAGAAAGAGAAACGTGATTTCTGTTGTACAGCATCTGTAAAATTCATATAAAAAATCATTTCCCTGTTATGATCCAGCCCCCGAATAAGACATCCCTTGAAAATAAGCCATGGTGTGTTTTTTTTGAGGAAAAAATAAATATAAGACGTGTCTTATTTTAGGAGAAACACGGTAATGGTCAAGGGTCCCTTTACCTTTAGGTGGGGAGACTGTGCAGAATGTAGTGGTTGGAGCAAATATGGAGAACCTCCAGCCCACAAGCCTATTTAGGTCCAGCAGTGATCTGGAGAGGCCATTTTCTCCAGCTGCTCTCACCAGCCCTACACCTATGATGGCTTTGTTTTAGAAGGAGATAGGAACACAAGAAGCTGCCTTCTATCAACTCAAACCAATGGTCCGCCTAGCTCAGTGTTGTCCGCCTAGCTCAGTGGTCCGCCTAGCTCAGTGGCTCTCCATCGTTTAAGGCAGGAGTCCTTTAACATGGGACCTTCTGCATGCAAGGCAGAGCTAAGATAAGGTTAGAGGTATGAAGTGGTCCCATAAATGCATACAGGAGATTGGCCACTCCACACCCCAACATCACCAGGAACAGCAGGGCTGTTACACACATCATACATCTAAAGCACATGACCTCCCTCAAACGATCGTGGGAACTATTGTTTGTTAAGGGTGCTGCCAATTGTAACTCTCTAAGGGGGTAAACTACAACGTGCATTAAATGAATGATGTGCAGGCAGCCTAAGACTCTGGCTTTTCAGACAAAAGGGATCATATCTCCAACATAGCTACCTGCCTTGTCATTCTCACATTCCATATGCATGACATTTTAAGACGGGAGCCTCTTGCAAGAATTGGTAGCCTAAGCTTACTTCCCATGGTTCTTCTCAGCGGCTTGGACAGAGGGTGGGTGAGTGGGTGTTTTAAACTCCTTGTCAATTATGTTTCTTTTTAGAACAAGTGGACGCTTGTTGATTTCACATTCAGGTCACTCAATTACACAACTTCACTGGAGTGTAATATTTTCCCATGAAACTGAGCTCTGGCATATGTAAGCATGCAGAATAAAGCAGTAGAATCCTGAGGCCGTAGAGCAGACTGTACCACTTCAGACTGCTGTGAGAGGGTGGTGTGTGTGTGTGTGTCACATTTTTGAACACTCATCCAGGTAAAAACTCTCCACAAGGAGAAATCTAGTACGTCAGGGAGAGAAATCCTTGCCCAGCTAACTCCCTGCCATGCTCGTTTGCAAGTGCAGGAAGTGGGTGCTCCTTGCTTTCCTTACGGTACATAGAAAGTGTGAGGGGCAAGGGATATCGCGAAGCCCCTCCCCTCCTGAGTTCCAGCCCAGCCCTGAGCGAGGCTGAAAAGAGGGAAAGCTCCAGCTCAAGTGGGGAAACAGGAAGTGGTGTCCAAGGCTCTGGCAGGGTAGAAGAGCCATCGTCCCAGGTGGGACAGGAAGGGGGAAGGAAGGGGGGCAGACCAGTCCCCCCAACTCCGGAACTGCGCAGAAAGCGTCGGGGGAAGAGGATGGGTCTCCCCAAGTTGTTATGCTGGCGCAAGACGCGCCAAAAGCCACTTGGAGGTTCTGATTCAAGCTGAACAGATGTGTCTTTGTAAATAGCACTGCCATCAGCACTGTAAATACTCAGCACCAATAAAAGATAAAATGCAGAGCTGTGTAGAGTCGTTACTCTGAAGTAGCCTATTCCAGCCACCGTGACAGCAACCTCCAAGTCTTTCTGGCTACTTTGGAGCGGCCGCGATGAGCGCGCAAGACGCGGAGCAGTGGAGGCTGGAGGCCGAAGCCGCGGCACAGGAATTACAGAAATTACAGAACCTGACAGCGCAGGCACACCAGCAATTACTTGCCGCCCAGGAGGAAGCGCGAGGAACGCGGGAGGAGCTGAACAAGCTGGCAGAGCAGGTGAGAGCGAAAGATGAAACTGAGAAGCAACTAAGGGTGATGGTGGTGGAGTTACAGAAAAAGCTGGATGAGGAAAAAGCTGCGAGAGGTGGGGGGGTGCCCCAGCCCCAGCTGGTCCAAGTGAGGAGGGGACAGACCCTAGTCACCAAGTTTAGCGGTGACCCGAGAGAGTACCTAGGCTTTGAGACAGAAATAAATTATGCGCTGGAACTGCATGCAGCAGAATTCCCAGATGATGCGCACAGTCTCCTTTATCATAGAGCATTTGACGGGGGCCGCCAGAGAATGGGTCAGACCGCTCATCGCGCAAAAAAATGATTGCATGAAGAACGCAAAACTATTCTTAGAAGCTTTAAAAATCATGTATGCGAGTGACTCTGAAATGGAAGCCACAAAAGAAGAGCTTCATAACTTAACACAAGGAAAATCGACAGTTCGGGACTACTGGGCGAGATTCACCATGCTAGTGTACAAACTGGGGTGGGATCTGCACAGTGAGCCAGTGAAATCAGCCTTCTACCTGGGGTTGCACTCAGACGTTAAGGATGAGCTGGCGAGAGGTCCTAAACCGCGGACTATGGATGAGTTAAGCAAAGCGGCGCTAGCGGTGGGGGTGAGACAGGAATCCAGATGGAATGACAAACAAACGACGCGCGCAGCAAAACCTTGGTTCCCACGCTCCCAGGACAGACCACATCACCAAACCCCACCCCAGGGCCCACCCCTAGTCCCGCCCAGACCAAGCTCAGAGCCGGAACCGATGGAGATCGGAGGAGCGCGCGCGCGGGCTTTTCAAACCCCGGCGGCGCCAAGACGCAAGGAGGGAAGAGGCGGGAATTGCTTTCTCTGCAACTCCCCCCAGCATCGCGTCCGAGACTGCCCACATCGCAGGGAGTGGCAAGGAAAGGCGGGAACGGTTGTGCCCTCCCCCACTGACGTAGCACCACAGCAGGGAAACGAGACAGCCTGGCTGCAGGAGACAAGGGGCAGCAGCCAGGCACAGTTGGCACAAACCGGCCCCAACCCGCCCACCCGCACAGCGAGGAGCAGCGCCAGCCCACCCCACCCCCAGAGCAGGGGTGGTTCTAGAAGTGACGCTTACGCTCCCAAATGGCTATCCCCTGACGGTCTTAGCTTTAATCGATTCGGGGGCGTCAGCGAACTTCTTCTCGAAAAACTTTGCAGAAGCACACCAGATCCAACTTCTGCAGCTGGATTTCCCCCTGCACGTCTCCACCATAGACGGCAGGGAGTTGCTGGGAGGGGCCATCACCCACCAGACCCCCCCCCATGAGAATGACGGTGGGACGACACTCAGAGACACTGGCTTTCAACGTCACCACCATCTCAGACCCCCCCATCGTCTTGGGCATGAGCTGGCTGGCGCGCCATGACCCCTCCATCAGTTGGCACCAGAGATGCATCACGTTTGGATCAGACTATTGTCTGGAACATTGCATGCAGCACCAACCAGGGGAGGGGCCTCCAATAGCCACGGTGGCCACCATGCACGTCAAGGGGGGTGAGGCGATACCCAAGCCGTACTGGGACCTGCAGGAGGTCTTCAGTGAAGCAGAATCCGACCACCTACCCCCGCACAGGTCGTTTGACTGCCAGATCAACCTGGTGCCGGGGGCCACGCTACCCCCTGCCAAACTGTACTCCATGTCAGATCAGGAGCTGGAAGATCTGCGTGAGTTTATAGACAAGAACCTCAAGAGGGGGTTCATCAGAGAAAGCAAGGCCGCAGGGGGCAGCCCGGTCTTCTGGGTGGACAAGAAAGACACGCCACAGCGCCGTCTGGTGGTGGATTTTAGGCGCCTGAACAACATGACAGAACCGGTGGCTTTCCCAATGCCCAGAGTGGACGATCTGCTGACAGCGGCACGCAGGGGCAAGATCTTCACCAAGCTCGACCTGAGGGGGGCGTACAACTTGATCAGGATCCGGGAAGGCGATGAGTGGAAGACCACGATGTTCACGCCTCTGGGCTCTTTTGAATATCTGGTGATGCCCTTCGGTTTGCAAGGGGGCTCAGCATGCTTCCAGGCCTTCATGCACCACGTCCTGGGGTCCCTCCTCTTCAAGAACTGCTTGGTCTTCCTAGATGACATCCTCATATACTCCAAGGACCCCGAGCAGCATGTAAAGGATGTCAGGGAGGTGTTGCAGCGCCTGAAGGAGCACCACCTGTATGTGAAGCTGGAGAAGTGTAAGTTTCACACCAAAGAGGTGGACTTCCTGGGCTACAAGCTGTCAGACAAGGGGCTAGCAATGGACAAGGACAAGGTGCAGGCCATCCTGGACTGGCACAGCCCCAGGACGCACAAAGATGCCCAACGCCTACTAGGCTTCGCCAACTTCTACAGGAAGTTCATCAAGAACTTCTCGCGGGTTACGGCTCCCATCACTGACTGCCTGAGAGGCGAGCAGAAGTTCAGGTGGACACAGGAGGCGCAAGCAGCGTTCGAAAGCCTCAAGAAGGTGTTCGCTTCCGACCAGAACCCGTTCCACGTGGTGCAGGATGCGCCCCTACGCGTGGAAACCGACGCTTCAGACCGGGCTTTGGGAGCGATCCTGTTGCAACTGGATGCCAACAGAGAGTGGAAACCCTGTGCCTTTTTCTCCAGGAAGCTGACACAGCCAGAACGCAACTACACGGTGTTTGATAAGGAACTTCTCGCGATCCATGCTGCGTTTAAACACTGGAGACATTTCCTGGTGGGCGCCAAGCACCCCATTCAGGTGTGCATGGACCACAAGAACCTGGAGTTCTGGAGAACAGCCAGGGTGCTCAACCAGCGGCAGATACGGTGGGCAGAGTTCTTCTCGCACTTCAACTTCTCCATCCACTACATACCGGGGGAGCAGAATGTCAGGGCGGATGCCCTCTCCCGCAAGCCAGAGTACATGGAGGAGGAGTTGCCACCAGCACCCCGGCACATTTTCCCCCCATCGGCATGGTCCTGCGGAGCAGCAGTGGTGAGCGAGGCAGAACTCACAGCACTGACGGCAGCAGATGAGTTCGCCACCCGCATCTTCCAAGACATGCGAGGGGGGAGGGAGCAGGCACGAGACTTTGAGGAAAGGAGGGGGTTGCTTTTTTACAGGGGAGCCCTGTACCTGCCCACCGCCCAGATCAGAGGTAAGGTCCTTAAGCAGATGCACGACAACCCAACGGCGGGTCATTTTGGAAGGGACAAAACCACTCACTTAGTCATGAGACACTTCTGGTGGCCAGGGGTGCGGGAGGATGTTCGGGACTATGTTAGGGGCTGTGACACCTGCCAGCGAGCAAAGGTGGTCAGGGCACCACCAGCAGGGTTGCTGGAGCCATTAGCCACACCGCACAGGCCGTGGGAAGTGGTGTCCATGGACTTCATCACCGACCTGCCGTCGTCCAGGGGCAAGACAGCAGTGTTGGTGGTGGTGGACCTCATGTGCAAAATGTGCCACTTTATACCGTGTGCCAGGGCGGTCTCTGCAGAAGAGACAGCCAAACTGTTCGTTGACCACGTATTCAGACTGCATGGCCTACCTTTAAGAGTTATTTCGGATCGAGGCCGCCAATTTGTTTCCAGGTTCTGGAGGCGGCTCATGAACCTCCTGCAGGTGGAGGTCAGCTTGTCGATGGCTCGGCACCCGCAGACCAATGGACAGGCGGAGAGGGTCAACGCCATTCTGCAGCAGTACCTGAGATGCTACGTCAGCCAGAGACAAACGGACTGGGTGGATCGCCTGCCACTGGCAGAATTTGCCTACAACAATGCAGTGCACGTCTCCACAGGGGTGTCACCCTTTAAGGCCAACTACGGGCGCGACCTCAGATCCTTACCGGAGAGGGAGGGGGAGGAGGAGGAGGGCCCACAGGCAGAGGATTGGGCAGAGGAACTGGAGACGGTGCACCAGCAGCTCAGAGAACACTTGGAGAGGGCCAAGGAAGCATACAAGAAGGGGGCAGATCGCCACAGGCGACCGGGGGAGGTCATCAGGGTGGGGGACAAGGTTTGGTTGTCCTCGGAGGGCCTTCCCACCAGAGGGAGGTGCAAGAAGCTGGCACCCAGAAGGTTGGGCCCCTTCACGGTCACGCAGCAGGTAAACCCGGTGGCATTCAGGCTGGCACTGCCAGAGGACATGAGGGTGCACCTAGTGTTTCATAGATCACTGCTGTCTCCGTACAGGGAAAGTAGCAGGTTCCGAGGCAGCGCACAGCCCCCCGAGGGAGGGGGGGGAGTGGAGGCAGGGAGCCACTCAATGAAGCAACGGCCATCCTTGATTCACGAAGGGGGGTGGGGGGCCTGGAGTACCTCATGGCATTGGAGGACGCCCCGCCTTCCCAAAATGAGTGGGTCCCAGCCACCCAGATACAAGAGGAATTCTTAGTGGAAGAATTCCACGCCCTCTTCCCACACAGGCCCAAGCCCTGGCACATGGAACGGGAGTGGGAGGAGGAGGAAGCACAGGAGGGGGAAAGCAGTTCACCATGGAGATGGGAAGCAGAGTTTGAGGACACGGAGGAGGAGATATGGGCATCTCCGAGGTCCATTCAGTCAGGAGAAGAGGTGGACTGGCAGCAGATTTTCACCCCCACCAGCTCTGAGGCCACGGACTTTTTGGGCTTTCCCTCTTCCCAGGAGGAAGGAGGGGGCCAACGGGACTGGGGGGAGGTGTTCACACCAACCGTCTTGGACAGCACAAAGTTTTTAGGCTTTCAGTCACCACCGACACCCGTGCAGCCTCTCGGGAGGGGAGAAGGGGGGCCTGGGAGGGGGGTGGATGTGAGGGGCAAGGGATATCGCGAAGCCCCTCCCCTCCTGAGTTCCAGCCCAGCCCCGAGCGAGGCTGAAAAGAGGGAAAGCTCCAGCTCAAGTGGGGAAACAGGAAGTGGTGTCCAAGGCTCTGGCAGGGTAGAAGAGCCATCGTCCCAGGTGGGACAGGAAGGGGGAAGGAAGGGGGGCAGACCAGTCCCCCCAACTCCGGAACTGCGCAGAAAGCGTCGGGGGAAGAGGATGGGTCTCCCCAAGTTGTTAT
The DNA here is from genome assembly GCF_965207765.1 of Zootoca vivipara. NCBI lineage: Eukaryota > Metazoa > Chordata > Lepidosauria > Squamata > Lacertidae > Zootoca > Zootoca vivipara. The sequence goes on from NC_142595.1 coordinate 36,371,990, forward strand.
GCTGGCGCAAGACGCGCCAAAAGCCACTTGGAGGTTCTGATTCAAGCTGAACAGATGTGTCTTTGTAAATAGCACTGCCATCAGCACTGTAAATACTCAGCACCAATAAAAGATAAAATGCAGAGCTGTGTAGAGTCGTTACTCTGAAGTAGCCTATTCCGGCCACCGTGACAGAAAGGTATTTAAATGTGAGGTCTCACCTGCAGTTTGAAGTGGTACAGACCACTCTACAACCTCAGAACTCTATTAATTACTTCACTCCCACTTCATTCTGCTGCGTACGTGGAGCACTCCTGATTCACCTGACACGGAGGTGGATCTTCAAACACATGGCTCTTAGGACCAAAGTACACACTTCACCAGGAATCCTCCTTTGAATTCCAGACATTTTATTTTATGCTTTTACCTAGTGCATTTGCAGTGAGACTGCATGCACCGTGCTGGAATGCTTTCAGCCACAGAGCAAACAGCAAGTGTGCATGTGTTCGGGCAAGGGAGGATTTAGATCAGGAAAACAGCACAGGAGGTGTAAGCATTAAACATCTACACCCCCCCAAGCTATTTCTCTGATCCAGCTAGCACCCCATAACAGCCTTTAGTTACGCAAAGGATTTAGACACCGGTCATATGTAGTTTGTCTCTTAAACAGTGTTAAAACTATGTTCAAGAGATTTTGATGATATGACATATAAGATCCCTGTTGAGAGAATGCCAAAAGTAGGTAGTAAACATATAGAATATTCGTAAGAATACTAACTAGGCTTCTGGCAACGGGAGAAGCAGGGACAATTACATGATTTCTCTTTGTATGAAAGTCATTGTGTTCATTTAATGTACGTATACTATTGCAAAATCAATAAAAATATTGGGGGGGGGGTTGGCAGTGCAGGTTCCAGGATTTGGGGAATCCCTAAATTAAGCATCTTCAGTGGTTCCCCTTGAACTGAAAGAGGTTGGGTGTGCTGTGACATTTGGGGCTGTGGGCCCATTAGCCAAATGTGAGGCCTTTGCAAATGCCCAACCTGACTACCCTTTGAAGCCACTCCCGGTCTTTAGATATGTAAGAAAAGCCGTTCTCAGGTGTCATCATGTTTTGGACTGGAGTGACTATGCAAGTAAAGGCAGGCAGGCAGAGGGTACTTCTGGACAAGGACAATTTAGCAACGCGCACTCATCGCTGTCCTGCTTTAAGCCGGAAGTGGAAGAGCAGCTCTGGCTTACAGACCTCTGGCATTCTGTAGCCAACTGGGCAGTCCCTCTTTCGCCCGTTCCAAATGTTGCCTTGCAATTTTCATTGGGATCATTATGCAGGAAGAAAAGGTTAAAGCAGGCATCCCCAAACTTCGGCCCTCCAGATGTTTTGGACTACAATTCCCATCTTCCCCGACCACTGGTCCTGTTAGCTAGGGATCATGGGAGTTGTAGGCCAAAACATCTGGAGGGCCGAAGTTTGGGGATGCCTGGGTTAAAGACTCCTTCTCCACCACTCCCCTTCCAATAATGGTAGTGCCCACATGCACACGCACACATACCCCTCTGCAATTTAGGGAGGAGGAATAAAGATATAGAAAGCCAAAGCTATTTGGAAATGCAAGGAATGAAGTGGCAGAGCTGATTCTTAGAGAGGGAAGACAAATGATTGAGAAGGAAATGGCTGGAGGACATCCCAGGAAACAGCTAGAGCAATCTAGCAGGATGGAATAGCAGCACATAAGCTGTCTACAGTGGGGGGAATTGTTCACTGAGTTGTATACAAAAAAAAAGGTTGGGTTTTACGAGCCCCAAAAGGAAAAATGTAGGGAAACATTAGATGTGTTTAGTTAATGATACTGTACATATGCCCTGTAAGAACTGAGTGAAAAAGCAGAGCTGTTCCAGTGTGAGAGGAGAGAGAGAGAGAGAGAGAGAGAGAGAGAGAGAGAGAGAGAGAGAGAGAGAGACCCATTCCCAATCGAGTTCCCCAATAGACTCACGTACATAGCATGAGGTTCCTTGAATTTCCCAACCTGCTGGATATGATACATCAGGTCTCCTCCATTGACATACTCCATGACAAAATAGAGCCGGTCCTTGAAGGGAAAAAAAACACCAGGATGTGTGTCTGTTATTGCCACAGGCAGACAAGTGAAAGATCCAGATACCACAGGATGGCCCCTTCCCTCTCTGCAACGCTTAGTCAGTTAAATCAATTAAGACAGGGATTCCCAAACTTTTTTCCTCATGGGCCACTTGAAAATTGCTAAGGGTCAGGCTTCCTGTTTCCGGCGGTGAGAAATGGCTGACTCCCACAAGATCAGACCTCAGCCGTGCCGGTAATTCAGGCTCCCCAGGGTGCGGGAGGACTGTCTCGTAGAACCACAGACCGTCCGAGATTGGCAGCTTGCATCAAGGTGCAAGCGGCAGGACTCTGGGTCCAGATGCTATATAATTCTAAATTGTATTTTTATTGCTTCTTTTTTTCCCCCTTTATTGTATTACAGTTTGGGAATGCCACAGAATTCATACTGTGTGTGTTCCTCACGGACATGCCGCAGACCGCCTGAATGGAGCACAGTGACCCATTTGGGAACCCCTAAATTAAGATACATTTTGATTGAATGTGACTCAATTAATTGGACAGCAAACTTTTGAAACTTATTTTATCCATTAGTTCTAAAAAGATATGGCTGCCATTTTATAAGAAAACATTCCCTCCTATGCAAGAGAGATGAGGGGAAATGCCTCTTCCGAGATAATGGTGTGTCATATGCATCCAAAAGTTTTCTCTTGCATGCAAATTTAAGTGGATGCAATGAATTACTTAATCAACAAAACAGCATACAGTTAAATAGCTACAGTTGCTTTAATCAAGTAAATAACCACACGCAATTACTGCGGTTTGGAAGGTAGAGTGCAGTTGGGTCAGGAAATGTGGGCGCTCCCCCATGGCCAAAACTCTCTTTTCCACCATAGTACATTCAACGTCGTCATCTTGTATGATCACGTCTTTCTTGAGGATCTTGATGGCAAACAGCTCGTCCGTTCCACGGCGCTCTGCCAGCATCACCTATGGGGAGAGAACCCCAAAAGCTTTGGGTCTTGCCCACACCTACCCAAAAGGAACTCATGACAACCTGGGCTCCTCTAACCCTTCAGGGAACACACACACCCCAACCCTTGCACAGAACTTACTTCCCAGGTAGGGATAGTAGTTGTTTTTTGTTTTTTTACGGAATTCAAGGTGGCATGATAAAAACACTGTTTTCCTATGAGCAGAGACAGTAAGTGGTGCTAAATGAAAACAGCACACAAACACCCCTAACACAAATTGAAAGCCTCATTGGCAGGTGGTGAATTTCTGTAGGGAACATTCTAGGATGTTTCATAGGCCAAAATTGCCAAATGATTTATGGAAGGGACATTTCCATGGGGAGGCGGATGAGGTTTAGTTATTCCTTCCCCACCCCCCCTTAAACTTCTTTTAACATTTTGCAAAGTGCTCTTTTGCACCTGGAAGCTTCCATTTACTTATTTGTTCTTTTCCTGAAATACATTACATTTTGCCTTTCCACTTTAAAAAACAACAACCACCAACCAATATAACTTTTTACAATACAACAGACAACCGCCACATGGCACAATTAAAAACTAAACAATTTAAAGGCAGAGAAAAGATGGAAGATAAAAAAATTCACAAACATTCCTGGGAGCAAAAGCACCATCAGCTTGATGACAGGCCCAAAGTCTGTCAAAATGAAGCAGTTTTCTTGAGATGGTGAAAGACCATCAGAGAGAGAGAGAGAGAGAAAGACAGGCTTCCCTAGGCTGTGAGTTTTACAACATAGGTGTGGGCACAAAGGAAGCCCTCCCATGCTCCCCAATCAATTGCACGTCTGATGCTGGCACACAGAGCACCTCCATACCTCCATACATGCTGTTTGTCTAGCCTTCCTCCTGATTATTATACGTGGTGTCTCTTAAAAGCTTTAAAGTAGCACAAGCTTCAATATGATTAGGAAGGAAGGAAGGAAGGAAGGAAGGAAGGAAGGAAGGAAGGAAGGAAGGAAGGAAGGGTGGTAGGTAGGTAGGTAGGTAGGTAGGTAGGTAGGTAGTTAGGTAGGTAGGTAGAAGAAGAAGAGTTTGGATTTGATATCCCGCTTTATCACTACCCGAAGGAGTCTCAAAGCGGCTAACAATTTCCTTTCCCTTCCTCCTCCACAACAAACACTCTGTGAGGTGAGTGGGGCTGAGAGACTTCAGAGAAGTGTGACTAGCCCAAGGTCACCCAGCAGCTGCATGTGGAGAAGCGGAGACGCGAACTCAGTTCCCCAGATTAGGAGTCTACTGCTCTTAACCACTACACCACACTGGCTCTCACACTAGTAGGTAGGTAGATGATAGATAGATAGATAGATAGATAGATAGATAGATAGATAGATAGATAGATAGATGATAGATAGATAGATTTATAGATAGATTTATAGATGATAGATAGATAGATAGATAGATAGATAGATAGATAGATAGATAGATAGATGATAGACAGATAATCCATAATCCTCTGGGTGAATGAGAGTTCCAGCACTGCAGAAGGGTGTGCTCAGCCTTCAAAGAACGAGAGGAGCAGGTTCTCCAAATCCCGCAACAGTTCTGCAGGGGAAGCAGGTGGCTTTACACACTTTCTTGGAGGTGAAATATTTTGCACACATACATCCTTTTCTCACCATCACACTTCCTCAAACGGGAACACGTTCAATGCATTGCTGTGCCTGCAGTTGCAATACATTCCCTGCTCCTCTGCGCAGATCCCTACCTGGCTGCTTTTAAAAAAAAAAAGCCCGGCCTACCTTGCCAAAACTGCCCTTGCCCAGCACCATCAGGAAGTTGAAGTCGGAGATGTGGAAGCGGTTAATGCCAAAGAACCCACCACGCTTGGGGTCTGTGGGGCTGGGGGATGGTGATGGGATTGGGCCGTGGCGAACCTTCTGCAGGGCGTGCCGTGGTTCGAGGCAGGGAGGAAAGGAAAACACAGACATGGATATGCATGAGTACCACCTCCTCCTTAAGCTCAGAACAAGGGGCAGGACAGCCAGCGATACAAGTACTCCAGTATCTATGCCAATAGTAGCACACTGGCTGATTTTAGTCAATATGTCCCCTGCCCCATGTTTACCCACTTGTTACCTTATTACACACTCTGTATGTTAGCAAGAGTTTCTGAAACTTGTGCAAAAGCTGTAAAGTAGCTTGGTTGTATGTGTAGTTCCTTATAAACATTTATAAAGCAGGGGTTGTGCTCAGTTTGCGGAGTGCGTGCAACAAAGAGGGGATGTGCAATGGCTCAGTGATTTGCATGCAGGTCTCGGGTTCAACCCCAAGCATCTCCGGTTAGCAGGATCTCAAGCCTGGGAAAGCACCTCTGAAACCTTGGAGAGCCACTGCTAGCTAGAATGACCCTCACTGGACCAACGGCACCTGGCACAGTGTGAGGCAGCAGTTCAAAGGCTTATCCTATACGGGAGGCCCAGGAATAGCCAGTCCTGTCTCAGAGCCTTCTGCCTTTCTTTCTTTAATCTTTAATCCTTTTGCCCCACAAGTACTTTTCTACCTTCTGCTCACCTCCTTTAGGAGGTTCCGGGCAGTCAAAAGGAAATATTTCTTCTCTGTGCAAGTGTGGATTCAAACAGCAGCTCAGGGTGGCCAACTCATAATAGAGGGTTTGTATCAACAAAAGGGCCTTCTCGGTGGTGGCGCCCATCCTGTGGAACACCCTCCCATCAGATGTCAAAGAGAAAAACAGCTACCAGATTTTTAGAAGACATCTGAAGGCAGCCCTGTTTAGGGAGGCTTTTAATGTTTAATAGATTATTTTATCTCCTGCCAACCTAGCAGTTCGAAAGCACGTCAAAATGCAAGTAGATAAATAGGAACCGCTACAGTGGGAAGGTAAACGGCGTTTCCATGTGCTGCTCTGGTTTGCCAGAAGCGGCTTTGTCATGCTGGCCACATGACCTGGAAGCTATACGCCGGCTCCCTCGGCCAATAATGCGAGATGAGCGCGCAACCCCAGAGTCGGTCACGACTGGACCTAATGGTCAGGGGTCCCCTTTACCCTTTTTTAGATTATTTTATTTCATTTTTCTGTTGTAAGCTGCCCAGAGTGGCTGGGGAAACCCAGCCAGATGGGCGGGGTATAAATAATAAATTATTATTATTATTATTATTATTATTATTTATTATTACTATTATTATTATCATCTGTGGCTATGAGCCATGATACATAGAGAATGCAATGTCTGTGTTCAGAGGGATGATATATATAAATATTCTGGGGAAAACAATAAGGGGGTGGCTTTCTCCACTAGGCACCTGCTTCTGTGGCTCAACTGCTTTAACATTTCTGCTATGTTAGAGGGGGAAAGGGGGGGACACAGAAATAAAACAGAATTCGCATCTGCTGCCCTACCACTAAATACACTGACTTGGGAATAAGCACCACTTACAGAAAATGATAATTGATTGATATCTGCAACCATGTGCATTTATAGCCAGCTGCCCCCTATATAGAGTGCTATTATGGGTTTTTTTAAAAAAAAAATAGTAATAAAAGGAAAGGATCCCCATGCCAGCACAAGTGCAGATGCAGGGCCTGTTTGCTGCTGCGCTCAACATCAGTACCCTGAGATCCAAATCTGTGTCACTGCTTGGAGCTGCCCAGGAATGGCTCACACTGGGCACTGCTGGTCTTGAGGGACTTCCCCCCCCCCCCTTCCAAGCGTAGCTGTTCCTCTTGCATTGCTACCCTCCCACTCTATAAAGCCCTTGAAATCAGCTCCAAGACTGACTGGTGTCCTTACGGGCAGCAAATGGGAAACCAACTTCACCCCCTCCCCATCTCATTGCACCAGGAAAAAGGCAGAAGAAACTAAGGGAATCGCAGGTACCTCATAGAGCTCCAATGGGAAGTTGCAAGCCTGGAAGACCAAAAATAAAAATAAATCAGGGTTTAGGACAGATGCACAAGTAACCTCTGCCTTATTCCTATCTCCTGGCTAGGAATACCATTTCAGGTCAATTGCCAGTTATCCAGTCCGACCACCCTCTCTCCCTCCCTTGGAGTCCTAAGAGAATAAGTGATTGAGAGGTATTCCCTCCAACCTGGCTCCTTTCATCACAACAGTAGCCCTACCACACCACCCCCAGCTAGGGGTGTGGTTTGTGTTTGGGCTGGATATGGCACATGGTTGGCAGGGGCAGACCAGGGGGGTGCCAATCCAAGCGGGGCCGGAGAACCACAAGGTTACCTCAAATTTCTGCAGCAGCCCACAGTTTTCTGCATCGGCCACAGGGACACTATAATATTCGCCCTCCTCCTGATTGAGCAATTTGTACCTGGGACAGCAACGCAGACAGGGACACCAGGCAGGGAGGAGGAGGAAGAGGATGAACAAGAGGAGGGGGTGATTAAGGAGAGAGATGGGTGGGGAGAAATGCAGAAGGAAATGGAAACAGAAGAGTAGGGTGAGGGGTGGGGGGAGAAATGAGGGGTATTTGGTGGATTAGATAAGAAGATAGATCAGTAGTTAAGGTAGATAGATAAAATAGATAAGATGGATAAGGCAGAGAAGATAGGTAGATAGATAGACAGATTGGATTAGATAATGGAGCCATCCAGGCAAACAGATAAAACCCAAAGAGACGCCAAGACGGACGGGGAAAGAGAAAGAAAATGAGCCAGTGGTGGTCCCCCGAGTTGCCCCATCATTCTCTTCCATCTTTGCTTCTCTCCACCACCACCACCCCACCACCACCCTGCTCCCCCACAGATTTCCCCTTACCAGCCTTCCAGAGGACCCTTGAAAAGCTCAGACACCCCAAAGGACATGGCTCCCATGAAATCATTGCGGGTGGTCCGGTCCCAGTCCCACACCTCGATGGAGAGGCGCCGCTCCATGTCCCCCGGCTGCAGCATGCTGGGGAGGTATATAGAAGGTCAGAGTCTCCCTCTCTCTCTCTCTCTCTCTCTCTCTCTCTCTCTCTCTCTCTCTCTCTCTCTCACACACACACACACACACACACACACACACACCAGGCCTCTGGCCTCTAGGTCCTCCATCACATCCGCAGGACTTACAAAGTGAAGGTTTCATTCCACACTGGGTTGAGGGTGGATCTAACGGTCCGAGTCTTTTGCTTTGTTAGGTTCTTAGGGTCAGGGATCAGCTTGAGTTTCACATAGGGGTCCGAGAGGCCATTGGGATCCATCGGGATCAGGTTAAGGGCTTCACCAACTAACAAAGAAAAGGAGGGGGGGAGAAGGGGAGACACACATATTAGCTTCCAGCAGAGGATTAGCTTCCAGCAGAGTAAGTACCGGAGGAGAGGGCGAGTGGGCGGGAAGACAGACCTCCTGCGTTCCCTAGTGGGCGGAGGGAGGAGGATCCACTGGCTTCCATCCCAGGCCACCTGCTGCGGGCCAAGGAAGTTGCTGTGGCAGCAATTGCTACCACCCTCATATGTAGCTTGTGTGTGCGTTGGGGGTGGAGAACGTGAAGGAGATAGTAGAGGGGTGGGTGAGGAAATCCCTTTCTGTCAAGAAAACTGCAGCAATGGCTTTCTTCTCACCACCTACATGCAGGGTTCCAGGAGGGGGGGGGAGGGAAACGAGAGCGGGGAAGAAAGTGTGCAGAGAAAGAAGGTGTGAAAAGCAGAGGCGGGGGATGTCAAGTTCTGCAGCTAGGAATAGAACCCAGGCGTCCTGGCTCTCAGCCTTCACAAGCTCAATCCATCCCACTCGCCGCCCCAGCCAGAGCCACAGCCAGGCCTCCTGCTCCCATGCTGTTCGCCACCCGCCTCAACCCCAAAAGGTTTTCTTCCCTGCTGAAGGTCCCAGGGCATCTTCTTGATGTTCCAGCAGCCCCATTATCTGTCCTGGCTGTTCTCAATAGCAATGCCGTCCCTTATTGTCACTATTATCAGAGAGCAAGTGTGGTGTAGCAGGTAAAAGTGTTGAACTAGGACCTGGGAGACTGTGGTTCAAATCCCCCGTCGTGAACCTAGCTAGGTGACCTTGAGCCAGTCACCACCTCTCAGCCTAACCTACCTCACAGGGTTGTTGTGTGAATACAATAAAGAAGAGGATGACTTTGTGCACCACCTTGAGCTCCTTGGATGCTACATGGGATATAGATGCAATCAATCGATCAATATATTGTATTATAATAATAGCGATTACTGTTATTTTGAGGTAGATATAAAGAAAGGAAGAGAAATAAATAAAGAGTTACATACTCGTGTTGGGCTGTGACTGAGGGACACAGGGAGCCTTTGACTGAGTCAGACCATTGGTCCATGTGGCTCAGTATTTCCTACACTGACTGGCAGCAGCTCCCTAGGGGACAGAGGGTGTTTCCCCCCCCCAACCCTAGCTGACTGTGCCAGGGGACTGATCCTGATAATTTCTACAGGCAGAGCAGGTGCTTTACCACTGAGCTACCGCCCTTCCCTGTGCACAAGAACGCACATTCAAAGATTTGGCACCAAGGCAGTTTTCAGTCCAAGAAGCAAACTAAGCTCCTGTGATCTGTATGAATCAAGCAAACGTTGCATGAATTATGCAAATCAAGCAATTGTGCATGCATTTGCATAATTTATTCCATCCCTGCCTGCCTGCGACGGGGAGCCAGAAAAGGCTACACGGAGCTCTGAATCACGGCTCCAGACCCCTGGAAGTCTACGACAGCCCACTTTCCTGTCTATCATTCTCAATTCACCTGACACCAGATGTATGCAGAGCAGCATGCCTGGAGTTTGCGTCTACATCAGCTAAGACTTAAAAAAAATAAAGAAATAAAGAAGCTTTTTAATTTGTGGCATGACAGTTTCCGTTTAAAAAGTGTGGGCTTGCTTTTAGAATACTGTATGAAGATTTCCAGTTAAAAGATATCCCTGATGGCTGGTACCTGCCAAAAAAACAAGTAGTACTGGTGGCCCAAACTGCACCCCTCTGCAAGAGATGCAGAGAGATGAGGCTGCCTTGCCTCTCCATCAAGCTCTGCTGAAAGACCAGGAACTTTTGGCTCCCACCCCAATTTTTCCATTCCTGCTGTTCACTACAAGATCCCTGTAACTAAGAATTAGTGCCTGGGCTTGCTTTTTCCCTACTCCCTCCCAACTCCCTTTTTTCTTTTGTGTCGTGTCTCTTAGAATGCAAGTGCAAAGGGTGGGATTTGTCAGCCACTGTGGGAGACTTTTTCAGCTGAAGAAATGACGTTGTTATGCAGTTGTACCTCCTCCCCAACCTCTCAAAATCACTTGGGCAATGGGGCTGCCTTACATGTGTCGATGGTCCCTTACAGGCAAAAATCAAGCACCCTGAACATCTCAGCTTTTGTTTTAATTTTATTTAATAACAACAATTCTAGTCCTCGTCTGCTATAGCAATAAGCTTTGCACAATGGCTATTTGAAATGTCAGTCGCTAAAGAAGGGCTGAGCAGGATTTTTCCCTGGCCAAAGGGCAGAGCCCCATCACATCTTGTTTGCTCCCTTAAATATGAGACAACTGAGAGAACTGAGAGCAGCGTAAGAGGAAAGGAAGGGTTCTCATCCTAGTTCATCACACGACCAGGCAAAAAGAGCTACTGCAGTTTGCCATTGAGAAGAGATGGAGCCAAACACTGGTTTTCTCTTAAGAAGGCAATCCACAACTGGAGCACCATGCCAGAGAAAGCGTAATTCTGTATTGTTGTCACCCACCAATGAAGATGTTAACAAAGAGTCGGCTTCAGGTGAGAGCAGGCCGACCTATTCCTCTTCTTCTTCCCCACTTGCCCCAGTTGCCACCATTCTCTTCTTACCAGTCACATGGATCTCGTCACTCCCAAATGTCTCAATGTGGAGCTGCAGGCGTCCTCTGCGTTCTGTGTGGTCCACACCGCACAAGCTGGGCACACAGTGGACGCAGCGCTTGTGCACATTCATTTCACAGCCTGCAGGGGGTAACAGAGGTGGGCGAGGTAAGCCAGGACCAGATAACCATAGACAGCAACGCTACCATTCCCTCTGCAGCATTTAGGCTGCCATCCTAACCCCGCTTACCCGGGAGTAAGCTCCATTTAATTCAGTAGAACCTACTTTTGAGCAGACATAGGAGTGTGCAGGCAACTAATTGGTTAGTTGTTTTTTTAAAACAAAAACAAAACAGAAAAACCAAGGACTTCCGATTCACTACAATTGTGTTCTATTAATCCAACAGATTTTTAAGAAATGTTTTTATATAGGATACACAATTGGCTTACATAAAACTTGGCAATTTCAATGTATAGGTGGTGGTGGTGGTAATTCAAATTTCATCCATTTGGCAGTTTAATGTGCACAAATTTGCAAACTTCACAAGAGCCTGCCCATGTATGCTCAGGACAATCTGAAGGTGCTACCTTGCGATAGTGATGTGTGCAAAACTGCATCAGACTCCTCTTACTCCAAATATAAATGTGGGTATCAATCCAGCTGTTGTTAATAATGACTAGCTCCCACTGAAATCCATGAAGCTTAATTTTGTGGTTAAGCTAGACCTACACATGCAGAAGATGAAGGTAGGATAGGAGGAAGCTAGTCCATATGGGCAAATGGGACACTTCCCTCCGCCTGCCTGCCTGCCTGCTTTCTTTCTTACAACTGGTTGAAGAGGTGGCACTGCTTGCCAGCTTCCTCCTCCTGATTTCAGTACTGCCCTTGTAGAGCAGAGAGGAGAACAACACTGCCTGTCGTTGCCTCTAGCTCCACCTGCTGGTGGTCTTTTTGCCTTCCAACCTACCGGTACCAATCCCAATGGGGATCAGCCCACACTGGGTGGGAATGATGTGATATAACAGCCTATATACCAATTCAGACTGCAAGCGGGTGAATCTCTCCTAGGTTTTCTGACTGGGTATTGTTTACTTGAGGAAATCTCCCCCCTGCTGTTGTCTTCCTAAGAGGCGCAGTCTATTTTCTTTCATCTCAGGGCACCATCATCTTGTCCTGCTGCATATGTAGATCCAGCCTCAATCACAGCTAATTTTCACTACACTGTGGCCATGGATAATATACCCTCTGCATTATCGGTCCACTTTGTAAGACTAGTTGACATGTATGCATGGGCGTAGCCAAGAAGGGGCAGAGAGGGGCAAATGCCCCCCAATAATTAAAAATCAATAAAAAATACATAGCTAACTGAGGTTCTGCCCTCACCACCAAAAGGCCTGCCCACCCCCCGCCACAAAAATCCTGCCTACACCCATGCATGTATGGACCACATCTCCTACATCATTGAAAAGATGGACATATGCAACCTCAGCCACTGTTGAGGCAACTCTGGAACATAGTCTTAATAGTAGCACCACGACAACTACCTCCACATTGCAGGTGTAGAGCGGAGGTTGAAGAATACCACCTTACCTACCCAGTGCACTCATGATGGAGCCAGTTCTGAATTGAGGATTTCCTGTTCATAGCACACACTCTTAACCCCAACGCTAAAACAGCCCTCTGACAAAAGAGGCTTTTGCTCTGGAGATCCCATGACACAGTTAGCCTTTACAGCACCACAGGATTGATTGATTTCTTTTTTGCAGAAGGCAAATGGTTACTCACAGGTGCATTTCATCCCCTGGTGCACCAGCCCATAGAGGAGTGAGCCGCAGTGATCACAGAAGGTTGGGCTGCTGTAGCTGTGAATTTTGAACTTGTGCTTGCTCCGAGGATCCTGTCAAAGGGGAAACGCGCAGAAGCACATCATCTATGACGAAGGGAACCTACACATGATTCTCTAAAACTCTTGCGTCTTTTGTCCTAGTCCCATCCATACCAACACCACCCATAAAAACCTCTGGCATGCAGGTTGTTAGGGGAGACTCAGCCCCTCCCCCCCGCCCGCCTTTTAGAGGTTGGAAGTGAGAATGCAGAGTTGTTAAGAAGCACGTGGAAAGCAAAAGGTAAGTGAAAAGTATGTTTTATGAGAGTGCTCATGGAGTGCAAAGGACGTTTTATGAGAGTGCTCATGGAGTGCAAACAAGTACATGAGAAAAAGGGAGTGCACAATGTACATTGTGACACCCGGGGTAGCACTAGAAGCTGCAAGTATTATTTTTCTTTTACTCCAATATCAGCCCAGTGACTGGGGCAACCCGCCACATGGACAGAGTATAAATAACAAATTTATTATTATTATTATTATTATTATTATTAGCCATGTTGGAAGGGCAATAAAGATCAGAGTCATGGTGTATGGAGGGCTTAACCTCATCTTTCCTCTCCCTACAAAGGTACAATTCATCCCAGGAGGAAAGCTCACATTGAAGCTCCCCTCCCAGATGTAATAGCAACTTGGGAGGATTTTAATTGGGACCACATCACAAAGGTAAAGGTTAACCTCATGAGCAGCTGCTATTTAAATGGTGGGGGTGAACATGTTGCTTCCAATGACACATTTAGCATCATGTGTAGTTTGGCCCTAAGAGCCTTTAAAAATAAATGCTAGGGATTGATTCTGGGACATCAAATATAGATGCTACGTGTCCTCCTACCACACAATTATGCATTATGAACATGAATTGGGGGTCTATGGGTGTGGATTTCCATGACTATACATTCCACAAGCATATGGCACTGCTTAGATATTTCAGTAAATAAGCAGTATATAAATAGCTGCAATAAATAAACAAATAGGTCTACATGATAGCACAAAAGCATACTCAACAATGTCACAATTAGGGTGGCAGCAACATGTAATTTCAAACAAAACCACACAGTACTAAATGCTAGATTTTTAAACACGTGTGCTCACGTAAGAACATGCAGGTCTGGGCATGTAATGGGCATGCATGTTACAAGCTTGGATGCAAGTGAAGTTGCATGACACATGCCTCAGTGCATGCAACTGAGAAGGCACTCGGGGAACAGGTAATTCTGTGTGAAGCAGTTCTGCAAGGCAATTTGCTTGCAATTGAAGGAGCGAGTCAGGCAAGCCCTCCCACCCTTCCTTATTCCTTCCCTGGGATTTCCAGGCCAAGGACAACAGAAATGGGACAGGGTCAGCCTCATGAAGACATCCACTCCCCACTCCCCCTCTCTGCAATATAAATAGCAAGGAAACCGGGACGCTCACCTGGAGTGGAGGAGTGAGGCCTGAAGTCCTGGCTGCCAAGCCCTCCCCACCAAAGTCACGGAAACAGAAGTGGTTAACTTATCCATTTCCCCTGCCCCCCCAACCCAATTTTTATACCCCCCCCCGACAAATCCCCATCAATTTTGGAGGCAGCAGCAAAAAGAATTATAAGTAGCCACTTACAATTTGACAGTATGAAGGGGTTCACTTACATCTGTCTGGGGTCCTTTCCCAGCTCCTGGGCACTCAAAAGTGACAAATTCATGACATCTCTTGTGTAAGACAAAGCTGCACACTAAGAAAGGGGACAGAAAAAGAGAGAAAAGTTTACTGGGGAAAGGGTGGGGTGGTGGGGTGGTGGGATTAAGTGCTAAGTAGAAAACCAAACATGGCAGAAAGGGGGGGGGTGAATGTTTGTTGTTCCTTATTGGAGGAAACTGCATCATGAAACCATACCTGTCCCAGGTGTCTAGCAGCACAAAAACCTGACCATGTGAAGTTACCATATGATGAGGCAGACCATTGGTCCTTCATTCCAGGTTGCATACAAACCACAATTAAAGCACATGACTTCCCTTCCCCCAAAGAATCCTGGGAGCTGTAGTTTTGCTTTGCTTTCTGAATTGCGATGGGTAAGCTACCGTTCCCATGGTTCTTTGGGGGGGTGTACACAGCCCCCGTGTTATCTATTCTGGCCGGCAGCAGCCTGCTAAAGTCCCTTTCCTATCCCTGCTACTAGATCATTATGCACAAAACAAAACCTGCACCGAACACGAGACCTTTTGCTCGCAAAACATGAGGCCCACCACTGAGCTATGGGATCTCCTCCCGGTGCTGTAACTTAGTACTCTGTGTTTAATGCTGTGGAGAAAACTATCACCTCACTGGCTTCTGGCACCCTCAGTGGCAGATTAGAATCTTTTCTTCCCCTTTCCGCTTTCATGAAAATGGTGAAGCCAGGGAGGGCGGACCCTAACCTTTTACCACCTCTGTGTTAGTATGCCAGGCTGCCTAAATGGGCCAATATTAATATGTGTTAATTGATTTCGACTTTGTACTCATGGGATTTTCCATTAAAGCCAAGCAGAGAAAGTGCAAGGAGTGGGCTTTCTGGGGGGAAAGGAGAGACTGGATATTTATTAGTCTGCGAATGCAGGTGCAGGGTGAGGAGGGGGGGTGACTTTTCTCTCCTCTCCCCCCCCCGTCCCCCCCCCAAACGCCTTCAGCATCTTCAGACCTGAGATTTGGAAGATGG
Source organism: Zootoca vivipara (assembly GCF_965207765.1). NCBI lineage: Eukaryota > Metazoa > Chordata > Lepidosauria > Squamata > Lacertidae > Zootoca > Zootoca vivipara. The sequence continues at coordinate 36,387,372 of NC_142595.1, forward strand.
GTCTCCATGGCAACAGGCGGGGGACGAATCCACAAGTACCCGCACACAGCGGGGGAGGGGGATCGGACGGAGTCAGAGGAAGGGGGCAGGGAAGACTTTTGCTCAGACACACACACACACACTGACATCCTCTGAGACAAATAGGATACAGTCCCTCTCCCAGAGAACCTAGCCCTGCTTTTCCCTTATCCATTCAGCGCCCCCTCCCCACAATATAGCTGCCCATGTTTCATTTGCAGCTGGGCCGAGTTAACAGGCATTTAACCTACAGCAAACAGAAGGGGATCGTGTGCAGTCCAGCCACTGAAACCTTTGCCTGCTATTTCCTGTTCATCTTTAAGATGCCATTGTTGTTTTGCTGCTATTTCCTGGATATCGAGCCGGTGTAAAAGACACAAGGGCAGCCCAAGCCCACAACTTTCTAGCCAGTTGGCAACCCCTATCCCTGATCCATATCTCTTGTTCACTCACTTTTGTCATTGCCTTGGGTTCCCATAGCAACGGGGCCATTGCCCTGTGTGTGTGTGTGTGTGTGTGTGTGTGTTGTCCAGCATACATATGGGGAATTACAACATGAAGTGGAGGTGGTGGGTGCTGAGACCTAGAATACCTAAGGGTGGGATGGGAAGGGGCAGGAATGTTACCCAGAGGGCTATGATGGAGCATGCCTGGAGCCAGACTTCCTAAATTCTCCAGGAAAGGAGTGGCGGCTGATGAGTTAAGAGGGCAAACTGGGTGCGGGAACGAGGATGTTTGGGTCCTCTCAGCTGGGTAGAGGGATGCATAGTTGGAAAAGCAGGGTATGATATGGGACATCAGTTGATTGGCAGGTGTTGACAGAGCTGGCAAATGAGGAGGGGGGTTGCTTAGCAGCCGTAGTGTGGTTTCTTAGCAACCGGCAGGTCTGGACACAGAGAGCTGAAGATGTGTTTTGCAGAATGTAATAAAGTTGCAGGGCAGGGGGGGGCGGTTGGGGGGAGGCAGGCAGGCAGGCAGGGGGAGATCCTTAGGCCTACAAACTTCCCCTCCATGGGGAAGGGAAACCTGAAGCTAGAAAATGCACTGTGGAAAGAAGCAGCACGGGGAAGCCATAAATATTAAACTGGACGGGAGTTGACATGAATCTTTGTGAAAAGCAGGCTAGGGGCATCTCCAGGTGTTAAGTGCTGGCTTGCCAGCATGACTCTTCTTCACAAGTGCAACTGGTAGAGGAGGAAATTCCAAACAAGCATAGGGGCCTGTGAAAATGTGCATGGATGGGAGGCCCGAAATGTATGTCCATGGGAGAATTTCTGCACGTGCTCACATGCATGAGGGCGAACATCAGAGGGGGGGGGGGTTGGATACCTGTCGGAGAAAGGTGTCTGTGGGGGGGCCACGCATCTCATGGCAAGCGAAAAGGCATGAGCACATGGCAGGGCATGTGCTTTTACATTTTCACTGGGTGTGCAGTAGAGCACATCCGTGCGGTCTAATTAAGCACAATTGTGTCTACGGCCCAGTTCACATGTCATGAAGGGGCCTAGAAGGGCTCTTTTCCCTGCTGACACTTTTGTCTGAACCAGGAATCATCTGTTTTGCTCCAATGAACCACAGTCAGTATGCCAAGAACAAATCTTGTCGATAGGTTGTGGTTTGTTGGCAGTGAAACAAGACACAGTCCCTGGTTAAGACATAACGCTAAGCCAGGGCTCGTGAATTTCTTTCTTCCATATGCTTGCAGGGAGGAGCAAAACAGACCAGAAAGGCACAACCCAGTAAGCAATTAACTTATGTTTTTCTGTGACATATGAGCAAGGCCTATGGATAAATGAGTGCCTAACTGGGCATGGCACATGTTTATCAATTTAGCTTTCTATTTATTTTGTTTTTAAAAACGCAGCATGTGCTTTTTCATAGAAGCCTGAAGTTACTAACCACTTACCCTCCAGTTTGTCTGCTGAAGGGTGAAAAAAAACATTCCTCAAGCTGCTTCCCCTACTCCCAGCAGAGGAAAATATATAGGTGACTTTATCTTTTCCCTTTTGAATTATGCTTTTGAATTATGGTGCTGGAGGAGACTCTTGAGAGTCCCATGGACTGCAAGAAGATCAAACCTATCCATTCTGAAGGAAATCAGCCCCGAGTGCTCACTGGAAGGACAGATCCTGAAGCTGAGGCTCCAATACTTTGGCCACCTCATGAGAAGAGAAGACTCCCTGGAAAAGACCCTGATGCTGGGAAAGATTGAGGGCACTAGGAGAAGGGGATGACAGAGGACGAGATGGTTGGACAGTGTTCTCGAAGCTACAAACATGAGTTTGGCCAAACTGCGGGAGGCAGTGCAAGACAGGAGTGCCTGGCGTGCTAGGGTCCATGGGGTCACGAAGAGTCGGACATGACTAAACGACAACAACATCTTTTCCCTTGTGGCATGAAAACCAGATTGTGTGTGATTTTCCACAGGAATATACTGGAGGAGAAAGAGATAAGGAGCCACTCTCTTCTGGTGTTTTGTGGAAGGCTGCATGCTTCACAGTGCTGGAGAGCTGGTGTGATCAAATACAGTGCTACCTCGGGTTACAGAGAAGAAGAAAAAGAGTTTGGATATGATATCCCACTTTATCACTACCCTAAGGAGCCTCAAAGCGGCTAACATTCTCCTTTCCCTTCCTCCCCCACAACAAACACTCTGTGAGATGAGTGGGGCTGAGAGACTTCAGAGAAGTGTGACAAGCCCAAGGTCACCCAGCAGCTGAATGTGGAGGAGCAGAGATGCAAACCCAGTTCCCCAGATTATGAGTCTACCGCCCTTAACCACTACACCACACTGGCTCTCGGGTTACAGACACTTCAGGTTACAGACACCGCTAACCCGAAAATAGTACCTCGGGTTAAGAACTTTACCTCAGGATAAGAACAGAAATAGCGCACTAGTGGCGCAGCAGCAGCGGGAGGCCCCATTAGCTAAAGTGGTACCTCAGGTTAAGAACACTCTCAGCTTAAGAACGGACCTCCAGAATGAATTAAGTTCTTAACCAAAGGTACCACTGTAGTGGCTAGAGTGCCAGGTTAGGCCCACTGGGTGACCGTAAACCAGTAACTCTGTATTGTAGATTGTGTTTACATTATCATTTACTCTGCCTCCAGTGCAGTCTCACCACAGGCTTTTGAATCTGTGCACGCACAATGTTATCCACATTGCAGAGTTATTTTGTGCTTCCTTGAGAAATACTGCTGCTTTGAAGTCACATTCACTTCACAGTTAAACTGAGGAGTGTACACTTGAGGCAGCCTTTGCACATGGGCAGATGGCAGCTTCATGAATATGAGTCAGAGGGGTTGCAGGGGCTTGCAGGGGCAGTGAAAGCAAATAGGTCATCGGGTGCAGACATCGGGTGTGCACAACAGCATACAAATGCAACTTTTGAAACAAAGGGGTGGGGGTGGAGACAGATGGTCTTGCTGCATTGTCAGCCATTAACATGTACATGGCCTGAGTCTAGCCTGTGTTGTGAGATTGTTGTCAGAATAAAGCGGAGAGGGAACCGTGAATGCAGTCCTGAGCTTTTTGAAGAAGGAGAAATAGATAGAAATGTAGTCAATAAATGTATATATGTATTTAAAATAAGGAGAGTAGGGAGTTGCAAGGTAAACACATATGACGGCTTCATGTGGAGGCTGATCCGAAAAATTAGTGCCTCTTCATAGTTATAATTTCCTAAAAATAACAACAACAAACCACCATTTCTATATGGGGGGGGGAGGGGAGAATGCGCATACAGCAATGGCATAAAGTGCAGGGGGATTCTGACATGAACACACACGGTGGAAGAAAACACTCGTGATAAATGCACAAAATGTGAAGTGGATACACACAACTCCAAACATACTTTGAACATGTTTTGAGGAGTTGTGGTGGATTTTGTTGGCCCTCCAAACATATTGAAACCAATGGAGGTAGGATCGTCTAAGTATGAGGTGGAGATTTATGGCTAACTTTACAAGTATCTTGGTGGACAGCGTAATTGCCATCTTCCACACTACTGTGCATATGTATACTGGCATATATATATATATATATATATATATATATATATATATATATGCGCCAGTATACACATACACACACACACACACACACACACCTGACCGGGGTGGGGGAAGAGCACAACGAAGCTGGAGGCAGGTGCAAATGTGAAGGTAAATTTGGACTGAAGTGTCAGGTACAAGGGGAGCGGAAGAGACAGAAGTGTATATAAAATACAAGAAGAATGAGAGAGAGATTTCACAGCCCTAAAATAGACGAAGAAATCTAGTTCAGCGAAACAATAAAACCTGGCTCAGGGGCCATGTGTGTGTGAACTGCCTGATTAAAAAGGGAATTAGGGAAATTAGAAGCAACCCAGCCCAGCACCCACACAAATCCAGCTCTCCCTTCCTACTAAGAGCCTGTGAGTCCTGAATCCCAGCTCTTCTGTCCCCTACATGCCGGCCTATACTCCATAAGAAGTTACTCTTCTCCCAAAGAACCCAGGTGCCCTCACTCTTATTTATGGAGTATGTGGCATGCATGCTTCTTCACACCTTGCATGTCCTCACAACCACCCTGTGAGGTAGGCTAGGCTGAGGACACAGGGGCACAGGGGGCATGGAAGGAGGGAGGAAAGTTCCAATGCAACTATTTATTATTCCTACCCCGCCTATCTGGCTGGGTTTCCCCAGCCACTCTGGGAGGCTTCCAACAAAAGATTAAAAATACATTAAAACATCAGTCATTAAAAACCTCCCTAAACAGGGCTGCCTTCAGATGTCTTCTAAATGCCATATAGTTTATTTCTTTGACATCAGATGGGAGGTCGTTCCACAGGGCGGGCGCCACTACCAAGAAGGCCCTCTGCCTGGTTCCCTGTAATTTCACTTCTCGCAGTGAGGGAACTACCAGAAGGCCCTTGGCGCTGGACCTCAGGGTCCAGGTTGAAGGATGGGGGCAGAGACGCTCCTTCAGGTATACTGGGTGAATCCTGCCCTTTGTTCCCAGCTTTCCTGTTCCAACTAGATCTGCTGCATTGTCTTCCCACAGAGGTTCTGTAAATTGAAAAGCTACCCAACAGAAACAAATTCAACTGGTATATCTTCCCCCTAACTCCATGTCAAAAGAACACTGTTCCTGTTACAATCTATTGTAAAAGTCATAGAACCAACATCCAAGAAGAATGATTTCAATTTACAGCAGCCCTTTTTCCTCCCCGAGAGCAAACTCCTGACCCAGAATTTGTCTTTATGCACATGCAAACTGAGGGGAGAGAGTGCCTCTGAGTACATGAAGAGTGCACTTCTTCCCTGAGCACTGACATGCTACAAACAATCCACCACATTATCTGAGCTGAGGGATGCATGTGGCTTCTGATCCCACAACCTCTCTTTTATAAAATTGCAATTCCTTCCCTGCTGTGACCCTGCTGGGGTGCTTCATATGCATAATTGTGCTTTCACAACATGTGGTGCTCTCCTCATGAAAGGAGGACCAACCCACAGAGGAAAGCCAAAATAAAGTTCTTACCTAAGCACTGGAGCCCCTGCTTTCCAATCCCCCTGCACGGAAAGTTAAAAAAAAAGGAAGAAAAGAAACAGGTTGTTAGCTTACACAAAGCGTAGGATGCCAGCTTTAAGGAGCACTCAGCTAGCAAATCCCTTAGATGTGACCTTAGCAGCACATTCATGTGCCAGGGAGAGGTGGGGGATAAGACAGACTTCTAGGGAGTCACGCTGAGTGGTTAGAATGCCAGGAAACAGTGTGGATTTCAAAAACGCAAAGTCTCTTGTACCATGCCCATACAAATTAGGGCTGCCATACGTTTTAGGCAAGTCACTCCGGGGGGGGGGGATGATTGTCCTGGTTTATACTTTTTGAAATATGGCAACCCAAATACAAATTTATGGCCATTAACTGGATCATTTAACCTACAATAACAATAATCCACCTGCTTACATACTCATAATCCCTAACATGGGTTACAATCTCCATAAACAGAGGGTCCTCCATTCTATTACACTGACGATAATTATTGCTGGGTGATTGAAAGCATAATCTGATTAATTTTACTTACCAGTAGTCCCACTGTGTTTGGGCGGGGGGCATACCCCCAGGTAAGTGTGTGCAGGATTGCAGCCTCCACGCATTATTATTTATTTAATTTATCAATCACCTCTCTCTCTCTCTCTCTCTCTCTCTCTCTCTCTCTCTCTCTCTCTCATCAAAAAGTAACTCAAAGCTACACACAACAGAAAAGTAACACATACATTAAAACCAGCATAAAACTAAAACACAATGAAATCTAAAACTCATTCGTATTTTAAAAATTAATTCCAGCCACTGAAGGAGGCCACAGATGATTAAAAGCAAACAGCCTGGAGAAAAATAAATCTCCCCCTCCCCCCATCGTGCCTAAAGATGAGTAGCAACGGCACCAGGCATGCCTCCCTGGGAGAGTGTTCCGTAAGTGGGGAGCCACCACCGAGAAGGCCTGCACTTGTGTTGATGTTCTCCATACCTCCCTCAGAGGGGGAACATGGAGAAGGGTCTCAGATGATAAGCACAGGGGTCAGGTTGGTTCATGCGGGGAGAAACGGTCTTTAAATTAGTATCAGATACAGTTTTAGCTCATTTTACTGCCTGAGGCAAAGGACAAGATAGCACCCCCTCTCCCCACATTTCCATGTGCAAGAAGCCAATGCTAGACTAACAGGTAAATCATATTTCAACACTGACAATGGGCAATTGTGTTCTCCTGTGGGCAGCAGGCTAGCTTAAATGGGCCCTGCACATCTTTTGTCCAACGATTTGCTGCTGCTCCTTATCCTCCTCACCTGGACAGGTTGACCACAGCCAGAGCCACGCTACACATTGTAGGCACATGGCTTCCCCCAAAGAATCCTGAGCAGTGTCGCTTACACATCCACACAGTGACAATTCCCAGCACCCTTAACCAACTACAGTGCCTAGGATTCTCCTGTGGTATGAACCTTTAGACCAGAGGTAGGTAACCTAAGGCCAGGGGGCCGGATGCGGCCCAATCGCCTCCTCAAGCCGGCCAGCGGACGGTCCAGGAATCAGTGTGTTTTTACATGAGTAGAATGTGTCCTTTTATTTAAAATGCATCTCTGGGCTATTTGTGTGGCCTACCTGGTGTTTTGACATGAGTAGAATGTGTCATTTTATTTAAAATGCATCTCTGGGCTATTTGTGGGGCATAGGAATTCGTTCATTCCCCCCCCAAAAAATTTTTAGTCCAGCCCACCACATGGTCTGAGGGACGGTGGACCGCCCCACAGCTTAAAAAGGTTGCTGACCCCTGCTTTAGACTGAAGCAAAGGGGGGTGGGGTGGGGGGTGGGAAGTGGAACAGCCAGGATTCTTAGTTAAATATGTCAGCTAGTTAAATCCACACATACGCACGCGCCATGGTAATAGTCTCCCAAAATTGACAGCCAGTATCTCAATGTTCCCCCAGCTCTAACAGACAGTGGAGATGGCAAAGCCTCATTCAGCATGTAAAAGGGAAAGGGAAAGGGACCCCTGACCATTAGGTCCAGTCGTGACCGACTCTGAGGTTGCGCGCTCATCTCGCATTATTGGCCGAAGGAGCCGGCGTATAGTTTCCAGGTCATGTGGCCAGCATGACAAAGCCACTTCTGGCGAACCAGAGCAGCACACGGAAACGCCGTTTACCTTCCCGCTGTAGCGGTTCCTATTTATCTACTTGCATTTTGACGTGCTTTCGAACTGCTAGGTTGGCAGGAGCTGGGACCGAGCAACGGGAGCTCACCCCGCCACAGGGATTCGAACCGCTGACCTTCTGATCAGCAAGCCCTAGGCTCAGTGGTTTAACCCACAGAGCCACCTGGGTCCCCTCATTCAGCATGTAGGGATATATATATATATATATATATATATATATATATATATATATATATATATATAATCTGTACTTCTCTTTGTAGTCATTAGAATACTGATGATGTCGCTTTTTTATTTTAAGGTTCAGCATTTGGCTTTAATTAAAAATGCACAAAAGGAATAAACTAGCCAAGCAGGAGGTTATGATGACAAGAGCAACTGGGAACACGAGGAGGGGGGCGGGAAACAAGGTGCTAGAAAAGCGAGCTGCAAACATCTCCTCTCTGCCACATACACAAATGCACACATATTATAACCCATGGTAAGTTTTTAATTGGGCACTAGAAAGCTGCCTTGTACTGAGTAAGGCCATTGGTCCATCTAGGTCAGTATTGTCCACACTGACTGGCAGCAGCTGTCCAGGGTTTCAGGCAGGTGTCTCTCCTAACCCTCCCTAGAGATGCCAAGGATTGAAAGTGGGGTGCTAATCAGGATAGCCAGAAGCATAAGAGGGCAGAGCTCCCCGACCTTTTAAAGGGGGATTTCGGCAGGTGTGGAGTCTGGTTACTCCGGGTCCAAATATAAATGAGAAATAATAGGAAGGGGGGGGCATGGGGGAGGAGCCTGAGAAATGTAGGACTCTGGCTGTTTGTGACAGAAAGGGGTTAAGGGGCAAGAATTAGGATTCAGCAGTCCTGAGTTATGAGCAATCAGGAAGAAAGGAATTCTGGGTCAGGAATGGTGGTCACAAATTTTGTTCCTCATGCCCACCCCTCCACGCAAAAATAAAAACAGGGCATGTCTAGTTCCACATAATAGTTTTTGTAGACCTTGTTCATGCATGCAGGGTTTTTCCCAGCATCCATGCGACACTGTCCTCACCAAACTGCTATTCTGCATTATTTCCCCATTGCATCCAGTTTTACTATATCTGCAGAAATTCTGATACGCAAACAAAAAAAGGTAGAAATGGAAAATCCAGAATTAAGGGGGGTGGGACCTGGAGGAAGAAGATGTCATGTGGAAGCTGTAGAAGATTTCGTGCCATTAGAAACACATAGACATGCTGTGTACACATTACTGCCTTAAAGGTAATGTTCTTTTTCTCAGTTTGAACCAAAGCTGGTTTGGTGGGAAGATGCGTTAAAAATCAAAATGCTGTGTTTCACAAGAAAGAACCTTATGGATACAGGATATGGATTGTGGCTGGAGCCATGTGTATACCATTTCTCAAACCAGCAGTGAGATTTCACTGGATGCAGAGCAAACAGGAGCAAACAGGAGTGTGTGCATATCATGCTCTCACCTGGCTTGAGAGCAGTACATGTGAAAAGGATCTAGGAGTCTTGGTAGACCACAAACTTGACATGAGTCAGCAGTGTGATGCAGCAGCTAAAAAAGCCAATGCAATTATGGGCTGCATCAATAGGAGTATAGCATCTAGATCTAGGGAAGTAATAGTACCACTGTATTCTGCTCTGGTCAGACCTCACCTGGAGTACTGTGTCCAGTTCTGGGCACCACAGTTCAAGAAGGATACTGACAAGCTGGAACGTGTCCAGAAGAGGGCAACCAAAATGGTCAAAGGCCTGGAAACGATGCCTTATGAGAAACGGCTTAGGGAGCTGGGTATGCTTAGCCTGGAGAAGAGAAGGTTAAGGGGTGATATGATAGCCATGTTCAAATATATGAAAGGATGTCATATGGAGGAGGGAGAAAGATTGTTTTCTGCTGCTCCAGAGAAGCGGACACGGAGCAATGGATTCAAACTTCAAGGAAGAAGATTCCACCTAAACATTAGGAAGAACTTCCTGACAGTAAGAACTGTTTGGCAGTGGAATTTGCTACCAAGGAGTGTGGTGGAGTCTCCTTCTTTGGAGGTCTTTAAGCAGAGGCTTGACAGGCATATGTCAAGAATGCTTTGATGGTGTTTCCTGCTCGGCAGGGGGTTGGACTGGATGGCCCTTGTGATCTCTTCCAACTTTACGATTCTATGATTCTATGTGCAACTTTCCCCATCCCTGCATATCCTTGTGGGGGAATGCTCTACCTGTTGAATTTCTGCAAGGCAGGAAAGTGTGTGTTAAAAGCAGAGAATTTCTGCCATAAAGGAAAGACAGCAATCTTACAAGAGGAGTGTGAATGGGGGGGGGGCATAAAGGTGGCTGGCATTCAGGAGATCACCCTTTTATTCCATATTAAGGAGGCAGTCCTATTTGCATTTCACCTGGGAGTAAGTGCCACTGACCTCAATAGGACTTACTTCTGAATAGGAACAGATAGGATTGCACTGTAATCCAAATTACCACTTGCTTGAGCAATTCCCGTTGCTCGGTCCCAGCTCCTGCCAACCTAGCAGTTCGAAAGCACGTCAAAGTGCAAGTACTGTACATAAATAGGTACAGCTACAGCGGGAAGGTAAACGGTGTTTCCGTGCGCTGCTCTGGTTCACTAGAAGCAGCTTTGTCATGCTGGCCACATGACCTGGAAGCTGTACGCCGGCTCCCTCGGCCAATAACGCGAGATGAGCGCCGCAACCCCAGAGTCGGTCACGACTGGACCTAATGGTCAGGGGTCCCTTTACCTTTACACTTACACACACACACACACACACACACACACACACACACACACACACACAATGTATATTGTGCTCTTACAAGTTGGAAGCTTATGAGGGCTTGGCCCTAAAAGGGAACCTAAAAATATCTTAAATAAATAATAGAACAGTGACTCATGCAGAGGCACAAAAGGTGGGCTCTTCCTTCTAAGATAAATCTTCTTCTTGGGGTAAATGATACATAATCACAGCGGACATGTGTTTTAAAACTGGATTCCTATAGGGAAGGGTAGAGATGTAGGACCAACATAAAGCATAGTATGCGAGGGAGGGGAGGGCTGAATCCTCCCCACACCCATGTCTCCCCCAGGCACAAAAACAGCACTATTTCCCAAGCAACTTTTTCTCCAATGGAGTTCTAAGAAATGTAAATAGATGGAAAAGTTTGCTGAAGGAGACTTGGGAAGATTCATACCCCTTTCCCTCTCTTCAGTTTTCTATCTCCACCCCCCTTTATAGGAATTCACCCCTCCCACATTCTAACATATGAGTACAACAGGGGAGTGTGTCTCCCATTTATCACAAAAAAAACGCAAAGAGGAAAAACAAACTTATTTTTAAACACACACACACACACCTCCCTACCTGACTATGGATAAGAAATGTGAGCTGAAATATGTTTCGTAGCAATTATTCTACAAGGAGAGACCTTGAAGATATATATGCCTGAGGGGCATTCTCTTCCCAGGCCTGAGTGGGGGAATACAACCAGAGAAATCGACCCAGCTATTTTAAGAAAAAAAGGGGTGTAGAAAGAAAAACAGCTCATATCTCTAGGTCTGACAAATGTTCGGAAAAGGAAAGCTGGTGGGGTGATGAAGACCCTGAAACATTTGATCCCACCTCTTTTTTGGGGGGGAGACTAATGGGTGCAGTGAAAGGGTTTGATTTCTCTGTTTCTGACTGGTGTTTTTCTTTATTTCTCCCCCCCCCCCACTACGGACCTATGTCTTTGAGTTTTCAGATCCCTTGGTGTTCCAGAGATGGATCAAAGCCACTCTACATCTTTGCAGCTTTTAAAATGTGAGGACAAAGACGGAGCAGGAGGTGGCCATGGAGGATGCTGAGATATAACCCAGAATTGTAGGCTTTGAATTCTGGGCAAAGAATAGATTCTGCCCCACAGTTCAGGTTGCCAGCCTTTTTCCTCTCCCTGTCAGAGCATCTCTGCCTTTCACAGCTGCCTCATGGCAAGCGGACATTTGACAGGTGATGCTTTTCTCTCAGTGGAGGACCAGTGAGGGGGAAGCCTAGAGATCCCTTAATGGGGATCACAACAAACAAGGCTGACAAGCTGAAGATGGCTCCTGTCCTAGTTCCTTATCTGCAGTTCCTAGTTCCCTATTTTTTAAGTTTTTTTAAATAAAAAAAACACAGGTTCAGAACAGTACAGGAAAGTGGGAAGGGGGGTTAAACACAGTTGTACACCAAAATAGGATTTGGACCACCCCAAGCCATATATCCCTATAATGGGGACATTGTCACACGTGTGTGTGTGTGTGTGTGTGTGTGTGTGTGTGTGTGTGTAAAATCTACTGACTGGTGCAAGAGTCCACACCCTTTCAAATGGGTTGTATGTATCATCCCTCATGCTAAAACCACAACTATAAAGGACTCTAGGATCAAGAAGTACCTCATGAAGATTTACCAAGGGTTATTTGGGAGTGCAGTGCCCCAACCCTTTATTATAATTGTTATTTTTATGTGAGGGTTGAAGAAAACCCACTTATAAAATTGGACAGCTACTTACAGCAGCACATATGAGTCAGTTTCTCTGTTGTGTGGAAATCTGATCTAAGGTAGTCCGTTGATTATCTGAAGGGGCAGACATATTTGAAACTTCATCCAAGATTCACCCTTGCTCCTTTAAGTCAAGTAGGGAGCCGGGGCCTGCAAGTAAACAATCAGGAACGACCCTGGGAGCTCATCCACACTTCCACTTGTCCTGTGCCTAGAAAGCACGGGTCCAAGCAGTTTTTCCCCTTGCCTCATTCCTTTCTGAGGGAACACCCACTCTTTAATGATATATCAGAAGAAATGGTGACCCGAGGAAAACTCAAACTGCTGTTTGTTCTGATTGAGCGCCAAAGAGCAGTTTTCCCTGGGGGAAACTAATGGGACAAGAGGAAGTATGGATAAGCCTTTAGTCTCGTGCTTGTTATACCCCATAACCAGCTCAATAACTCCACTTGTTAGGGGGTGCTTAGCAAAAGAGCATAAGCTTGTTTGGATTAGGCCACCAGATGCCTCAGAGAAGCCTACAAGCAGCATTTCTTCCCATCTTCCGCCTTGCTGAGTTCCATAAGGGTTAACACTGAGACTAAGGGCATAAGAAGTCCTCGCTGGATCAAGCCAATGGCCCATCTAACCCATCATCCTGTTCTCAAAGTGGACTAACTAGATGTCTATGGGTATCCTGCAAGCAATACCTAAGAACTAGAGCACTCTTCCCTCCTGAAATTTCCAACAACTGGTGTTCAGAAGCATACTACCTCTGACAGAGGAGCTAGAAAAGAGACATTAGAATTAGGAACTGAGGAACAGGGAAAGACTGGGTTTATATAGATATGTTTCTATGATTGCTGGATTATTCTTTGCAGAACATGTGTTTTAATCATTCCAAAACTGCACACAGTTCAATGCTTGCTCCACGGAGACACTTCTGATTTTGCTGGGGCGTGCATAATCTTGGAAAGTGATGCCAAAATAAGCAGGCACTGTGTGGTGTGTGGTTCACACCGGCCCCCTGCTCCTCTGCTCAGCATTTAACAGCAGCTTGCTCTGAAAACATTAGGAGGTAAAAACTTTGCCACCAGGCCTTGAAAAGTTTTACTGAATTTGCTGATGTTTGCAGATCAAAGTGTTGTTAATGGTACAGGAGGAGGTCAGGGGTTTTTCCCCACTGATAAATCTGGAAACTGAAGGGAGTTGGGGAATAAAGTTCAAGAGAGAGTTCTGTCTGCATAGAACGGAGAACAGGTAAACATCTGCGGATGCCCACCATAGTAGGTGAATGTCAGCAGAATCTGTAACCATAAACTGTAAGCCTTGTTGATTTAAAAGGAACTTGGTGCCGCCTAAATACATACAGACCTAAGGAGAAACAAAAGTTTAATTGTCAACCTCTTTGAAGGTAAGCAAGGAGGGGCAAGGTGGCAGGTGGGTAGAGGAATGACCACATGGGTTGTCCAACCCATAGCCTGAGTAAAGGGGTTTCACAGTACAATTTGTGTATGGGTGTGGGTGGGCACACACACACACACACACACAGTACTTAAAATCCAACAAAGCACAAACTGTTAAACAGATACGTCAGCAATTCTTATTCTAATATTACAAACCAACCAATAGGCTGGCTGGCTTTGCTTCCTTGCTCCATGCCACTTATTTTATTACGTTGTGGCAATTAACACTCATGTTTTTCAACACTTGGGTGCAGCTCTACTAAACATACAGGGTGAAAGGAAAAGGCATCTAGGTAGCAAAGGGCACGGACTGGAAATGGCATGAAGCATTCACAGCTCTAGCAACATCTAGCAATACCCCCTAACCCAGTGTTTCTCAACCTTTTTTGGGCCACGGCACACTTGTTCCGTGAAAAAAATCACGAGGCACACCAAGTTTAAAAAATTTAACTCTGTGCCACCCTATATTATAATTATGACTGTAAGAAACACTTGCCAAATATTGCTTTCCGGTGGGTTAGTGTTGTGGATTGGCGGCCGCCAGGCTCGTTTGTACTGAGCTTTGGGAAAGAGGAGGAGAAATATTGCTTTCCGGTGGGTCAGTGCGGTTTATTGGCAGCCGCCAGGCACGTGACAATGCAAATCGCCCTTCTCGTCGCCACACGGCACGGCACACCAGCCAGCGTCTCGCGGCACACTAGTGTGCCGCGGAACAGTGGTTGAGAAACGCTGCCCTAACCCACCCTTCGCTCTGTATGCTGCAGTTCAGTAGCACTAGAATCTAGGAGGAGTTGCATTTTGATGCAGTACTCAATCTCTCCTGGCTCTGGAAAAAGGCCTTCTGTTTTTGCCATTGTGGTCTCAGTGGTAACCTGAAATTGAACTGCAGACCTTGTTTTAAAGACCAAACCATAGGTTATACAGGAAATCCATGATGTTTTTCCAGTTTAAATTCCTTGAGTTTCATTTAGAAATCTTCCCCAGCCCTACCTAGAGATGCTAGGGACTGCACTTGGGGCCTTCTACTTGCAAAGCATTAACATTAACACTATATTTACAGCCTTAAGGACTAGAAACTTGGTTCATTTTACTTGAAAGCTAAGATTCTCAGGATGCTAACTTCTGCACACCATGTCAAAATGCACACATGTAGTAGAATCTCAGAACTCACGTGGTATGTTCATGGCTGTGGTTTTTCTTATGGACCACGCAAGCATGCTTATTAGAGAAATGACTGGTGTGGAGAACATAGCATTTGCAATTGTGCTTATGGAACCAGAAGATGGTAGTCATTCCAACTTCACTGTTAGTTGTTCTTGGGGAGCTACTTAACCAAGGTGGGGGGACCTGTCTTGTGTCTCTGTCTTTAACTGAGGTTTAGGACACTTCCAGACTGTTAATGTTTTCATGTGGGATTCAATCACATACTGGCAAATTAAAGTAGCATAATCAAAGTTGACTTGGTACTCTTGCAACAAATACACTTCCTCAAAACCCAGACATTTTGTGGGTAACAATTGCATTGTGAAGCCTCCCCATATAAAAGATCAGAATGAATTATCCATGAATGGCTTGTGTTGTCTAACCTTTTTGCAAACAGTGTGCAAAAAAAAAAGGATGAACGTTCAATAAACAGGCTGTCTGGAAGTGAGACCTTGTTCTACGAAAATCAGCAAGCAAAGCTTTTCATGACACAGAGCTAAACACCTAGTATCAATTGCCTGGTAACATCTGCAGACCAAACCGCACTTTAAAGCACGGGAGTAAGTGTTGGTTCAAAAAGGGGCTACCCTACTCCTCAGTCCTGTTTTGCAGGTAGTTATCCAGGTGAAGGTCCGTATAGTTAAAGCTATGGGTTTTCCCAGTAGTGATGTATGGAAGTGAGAGCTGGACCATAAAGAAGGCTGATGGCCGAAGAACTGTTGCTTTTGAATTATGGTGCTGGAGGAGACTCTTGAGAGTCCCATGGACTGCTAGAAGATCAAACCTATCCATTCTGAAGGAAATCAGCCCTGAGTGCTCACTGGAAGGACGGATCCTGAAGCTGAGGCTCCAATACTTTTCCTACCGCATGAGAAGAGAAGACTCCCTGGAAAAGACCCTGATGTTGGGAAAGATGGAGGGCACAAGGAGAAGGGGACAACAGAGGATGAGATGCTTGGACAGTGTTCTCGAAGCTACCAACATGAGTCTGACCAAACTGCGGGAGGCAGTGGAAGACAGGAGTGCCTAGCGTGCTCTGGTCCATGGGGTCACGAAGAGTCGGACATGACTAAACGACTAAACAACAACAATCCAGGTGAAGGTCACAGTCAAGAGCACCTTGCATGCGCTTTGGCCGACAAACCAGCTGAAATCCCTCCTTTCTGACTAGGAGATGCAGTACGCTCTCACGTACACAACAGTAATCTCTCATTTTAACTGCTATGGCAATGCATTGGCACTGGGCTGCCCTTGAAAATGGCTCGGGAGCTTCAGGTTCTGTAGAATGCAGCAAGCCTGCTCACTAGCCAGCTTGAGTAGAAAGGAGTGTTTTTACTCTGGTGCATGACCCATCTGCACTGGCTTCTAGTTTGCTTCCTTGCCCAGTTCAAGGCAGTGGTCCTAGGTCCTGTTGCTCAAAGAATCATAGAATTGTAGAGTTGGAAGGGACCACAAGGACCATTAAGTCCAACCCCCTGCAATGCAGGAATCTTTTGTCTAACGTGGAGCTCAAACCCACAACCCTGAGATTAAGAGTCTCCTGCTCTACCAACTGAGCTATCCCAGCATCTTCTCCCTTATGACACTCCACCTGCTCTGTAAGATCAGCAGGTGAAATATTTTAGCCTGTTTCAGAAGGACTGTATTTATGGTGGTAACTTCCATTTAAGACCTTCTTCCCAAGAGATATTGGGCTGATTGGCTCCTTTTCCGAATGAGCATTTGACACTCTAGTGGGAAATGTTTGGCTTCTTCAGCCTTTGCCAGCATTCTGTTTTACAGCCCAAGCAAATGCACATTTACTCAAAGTAAGTTTCACTGAATACAGCGGAGTCTTACTTTCAACAAACTACAACTTTGCTTCTTGCCTTATGAACTGGGAACTGGATTTGTTCCTCTGTTGTTTCTTCTCTGCCTTAAATTCTACCAGAGTTTAGGGTTGACAGTTTTCTTTTCTTTTTTTCTGCTTTTACTGTGTTTAATGCGTTTTAAATAGATGCTCTGTATCTAATTTGTGTTATGTCACTTGGAGCACCCAATCTGGGCTACAAATGTTGACTCACAAGATTTTATAAATAAATAAATGAATAATGAAATAAATACGAGGGTAAGATCTGGGTGTCTATGTGGCAAGTCCCCAGCTGTCACATCCCCCAAATGGGGATGGAAATGTTTGTATGTCTTCGGAGTTAGTAGTTATTATAAAGACTTCTGTGCCCTCTGCTATGTGAGTCATTAACAGAGATGAGGGGTTTAGCATATTTTGTCTCCGCCTGACACTAACTCCCGAGGCTGCGGGGGTGCTGGTGTCGAAGCTCCAGGTTTTTCCACAAGCTGACACACAGCTGCCTTTCGGCTAACTTCAAACAGAATTTCATACCTCTTCCAACAGCCTTTTCTCCTCATCACATCCCTTATCGGTCTTTGGGAAGGATCCTCTTATCCATACAGTGCCGTTACTGTATGTGGCAGTCACACAATCGTAACAGAACTCCCTGCCCTGTGGAGCTTACAAATCTAGATAGTATGGAGGATAACAGAACAGAGCAAAGGAAATGGTTAACAAGGGAGAAATGTTGTGCGGAGTACTGGACCTAGGAATGGAGAGACATAGGTTCAGATCCTTGCTCAGCTGTAAAGCTTACTGAGTGAGCTTGAGCCACTCATCGCCAATCTGCCTAAACTGTTTCACACAGAATTGTTGAGTGGGACAAAAGGGGGAGCCATGTTTACACCCTTGAGCTGCCTGAAGGAAGAGGTAGCTGCATAAAATGCACACATAACGGGTGGCGCTGTGGGTTAAACCACTGAGCCTAGGACTTGCTGATCAGAAGGTCGGTGGTTCGAATCCCTGTGACGGGGTAAGCTCCCGTTGCTTGGTCCCAGCTCCTGCCAACCTAGCAGTTTGAAAGCACGCCAAAGTGCAAGTAGATAAATAGGTACAGCTACAGCGGGAAGGTAAACGGCGTTTCCGTGTGCTGCTCTGGTTCGCCAGAAGCGGCTTTGTCATGCTGGCCACATGACCTGGAAGCTGTACGCCGGCTCCCTCGGCCAATAACACGAGATGAGCATCACAACCCCAGAGTCGGTCACAACTGGACCTAATGGTCAGGGGTCCCTTTACCTTTTAACCAGATGGTGTGGCCAATACTGTAACTTCATGAACTTTCTGCTGTCATTTGTAAACTCCAAGTTCTCCTTAAATGTGACAGACCCTGTCCCTCTAATAATGAACTCAGCTGGTGAGCGCCAACAGGACGCTACCTAAAACAGCGCTAGTAAGAAATAGCAATGTAGCATCAGAAACCTTTGGGTGAACGCTAACCTGCAAAAAGTACAAAGAATATATAGGGAAAACAACCTAATGGGCACCCCCCACACCCTCAAAAAGAGCAGCCCAAAGCAAGACTTCGCATGCTCAGTGGCCACAGACTGTCCCTTGGGGGTGGAGAGCATGAAATAGGAATCTTAGAGGAGATCACGGCTGACTGACAGACCCACTGAACCAGAGCACTTCAACATTTTGCTGCAGGTTCCCATTTGGGATCTTTGACATCATTTTGCTTTCCCCCTACCCATGATGTCTTTTTCGAAAGCAGGGGAGGAGTTTGCTGCCACACCATAGCGAGCTAAAGCAAGTACAAACCTTGGTTAGCCTAGAGCAGGGGTTCCCAACAAAATTTTCTCGAGGACCCCTCATCGAGCTGCTATTGTGACAAGGACCCCCATTAATTCCTAATCCTAAAATTAAAAAGTGAGAGCCAAATTAAGAGTCTTATTATATTTTATATTTATACGTTTTTTTACAGTTGCTTGAACATCAAATGCATTATCTTCCTCTTCATCTGTAGGCCTTTGTCGTTTTAACGAACCACTTTTTAACCAACGGTCCATTTTTAACTACGCGAACTGTAGCTTCCGCGAAAAACAACACTTTGTTTACAAACACTACTGTTTTGCAAAGAGGCAGCGCACGCCAGGGAGAAGGGAGGGGAATGGAGAAGACAGGGTACCTGCGCAGTAGCGCACAAATGAAGCCGACGCGCGCAAAGCATCTTGGGGAGGTGAGCGTTTAGAATGCGCGCGCTGCCTCTTTGCAAAACAGTAGTGTTTGTAAAGCGCCACCTAACGGCATACAGCAGAACTACTGCCTCTATCTAATTCTAGTTTTGCGCTAGACTCTGCTCCTGCAGGAAGCGGCCAAAACAAAAAATCTGTTATCATACAAAATATATTTAATATATTTTTTATTCTAATAGCATCTTGCGGACCCCTCTGGCATAGCTCGCGGACCCCTGGGGGTCCCTGGACCACCTGTTGGGAACCACTGGCCTAGAGAGAGCTAAATTGCAAGCACCCAAGTTCAGGGAACACACTAAGCCAAGCCATAGATTTTCTCAGCATGCCACAGCAGCAAAAGGATAAGGAAGAAACAAAGCGGCTGCAATCTCTATGGTTTAGGCTCAGTGTGATGTGTGAACTAGGCCAGTGTACATGTAGCACATGAGAATAGAAGAATACAGGGACTGCCTTGCTGGATTAGACCAGATTCATCTACACCAGAGATCCCGTGGCCTTCCAGATGTT
The DNA here is from genome assembly GCF_965207765.1 of Zootoca vivipara. Classification (NCBI taxonomy): domain Eukaryota; kingdom Metazoa; phylum Chordata; class Lepidosauria; order Squamata; family Lacertidae; genus Zootoca; species Zootoca vivipara. The sequence goes on from NC_142595.1 coordinate 36,406,845, forward strand.
GTTGGACTACTAATCCCAGCATTACTGACCCCTGGCTATGCTGGCTACAGCCATTGGGAACTGGAGTCCGACAACATCTGGAGGGCCACACGTTTCCCACCCCTGATCTACTCCAGTGTTTTCTCTTTCCCAAAGCTACCACAATGCTGCTTCCGAGAAGCTCAGAAACAGGGCACAGAGGTTATGCTTGTCCCCACACTTCATCTTCTGAGGTTTAGCTGGATTGTTTTGAAGGTATTTTATGCGTTTTGCACATGTGAATTTTGTTGTACACCACCATGGTCTTTTATGAGGAGCAGTCTATAAATATTTTTACAAATCAAATAACTGCCTCTGCAGTGGAGGTTCTATTTAGTTCTCATGGCCAAGAATGGTTGATAATCTCCTTCATGAATCGGTCCAAACCCTTTTTCTAGGTCTTCTTCGGGTAGTAAATTTTGTAACCCATATGCTGTGTAAATACTGAGTATGTTGTTTGTAGTGGCATAATCTAGTTCTAATGAGCCATTCCTGTGGGGAGAGGAATAGGGGGGAAGGGGTCTCACTTACTATACAGGTACAGGATTCCCTACATGCCAAGGGAGGAAGTGTCCTGCTGTGTTAACGCCTGACTTCTATGCCATTTTCTGTGGTTTGGGCTGTTTCTTTAAGCACGCGCTGTTTGTTGAGCATTCATTTGTTTGCACAGAGGTATTACAACTTCCCATTACTCAATTTTCATTCTACCCCATTTCATCTTCCTATCACTTTCCTTACTACAAAAAGTTTGAATTGTTTTGAAGTGGGTTTGTTGCAGAAGAGCTCTTTGATCTACTTTTAGTTGTGCAATCCTAATTTTGCCAGTACTGTATGCCGCTGAATCCCTCCTGCAAAACAGTGACAGTCTGGTGGGGACCCTGATTTCTTCTTTTGTCCTTCTGCCCTGTTCTCTCCACGCCCATTGATTTTGTGCAACATTCTGCCCAAGAAACAGTTCTAGAGAACTCAAAAGCTTGCAACAACTCTGTGACAGTTTGGTTAGGCCTAACAAAGTTAATACCCTATGGTGGATATTGGAGGGGTTTTTTTTGTTTTTCTTATGGACCAACACATTTGCTCTTTTATCTGAATTTTTTTGTTTCTGTTCATATAGAGCAGGCAGCCCCAAACTTCGTCCCTCCAGATGTTTTGGACTACAATCCCCATCATCCCTGACCACTGGTCCTGTTAGCTAGGGGTCATGGGAGTTGTAGGCCAAAACATCTGGAGGGCCGCAGTTTGGGGATGCCTGATATGGACATAGCTGCCAAGTTTTCCCTTTTCTCGCGAGGAAGCCTATTCAGCATAAGGGAAAATCCCTTAAAAAAGGGATAACTTGGCAGCTATGGATATGGAGCTGTCAAAGTTTTGCAGCAGCTTACAAAGAACAAGAAGACAGGTTCCTACTGCAAGGAGCTTACCATCTAAAATTTGACATGAGGCACCTGTTATGCTTCTTCTTTTGCTTGTTGTTTTAAAAAATCAATAAAATCCACAGCTCTTAAAAAATGACCTGGGGGAGGCAAAACAGAGAGGGAGAGATGGAGGCTAAGAATTCCATGTGCAGGGTGTGGAAGCTGTTGCCCTCCTGATGTTGTTGGACTCCAGCTCCCATTAGCCCTGGCCAGCATAGACAATGACTAGGACTCATGGGAGCTGTAGTTCAACATCACATACAAGGGCACAGTGCTAGATGAAACCACCACAGAGAAGTGCGGAAAGGCATACAACCGTAACTGCAATAAGAAGCTTGCAATGAGGTGGGCAAAATATCGTTGCAATATGTACATTTCAGCAAGTCTTGCAAAGAAGCATATGGCGCAACAATGATTATTATTGCATCGAAGAATGCTCTAAGCAGTTGACAACAGACGGGCTTCTGGATAAGGTCCTGCTTCGAAGACCTTCCTCAGATGACAACACGAGGCCCCGGCTGCAGTTTTCACAACCAGAATGTTTATCTCTCAAAAGAAGCTGCTTGATTCCAAGGGGATAACACCACTGCCAGGGGTGCAAAGTTATAGGCAGCTGCATTACAGAGCCTTCTTCAATGCAATAATAATTGTTGTTGAGCCATATGGTTCTTTGTAAGCTTTGCTGAAATGTATATGCTGCAGTTGTGTTGGTATTTTGTCTACTTCAATATAAAATTACTATTATTATTATTATTATTATTATTATTATTATTATTATTATTATATCGTTGCTATAGCTGTGTGCCTTTTGGTACTATTCTGTGGTAGTTGTAGTTCAACAACATCTGGAGGGCCACAGCTTCCGCATCCCTGGACTAAGGGGTTACAGAAAAGGTTGAGGGGAAGGGTTGAGATGGAATTTGAAGGAAGTGAGAGAAGCAGCATCAGGCAGGGGTTCTGTAAGGCCTAAATACAGTATTGCCAATAGCAGGGTTTCCCAAACTTGGGTTTGCAGCTGTTTTTGGACTACAACTCCCATCACCCCTAGCTAACAAGAGCAGTGATCAGGGATGATGGGGACTGTAGTTCAAAAACAGCTGCAGACCCAAGTTTGGGAAACTGGTCTATGGTCTGATTGGCAGGGTTCCAGGTGGTCTTTGCCAGCCCTACCTGGGGATGGCAGGGGCTGAGGCTGAGATCCATTCCTTGCAGAGCATGTCCTCTGCCATCGAGCCATGTCCCATACTGAGTGCAGTGTGGGAGAAAGGCTGGAGTCATTTGTGGGAACAGGAGACATTTGGATGACTGAGGTCACACCCACAGCATCCATTTAAAGCACTCTTATATAGGGTTGCCAGACTCAATAGAGGACAGGACTTCTGTGCCTTTAATTGCCCTGCTCTCTTTTGAGTCTGGAAACCTTAAAGAGAAACCACCACACCCTTTGTTTAATTTCCAAGCAACGGGTCTGCTGGTTTCTCTTTAAGGTTTCCAGACTCAAAAGAGAGCAGGGCAATTAAAGGCACAGAAGTCCTGTCCTCTATTGAGTCTGGCAACCCTACTCTTATAGCTTTAACAGTCCCAGGGAAGCCTAGAAGCTGTAGGGTTTTTTTTAAGGATGCAGGCCTCACAGAGCTGCAGTTCCCAGCACACACTCTCTTTTGGGTGGGTCGGGAAGCCATGACTGTTAAAAAGCGCTATAAAAGTCCTTTGAATGGATGGTGTGGCTTCAGCTTGACGGTGGTGAAGCTGCTGAAGGAGCAATAGTCTTGGGGAGATCTGTATTGGGATCTGAGTGCAGAGTGATAAAGGGGGCAGCTTAACCATGAGAAAGATCTCATCACCATGATATATTTAACACAAAACACTTTCTTTCCATCCTCCTGTTTTTCTCCTTTCAGCTGCAGAGGAATATGGCTTACTCTCCTTGTCTATTCATAGCAATCCAACCTTTCTGCATACTTGAAAAACAGTTGTTACCTGAGCCTTACAACCGTTGCTTTGCCTCCCACCTGTTGATTATATTTTTACGGATCCTTCATGTTCTCTGCCCATAATAAGCAGAAAATGTATTATGTGCTGTTTGGTGTGTGCGCGTGGTTTTGTTTGTGTGTGAGAGAGAGAGAGAGACCACAGAACCATGTGTCAGAAGAAATTTCCATCACTTCTGCAGCCTTCAGGAATACGTCTGAGATAAGATAGATAGATAGATAGATAGATAGATAGATAGATAGATAGATAGATGATAGATAGATAGATAGATAGATAGATAGATAGATAGATAGATAGATAGATAGATAGATAGATTTGAGAAAAGGCGCTTCTGGGGGCAGCAAAGAGGAACCCCAAATAAGAAAGGTTGTGGAGGGGGAATCATATATAATTGTGGCACATTGCTATCTAGAAATATAGGACATCACATTGTTATTTTGTCTTGCTACACCCGCTCTGAAAGCTGAAATTGCCATTTGGAATATAAAGGACTGTATTAGGCAGCAGGGACCTATATCCCATACTTAATAACATATGTACCTTTTAAAGATGACAAGAAGCCCATGAGAGTTCTGTGATTTCAGCAAGTCCCCTGATGTCCTACTATATAAAACTTAAATGTTCTTCCCTACTAAATGGGTTTAATGGAGGGATAGTCCACCATTTGAGAATTCACAAACACAGCAACCCTACCACAAATTGTGCACCTGTCAGAACTACAGGCTGTAGGAAAGCAATCCCAAAATGAGGACAACCACTAACAAAACACACTGAAACCAAAGGCATGGCCAGGGATATCTCTGACCAGCAATATCTCTTCAGAATACCTGAGTGTTCCTGGGCAATTGTTGTATAAACTCAGAACCTATTTCCAAACTTCCAAAATATGGGTCAGGTTTATGGATCCTGTAGATGATGACTATATAAACAGTTATTTCTAGTGTGGGTTTTGACATCCAAAGGATCGCATCCTTTAAAAAAATATATCCAAGTTTCTAGTCCTGGTTATTATGCGTTGAAACATCTCCTTGCCCTTCCCTCACTTCTATTCATCTCCATCATCATCATCTTTACCACAAATAAATCCTACTTATTTCCACAGCTGAATCACAGAAAGTAAGATGAATTATGCAAAACTAGACACATTACGCAAATACACTTAATTTGCATAATATATTTTGATACACTCAATTCGACCAACACATTCTGATTGCAGAATTAGATTTCCCGGAAGCAGAAATGTGGGCAAAAGAGAGAAGTACAGAATACACACAGATAGTCATGGAGGCTCTCGGCTGAAACTAAAGGTTCTGCAGGGTCAAACTGAATTATAAAGGGCCATGGGTTATGGGAGAGATGGAGGGACAGAGGATATGGCAAGATGTAGAGATATATTGGAAAGAACTGACTAGATCGATTGTGCCAAAGACTTGGTATTACATGCAAATTACAATAAATATAAATAAGAGGCTGCATGAATGGAAGTATGGATTTATAGATTGAGGAATATAGGACTCAAGAAACAAAACTAGGGTGGTAAAAGGTGATCAGACCATGTAGATCTATGGGGCTTCAGAGACACATAGAGGAGTAATGGGAAGGCGAGAGAGAGAGAAAATCACTTTGCATGTATGAAATCCTCCGTTTGAACCTTGGCATCATCTTGGGTGGCAGAGTAAAAGTAGATACCTTAGTTAGAAAAACTTGAAATAAAAGCCATTAATGGTAGGGGAGGACAGGACCATCGGTCAACTCAACTTCAGGACCAAGATTGCCCAAATTCTTCAGCAAGGAATTGTATGACCTATCCAAATTTTACATAAATCAGCATCACTTTTTTGTTACAGAGATGAGCAAGGACTTACACAGGACACTGAAGCCTTACCCCCTAACCACTAGAATTCCTACTTAGTCACCTCTTAGTTTTAGAGATTTCACCAAGCATGGCCCAAGACTAATCTGCACAACCACAATGAGGACTAGAAAGGTACCTAAAAATAATAATAACAGAACAATCAGGTTATCAGGGTGCTAAATTCTGTGCCTGCTACTGTTTCTGCATCTAGACAGAACTGCAGAACACAGGCAGCCCTGAATAAGGTAGCCCTTTATGGAGAAGAGTGATAGGACCACAGAGTTATGGGATGTGGGGCGCAGGGTTGCACAAGCAGCAGTAAAAGGGTGGCAAGATCAAACACAAGGGTTACAGGGGGTCAATGCAAATAGGGTCACATTACAGGGTCAGGTTCTCTCACCAGATAAAGTCTGTGCAATGGCTGCAGAAGGTGGGTTGCTTGAAGAAGCGAGCAGTGAACTTGTGGCTCTTCACCTCGTGGATGACCTTCTGGCGTAGCGCCCCCTTGCGGCAGAAAAGCGGCTTAGTCAAGCATTCAGTCTCCGTTGGGGAGCTCAGCAGCGCCATGGTGCCACCTGGGGGAAGCCCCAGCAACTTAACCCACAAAAAACCCCCGCAAGGGTCTTCAAGAGGGAGGGGTAGGAAAGAACCAGAGGGAAGAGGCAATTAAAAGCAGGCAAGAAAGATACGGGAGCTGGAGGCAGCAGAAAGATGGATGAGGAAGAGGAAACCAGTGGATCATGCAATGAATGAGAGAAGAGGTGGAAAGTGGAGGACGGAAAAGGACTGGAGGGATGTAGAAGGGTGGATGGGGAGAAAAGGGAATGGGGAGGGATGGGAGATGAAGGAGGGATGGGCAACGAAGAAGTGAATGGAGTAAAAAAAGAGAGAGAAAGAAAGAGAGAACAGAAAGAGAAGATAGTGATAGGGAGAATGGCAAAACTGCTGATGGAAAAAAAGAGGAGAGGCAGAGGTGAAAGCTCCCAGTAACAGCCCCACAGGATGAGAGACAGAGAGAGATGGAGAGAGAGAGAGAAACAAACAGGTTGTGGATTTGGGCTGTGTCTGTTTCTCGCCCAGGAATAGGAGATTTGGACGGGGGAGGCTGAGGCTGAGCAAGGGGGGAGGAGGGGGAGGAGTCAGAGTTTAAAGAGGAATCGCTGGGAAGGCTTTTCTCTCCCCCCACAGAAGCAGCCGGGGATCTCTTCCCTCTAACCCTTTTTCTACATTGTGCTGCCCACTAAGAAAACCCACCAGGTGCCTTGATATCCACCCTTCTCTCGCCCACACAACCAGGTACACACACCCATCAGATTTCTTTCTCCCTCCCTGAAGAAACCAGAATTTCTGAGCAAGAATAAGGAAAATCTAAACAGATTGGAGAAAGCAGCTGGGGGAGAGAAGCTGAGATACTGAAAGGATCCCTTCCTGAATGGGATTGTGGAAGAATAAAGCGGTGCTATTAAAGAAGACTCACAACAGGGAGCCAGCTTTTCTGGATTCTCTGGGGGAGCAGAGAAATCCAGAGTGGGGAGAGTTAGGGTTCTCCTCTTAGGTGATCCCTTTTGGAGAAGAGTAGGGCTTAGACAGGTGTGGGATTTGTGGAGGTTTAGGACTCCTGGGTTCCTCTCTCCGTATGCTGACCCCCCCCACACACACACACAAACAGATGTCTGTTTTCTTGCTTTGGAGTTCAGAGTTCCCTGTGACAAATGTGGAAGGCAGGTTGCCCTTTGGCAGGGTCCCATCCAGGCCTTGTTAATGAATAACTTCAGACACACAGTGGGAGAAATGGACATATATTTCAGAGGGGTGCTCAAATCCCAGTTACTTATAAGGTTGTCCCGTTAGCCTGCAAGACAAAATCCAGGAGCTTCGGCTGCCACCCCACCACCCTGGCACCCATTAATTTTGGTTCCTTTCCCAGAGCACCCAGGAATCTTGTCTCTCTGCACCCTTGTCTCAAACTGTATTATCTAGGAGGCGCTAATACCTACTCCCAAAAACTTTCCTCGGACCAACTAACCACTGCCTTTCTCCCAGAGAACGCAGGAGAGAACCTGTCTCCCCAAAACGCAGGTGTAACCAAGAGACGCGGGTTGCGTCCTCCTCGCATCATGTCCTCGCTCCTTTTCCTGGCACTGCTGGCGTTTCTCTGGTTCTCACAAGGCTCTGGACAAGTGGGAGGTGAGTCGTCACAGCCGCTTCACCCCGTTTCTGCTTTCAGTCCCTCTACCTGACTTTTCACCTCCCCTTCCTCATATTCCTTCTTCAGTCATCCCTTACAAGCTGCTATATTAGGAACATCAGTAGGTGGCATATACCAGCTCAGACTATTTATCCATCTAGTTGTCTGACAGGCAGAAGCTCTCCAGAGTCTGTCCCAGGCAGAAAGAGGTCTTTCCCATCAGCTCCTAGCTGTAGATTGCAGGGGTTTAACCTGGGACGTCCAGCACCTTAAGCAGTGAGCAATGCTGGGCCGGCTCTACCATTAGGAAGTGTGAGGCAGTCATGATTTGGGGTATCATGAAAGGGCAACATAATTGTGTGATTAGTTTTTTTATATTTGGCAAACTGCTTAGGAGACTTTTATTTTTCATTAAGGATTATATAAATTAATAAATGATGATGATTTGAAATAATAACAGCAATTTAAATGATTATTGTGGGTTTTTCGTTTGTTTTTTTCATTTCCTGGGAGAGGCGTGTGTGAGAGATTGTCTGCCTCATGTGCCAAAGCAAGCCTTGGGTACTAATATGTGCCTTCACTTTGGCAGGGCAGGTGTGCCACCTGCAGCTCCTCCTCAGGCAGCAAAATGTCTTGGGCCAGTTCCGCTCTACCTTCCAGCCACTGACAAAACTCAAAGCTCTTGACTTGCTGAGGGAGGGACAAGGGAAGGCAGCATTTGCTATTCTACCTCAGGGAGGAAAATGTCTTGGACCGGCCCTAGAGCTGTGCTCCATCTCTACATATTGTGGGAAGATTGCATTTGCATTCTGCCCATTTGCAACTCGAGCTACCATCTTATATACATCCAGGCTGCTGGGCACAAGCAAGCCAAACATAGCTAGAGCAACCATTTTTGTTAGGCCCATCAGTGAAATGACATATCCTGGCATCAGCTGCAACGTTGCAGGGGGTCCTGGCGTATTCTGGGGCTCCGACTGTAGTCCTCGGCCACTTGAAGCAGAAAACCCCCCAGCTGTACCAGCTGTGCGCCTCAAAGAGGACACAGGAGAAAATAATATACTCTCCCCTGCCCCCAAAGACGAGTAAGTTGGAAGGGCCATAAGCTCAGTGGTAGAGCAGCTGCTTTGCAGGCAGACGATCCCAAGTTCAATCTCTGCATTTCTGGGTAAGGCTGGGAGAGAAAGCAGTCTGAAATCCTGGAGACTTGCTGCCCGTCAGTGCAGACAGTGTTGAACTAGATGAACCATGGTCTGACTTGGTATAAGACAGCTTCCCGTGTTCATCTAGAGCAGGCATCCCCAAACTTCGGCCCTCCAGATGTTTTGTACTACAATTCCCATCATCCCTGACCACTGGTCCTGTTAGCTAGGGATCATGTGAGTTGTAGGCCAAAACATCTGGAGGGCCGCAGTTTGGGGATGCCTGATCTAAAGGGTGACTTTATTATCTGTTCATTTTCTCTTATCCCTCTGTACTTTTCCTAAAGCATTTTTCCCTAAAGACTCAGGGTGCCAGATTTTTCTGGTCTTGTTCTGTGTTTGGAGAAGATCACAGGATACAAGCAGCCCGAAGTATAAAGCACCACTTTGTGAGAAAGAACTGTAGAGCCACAGTTGTAGAATTTATATATCCTGAACTATCTGTTGGTTTTGACACATACTTTAAGATGCCAGGATTCTTAACCTTCTCAGACCTGTCCTGTGTCCAAATAGTTTTCCATTTACCTAACATGCTCTACCCTCATAAAGACACTTACATATATTTAGATTTCTAGGCTCTCCAGTCTTAAAACTGAGGGTGTATAACCAGAATCCCTTCCCTCGCACTCATTTTCAACACATTTTATAGAAAGAAAATTGAAGCAAAAGGCAAGCCTCCAAAGAGAGAGATTGGAATTGGGCTGAGCTACCATAGGAATCTAGTTAGCTCACTGAAGTCTGAGCCCCTTACTCAGAAGAAGAAGAAGAAGAAGAAGAAGAAGAAGAAGAAGAAGAAGAAGAAGAAGAAGAAGAAGAAGAAGAAGAAGAAGAAGAGGAGGAGGAGGAGTTTGGATTTGATATCCCGCTTTATCACTACCCGAAGGAGTCTCAAAGCGGCTAACAATCTCCTTTCCCCTCCTCCCCCACAACAAACACTCTGTGAGGTGAGTGGGGCTGAGAGACTTCAAAGAAGTGTGACTAGCCCAAGGTCACCCAGCAGCTGCATGTGGAGGAGCAGAGACGCGAACCCAGTTCCCCAGATTACGAGTCTACCGCTCTTAACCACTACACCACACTGGCTCTCTTAAGAACTTAAAAAGAGCCTGTTGGATCAGGCCAGTGGCCCATTTAGCATTTAGTACAGCATCCTGTTCTCACAGTGGCCAACCAGAAACCTAGAATCATAGAATAGAATCATAGAGTTGGAAGAGACCACAAGGGCTATCCAGTCCAACCCCCGTGCCTACTATGTAAGATTGCCAGGTAGACTTTCTTTCTTTCTGCTGTTTTCCTAACTTCCATTCACTTTTCTTCTTCCTATTCCCACACATATTCTCTCTCTCTCTCTCTCTCTCTCTCTCCATCCATCCAGTGTACAACTTCTAAAATGGGAAGTATCAAGGTTTTATGCCTAATTTTATCTCTGTCTATTATTAAATCAATGTATCTATCCATCCACTCATGGTGCAAATCGTCAAAAAAAATGCACACAGCTATTACTAATGTGTTGCCAAGGATTAATGGGTTTGAGAAAGATCCAGACATCTTTCTTTAAGCTCACGCTTCTATTTCAAGGATATCACATTTTCCCTGCAATTAAAAACATATATATATATATCCTACCAATCCAATAGGTTTCCTGTCCCTCCCCAAGTTAGGTCTTGAATTTAGAGGGCTATGTGAAGTAACGTGACTCCAGAATGGATGTAGCACTATTGCAATTTAGCTGTGGGCTTATACAAAGCAAGTAAGGCAACTGAGGCTCGCTTTGCAGATCATCAGGGTAAGCACATTGACTGCTACCTACCTAGGTTCTTACCTGCACAAATAAACCATCCTCATGATGGACTGCATAAGTCATGTTATTAAATGTAAGCTGTTTAACAATAGTATCATTTTATATATTTGATTGATTATACTGTGCATTTTATTTTAATTTTGTTAGCTCACAGGACCATTAAAATTTGTGCATCGGTGCAATATAATTTGGGAACTGAGTTTACAAGCTGATGTTAGAGCTATAACATCCAATCTAATTCTTGTACTTTTCCTTGTACTTTTCCCTTGTCCCTTTGCCTGTTGCAGAGCTCTGGAGAATGTAAAAGCTTGCCATTATTTTTTTATTTGGTTGGTCCTAATAAAAGTGGATCTTTTGGGTATGTGTTTTTTTTCCAAAATCCAGCTATGGATTTTGGAGGTTTTTTTCCTTTCTGGGTTAGCTATAATTAGGCGTGTTACCTTTGGATGTATTGCTACTCATATGGCGCCTTCAAGTGTTGCAGTCTAAACATTAAAATAATTTAAAAAAACAACAACAACCATGTATGGACATGAACAGGTAGACAGCATTTCTTGTATAAGGCAGCTTTTCAAGCAAAGTATATATTTCTCCACCTGGTGGCCATTGGCAGCATCACAACTTTTCTCATTCAAGTTTGGAAAGGAAGGAAATGTTCATTTTGCTTAAGATACAAAGCTCTAAATATCCCTCTTTTTAACCCTCAAGCCCTTCCATACAGAATATATTTAAGGCAAAGTCTCAAGATCTCTTCAAATGAGTGTTACCTCCCATTAACTCCTTACCAACTGCTGTCATGCTCACAATTAATTTTGCAGGAATTAGCAGGTGATGATGTTTATTATCTCCATATCATGCAAAGTTCCACTGGCTGATTTCACTGGCACATGCAAAAAAAGGCTGTTAAAACTATGGGAACAGCAGGCCAAAGCAGTTTCTTTCTGGTCCATTTGTAACCCTTCCCGTAATCAAGACCGGTGACAAAGCAGCCTTTCAACCTTCGCATATGTAGAATTTCAGCCCCACATTTGAGACTGCAAGTACACAGTCAAGGCTCATGGCTATTTTTTTTATTTAAAAAAAATATGGTAGCCTAGCAGACAGGGAACACAACTCCGGGACTTTTGTCCAGACCACCAGTGATTCATCTGTAGGAGCACCAGGGTAACTGATGGACCCAACTCGCTTCGGAAAGTGAATGATGTGATAATGAGTTTTAGAGGGAGTACAACCCTGCCCGGAACATGTTGTCTACCTTGGACTGGGATAACTACAGCCAGTGGAACTACAACCCATTAGAATGAATGGGGCATTGCCCCACCAACCTCAAGTTGCCTTCGGCCAGCCCCCATGTGCCTGCCTTCCAAGGGGTAGCACCGGCTGCCAGCCGCCGCCTCCTCCTCCTCCTCCTCCTCCTCCTGCTAAGAATCATTTGGAAAGGAACTGAAAGTGCCAATATTATAAAGTGGTTACACAAATCCATGGGGCAATCCTATTTGGAATGCTGTGTACAGTGCCTTACCTCAAAAAGGATATTGTAGAGTTGGAAGAGGTTAAGAAAAGCACAACCAAAATGAACAAGGGATGGAACAACTCCCTGATGCGGGAAGGTTGCTGCATTTGGGGCTTTTCGGTTTAGAGAAGAGGCGAGTTAAAGGCTAGACATTTATGCAATTACACATGGCATGGAGAACGTGGGTAGAGAGAAGGGCGGGGTGGAATCTTTCTGCCATATCACTAGAATTCATGGACATCCAATGAAACTGAATTTTGGAGGATTCAGGACAGGCAAAAGAACATACTTCCTCACACAGTACATACATAGTAAAACTACAGAATTTGCCGCCACACGAGGCAGTGATAGCCGCCAATTTGGATGGCTTTAAAAGAGGATTAGGCAAGTCCACGGAGGTAGAGGCTTTCAATGGCTACAAGCCACTCTGCCTCCCCAGTCAGAGGCAGTATGCTTCTGAATACCAGTTTTTGGCAACCACAGGAGGGGAGAGGGCCCTTGCTCTCAGGTCCTGCTTGCAGGCTTCCCAAAGGCATCTGGGAGCCTGTGTCTCTCACTGTAGCTTCTCTCCCACCTCAGTGGACATTCCCTGCTGTCAGCCTTTCTCTTCACTGAGCAGCCCCCAAATTTATTTTCAAAAATCTCCAGATATTATTTTGTTTTTATGTGCTCATCGTGATTCATTCTGGTTGGAGCCAGTGGGGTTAGCACAACATGCTGTTTTTAGGGTGGGGGGGTTGGTTTTTATGTTCCATTGTACATCACTTAAATATTGTTTTAATAATAAGCAGTTTACAAACGTTTTGAATTTTTAAAAATAATAAAAACAAAAGATTTGGCCTTTTTTAAAAATAAAAATAAAAAGCTAGGTTCATATTCTAACAGATAACCCAATTGTTGTGGATTGGTGTCAGCAGATTCAATGGATAATAATTCTTATTCTGTTACAATTCGGTTAGGAGGGTAATGAAGGTTCCTTGTATTATTATTTTTTGGGTTCAGATTTAGGTTCAGTGTGACATCCTGCTTGTACACAAACCTAAACAAACAAGCACACGGCAGGAGTCGGAGACATTGCGAGAGTAATGAGGCACAGCTTAAAAATTAGGTTCAGCTGAGGGACATTTGAGAAGCTTACTAGGAGGAAATGAGCCACGATGCCGAAATTATCTAATTCGCCACAGGGAAAAGCAGGACCAGGCCTACCATGAGGCAGCCCACTCAATGGGAGATTTTGAAACAACGTTAAAGGACGGCCGATTGCCAATTATTTAGTTTACTGTGATATTCTGTATCGCCTCAAGAGGAGGAGACACTCTTTGAATTTTTTGCTTGAGGCAACAAAGCACCTTGGAGCTTCTTGTAAGGGAAGCGAAGGAAGGTATTTCTTTACCTTCAACTCCCCCGTTACAGACACACAGACTTGGCTCTTAAATACGATTGCATATCACTCGCCTCCTTCCCCAGATCTCATTCGCTCATATCAGTGTAACCACTTATCTTTCCTTCTATTTGCAGTCAGGAATCTGACCGACCCCAAATGTCCACTGCGGAAAAAGAATTTTACAATGCTGACAGGGCAGACGTGCCAGAAGAACTGTGAGCGCCGCAGGTGCTCTAAAAGCAGGAAGTGTGAATGTGACGGGGAGTGTGGAATGAGCTGCATTTCTACAGGTAGAAACTTGACCACCTAGTCCACACACAGGAATATTCAGAGAGAATCCAGGCATTTTTGCATGCTTCCCAGTCTTTCCTACCTAACTCCGCCCTAGCCTGATACAATAGCCACTTTATAGAGATTTCAGAAGTGCTCGGTTACCAGAGAAAAAAATCCTTTAAACCTGTTTAGAGAACTTGAGACGTCTGATTCCCAAACTCCAAACTTCAGCCATATAGTCTTCATCCCCCATTCCAGAAGAACCTAAGATTTGTAGTTTTAAGATATGTATGTGTTTGTTTATATATTGAAAGTTGCTTTGAGTTACTTTGGTAAAAAAAATAAAAATCAATAAATTTAATAGATAATAGTTCCCAGATCCTTCTCTCCTCCCTGCATATCTCCAATCACATTCTACTTGCAATGAACCCAAGATGCTTGGCCATAGCCTCTCATTTTTCCTTATGAACCAGGTTTAATTCCTCTTCTGGCTCCCAAAACTCCAAAACACCACCTAGCCCACATTCACCATCCCATTAGGTGGGAAGAACTGTTTTCTACTATTCCCAGCCCTGCTCTAGCATCTAGCCTTCCATTTATTCCTTTTCCAGAGGAGTCCTTGCTTCCAGATTCCTTAACCCTTCCTTTGCCCCATTTAAGAAAATTCAATATTCCTGATTGCCAGTTCCCTGTTTTTGCTTCAACCTACCACACCCCAAAAGATCAGAACTCCTGGTTTCCATCTCTTTCTGTCCATTAGACCTTTTGTTTCCTCACAAGAATCCAGGCTCAACTCTTTCCCACAAAATTCAGGGTTCTCATCAGCCACCATCTTTCTTTCTGTATTCTTCCAAGGCTTGAGGTGTGCATGGCCGGTGACAATTGACAATGCTGAGACACAACTGCTCCAGGAATCCAGTATGTTTGGGGACTTAATGGAGGTGACATGCAAGCCTGGATTTATAATGGCTGATGGGCAGGAAGTGGCAATAAGTCGCTGCCAAGGAGACGCGAAGTGGAGCTTCACTTTACCCTGTGAAGGTAAACGACCATTTCCTACCGTTGTCATCAATATAATTAGCAGGAGGGACCAAGCTCACAAACACCTCTTATTCAATCTAGAACAGCCGCTGATAACCCTCCACCACTACAGTGCCTCCACCAGAAGACAAATAAAATCCAACTATTGGTCTAACGCACCAAGGATACAGACTTACCAAGCATTTTTTTCTCCCTGTTCCTCTTCTTTATCAGATATTCTTAACCCACCATCCCACTGCAAATCTCCACCAGAGATCGAAAATGGATCCCATGAAGGGGGTCCTTACAACACAGGCAGGGAAGTGCACTACTGGTGTGACTATGGGTAAGTCAGTTGTTTAGGTTGCGAGCCTGAGGGCAGGGACTGCCTTAGAACTAATTTGTGTAAGTGGCTCAGAGAGTCTTTCTGGGCTAAAGAGCGTGTTAGACATGATGTAAATAAAACGATCCTCAACTCCATCACTTACTCCAACACACTGATCAGCATACACATCCCATTTTGTTTTATTTTGTCTTATTTAAACATCTATATCACACCGTTCTAGTGCAGAAACACCACTGAGAGTGGCTGAACACACACACACACACACACACACACACACACACACATTTTGTTAACATTTCATAAAACGAGGTAGAACAATTACCAAAAAAGTCCGCTGTTTTTAAAAAAGCATAAACACATTGTCAGCCTCAAAATATAAATATAATACCGTAAATACTATCTCATATCTGGCCTCAAGAGGAAAGCTACTGAATTCTCCCTTCTGATTTCTTCTTCTTCTTCTTCCTACCTCACAGATATCGCCTAGAGGGACGCAGCTCTCTTTTATGCCAAGAGAATGAGGAGTGGTCACATGCAGCCCCGACCTGCCACCGTAAGTAGTCAATATTACTTCTGGGAGTGGGGGAGGGGAGAGACCGAGCTTCTTTCTGGCTGCTTGACTGGTATTCAGTAGAAACATTCTATTCCTTGGTAGCACAGATCCACACATTTTACCATGTATACCTCAAATAAACCAGAAGAAACTCCACCTGGAAGTACATTATAAGTTCTGAGTCAAAGGCCAAGCAACTTCTGCCTTTGCCAACCAATAGGCTGATATATCCATCCATTCACACATACACACATGCTGACCTACCCAATAAAGCATCCATCATCCTTCTATACATCATTCCATATTTATTTCTCTGTTCATAAACCCAAATAAACACCCATCCATGAATTCTTTATCTGTACATCCTTTCCATCCATTTACACACATACTTAGAATACTTTTCTTTTTCTCTCCCTAGCTGTGACCTGTTCCCGACCCCCCAATATTGCTGAAGCAACCCTGGTTGCTGTGCACCAGTCTGAATACCCCGTGGGAACTGTCATCTATTACTTGTGTAACAAGGACTTCCTCTTAGATGGCTCTAACAGAGTGGTTTGCCTGGAGAATGGAAACTGGTCCCAACTACCCTACTGCAGAGGTACTTTCCTCCTAATCCCCACTGCTTTTTACATACAGTCATACCTTGGTTTAAGTACGCCTCGGTTTGAGTACTTTCAGTTTAAGTACTCCGCGGACCAGACTGGGACAGATTAATCCACTTTCCATTACTTTCAATGGGAAAGTTTGCTTCAGGTTAAGTACGCTTCAGGTTAAGTACAGACTTCCAGAACCAATTGTGTACTTAAACCGAGGTACCACTGTACTGGCAATTATTTTACCAACCCATCCATTATATTCCATACCAGCATCCCCATTGTCTTTGCTGTTCCAGATAGTGAAAAACCAATGGATCTGTCAACCGTGCTTAACAGGCTTTGTTTCTTACCCTTTCCAGCCCGTTGTCCCATCACTGCCAAGAGGAGCCGGATGATATACCAAGGGCGTAAGCTCTGGGTCTATGAGATCCCTGGGGGTCTGGTCCATCATGGAGAAATTGTCACGTTTTTCTGCCGTAGTGAGAACAAGACCTGCAGTTTTACGGCTGACAGCCAGTGTTTCGATGGTGTGTTGAAGATGCCTGACTGCTATGATGGTGAGACAGAAAACAACCCTGCACAAAACAACATTGGGTGTTAAGTTTTGGTAGACTGGGGACAGGAGACTGGTACTGTTATGAATATTGTTGCTTTATGAAGGCAGGTCTCCACATGCTAGTATTTCCTGCGATATATCTCAGAACAGTGAGCTCATGACTGGTGCGGTATGTGCAGTATTCCAGGCACTGTCCCCGATTTGGGGTTCCACTTCCAGATTTCATTGTGGAGAAGTTCAGTTCCTCATTAAAACAAACTCGAAGTCTGTACAAGTATATATATATATACTCCCTCCAACACCAAAATTGTGCAATCAGCATGCAAAGGAACCTAAGTACACTTGAGTAATTAACCGCAATTACAGAACTGTTCGTTTCTGATCAAAGAGCTTGAGATGGGATTGGGAAATGCATAGCATAAAATCTTAGTTTCCCTATTTCAGATATTCTATTCTGCTAGCTTCACAGAGGATTTGCACCACTCCCCCTTTGAGGGATGGGGGACACCATACATAGTCAAGAGGGTCCATTTTTATTATATTCCAACCCTCATTGCAAACAGCTTTGCTGATTCCCTTCTCTTTCTTCTTACAGAGCCTACCTATCTGCAATACCACCTGTTCCCCAAAAGAGTTGTATCTGAAATACCTGCTTGTTGAGCACGCCTTCAACCCATACATTCCCCAATGAGATGCTTGCTTCTCTTCTTGTTCTGGCTCAGGAGGCCTCTTGGAAGTGCGGAAAAGACAGATGGAAAAGAGGCAATCAACACAAGCAAATAGGAAATCATCCACATTTGAAAAAGAGATCGGGCCTGGGAATCTACGTATCCTGATGGCCAACAGCTAGCTATTTTATTGTACTCTATTTATTTTCTATCTTTGTTGCTCCCCAGATGAGCACAGAGATCCCTTTTAGGTCATAAAAACATGCAAGTCAATTTCCTATGTACCCCTTGTTTTTCTCCATTCGTCAAGCTGTATGGCTGGATTGACAAATCAGTGCCAACATGATACCACTGGAGGGCTTTTTAAACATGAAGGCAGTTTCATGCAGTAGTTTTATATAGTGTGTCAAGCATTCAGTACACTTCACACAAATTAATTGCAGGGATCCTACCAATAGCCCTGGAAGATGAGATTTGAATTATCCATATACCGTATACGAGGGAACGGCTGAGTCTGAGTAAACAGTGAATTGCTAAATTTACCCAAAGGGTATATGTGGCTCAAGGAAGTTAATTTGTACCAAGGACTTCTGATCTTATATTGCAGTTCCTATCTTACGAATTATGCTACACCAGCTTTCTGTATGCTTAGAAAATATTCCTCCACCACAAAAGGGATCGTATTCAAGTAAATTTAAAAAGGGGGAAGGAAAAGAGTTTAAAGTTGCAATCTTATGCGTTCTTACTTGGAGTAAACATAAATTAACTTGATGAGGGAGGCTTACAATGCAGTCCTATACATCTCATCAGAAGTATGTCCCATTGAGTTGCATGGAGCTTACTCCCAGGGAAGCTGGTGTAGAACTGCAGCCTTCTTTCTTACAACTCATCCACAGAATTGAGCTGTGCAACAGGCAAAGATACTGAACATAGCCTCAGATTGGTGGTGCTACAGGAAGCAAGCTGGAGCCAATCGTAACAATGGGCAGGTGCAACATTCGTCCCAGGCCCCCGAGGCCTTGTGACATGGGGCTGTGTATGAAGAGAATGGAAACATAAGGCAGCTGAAAAACAAGCCTGGAATGAGGTTTACAGCTTATGCTACTGGATACGCGTGTAAATTGATTTGTACATAATAAACTGCACTTGTTATACAACAGTGTGAACTTGTGCTCACCATGCAACAGAGAGAAACAAAACAGATGGTTTTAGAGTTGTCACTCTTTCTAGCAGGGTTTTTCCACAGATGAAATTAGGGGCATCCCCATCACTTGGGTGGTTGGCACTGAAACTCCTTAATGTAAGCAAACCTTGGCTCCCATCCACAGTGGCTGCCCACCATGTTTTGATAACCTGGGGTGTCATTAACTGGGACCCCAGTGAATGTCATGACTTGAGACCCACTGGGGTCAACACGGCAGGCATTTCTGATCATACATTGCTTTCACAGCACTAATATGTCTGCTCTAAATCAGTTTCTAATTCAATAGTTTACAGTCTGCTATCAGCAGCTAGCAGGACACCCAGAAGAGCTTGTGCCGGTTCGGAATGCAGGGAATTCACAACAAATTCAGATTTTACCATTCTACCGGACTACAAATGTAGCCCATACCGCTCTAACTAGGGCAAGGCCTACAAGTAGCACTGTCCTGAGGGCCCCCTGAACTAAGGGCTCTGGCTGCATCTGCATACCCTCCAACATTTCTCCAATGAAAACAGGGACATCCCATTCCATAACGATAATTTTACTATTTATACGCCACACACATACACACCTTCCTGAATTGCCCCAGCCACTCTGGGCAGCTTCCAACATATATAAAAATCTAATAAAACATGAAACATTTTTAAAACAACTTTCCTATGCAGGATTGCCTTCAGACGGCTTGGGGGCCAGATAACTCCCTACCCTCCAGAGTGTTTGTTGTGGGGGAGGAAGGGAAAGGAGGTTGTGAGCCACTTTGAGACTCCTTAAGGTAGTGATCAAGCGGGATATCAAATCCAAACTCCTCCTCCTCTTCTTCTTCTCCTTCTCCAACATTTCTCCAATGAAACTAGGGACACCCTAAGGAAAAGCGGGACATTCTGGGATCAAATCAGAAACCGGGATGGCTTCTCTAAATGAGGGACGTCCCTGGAAAATAGGAACACTTGGAGGGTCTACATCTGTTGAATTTCTGCATTTCATGTAGCTCTTCAAAGACAAAGGAGCACTACTTGACGAGGACGCAGCAATCTGCGGTTACTGACTAGCATTCACATATGCCCTCTTCTCTCCACCCCATGCTTTCTGGCCAGTCATTTTGCCAGTTCAAGGGGAGAGAGCCTAGGCCGAGATTTAGACTGACTGGGGCCAAGCATATTTGAGCCTGATGAAAATGTGGAAGGCAAAACCATATGACTTGTGCCTCCATTTTTAAGCTCCTCATGGGAAGTACTAATAGAGATGGGAAACATTTAGCAGTCCCCTTTCTGTCACCAAGTGCTCCCTTAACCACTTCCTGGCTTGTTGCTAGGTAACAGGCCTGTTTCCCCCCTGGAGTCTTAGCACCGGTGGCAGGGGTTGGGGTACGACACCAGCGCCTAAACTGAGAGAAATAAAAGAACATGGGGCCTGGAGGGGGGAGACGTGAGTCTCTGAGGAGGGCCTTAAAGTTCCCACAAAGATATGCAAGTGAGATCAACTCATCCCCTTAGATTAACAAAGAGGTGACAAGATGTTGGGTGGGAACTGGATTTTACATCACTACGTAATGTGTAGAAAAGGGAGGCAGCAAATCTGAAGGCTACACAACTCCAAAAGCAACACAAAACCAGGAAATTTAGTATTGAGTATGATGCCCTTCAGTGAGTCCTACCCAGTACACTTTGAGCTAGAGTGGCTCTAGTTTCAAGCCCCTGTCACTGGTTGTCAAAGTTACTATTACAGACTTGAAAAGACATCAGAACTGTTTGACTGAGAAAATCATGCACAACCACAGAATGAAGCCATTGGGACTAAATTCGAAGAAACATTTCAATAAATACCATCTTCAAATATGTTCATTATTGCCCACAAACCAGACAAAGACAACTTAGGGCTCATCCAGTCAACCTATCTGTTGAGCATTCGTCCTGATTTGCTTGGATGAATTGGTGCTTCCAGACTCTCATCATTTTTGGGAAGGATGCAAATGCAGGTTGCACAATTATAGTTGATTAGGAGGTCTTACAGAGCAAACCTTCTTCCCCCAAAGATCAGACTTTTTTGCAATGAGGAAAGCGATGGGAACATGCACCAGAAAGTGAGGGATGACACTTGCTTTGATGCAATGTCATCTAACCTCACTTGCAAACAATTCAGAATGAATGCTGATTAAATAGTCTGTCTACTAAACCTCCCTGTCCCTGCAAACGAATCAAAATGAATGCTCAATCAACAGGCTGCCCAAAGCTTAAGTGGAGCTTAGATTATATCCAGTCTTTATTGAGCATTTGTTCTGATCTGGTTGTGGGGAGGTTATATGACACTGAGCATTCATTCCAATTTGCTTATGGGGTGTGCATTTGTCTTCCCATTAATTCCCATCTCACACTTTTCAAGGTCACTTTCCTAGCTGCAAAAAGTTGGTTTATTTTTTTTAAAAAGTGCAAACCAAACTTCCCTGGTACGCACATGAATCCCTCTCTCAAAATACTGAAAGTCTGGACGTGCTTTAAAACAAAAACAAAAGAGAGGAAAGAGGCATACAAACGGAAGATTTACAAACTGCAAACTGCATGCAAGCTGAAGATTACAAAAGATAAAACGAGGCAAAAGGTGAACAAAATGGCTGGGCACAGGATTGCCCTTTGTGTTAATCATCGCTTTTCTAAAATAAAATAAAAACCTTCAGTTTTTGGATATGGAAAGTATAGCTGCCAGCTGCTAGCAAAGGTCATGTACACCAGCATTTATTCCAGAAAAAAAATCCCTGATGTATCCCTGTGTATGCAATGTGTGACCATGTATGTAAGAAAAAGAGGTGAAGGTCACTATTGACGACAAAACAATCTCTCTCTCTCTCTCTCTCTCTCTCTCTCTCTTTGCCTGCCAAACCACCAGGCAGAGTATAAGTAATGGTTGCCACTGGGATAAAAGCAAAAACACAGCCTCCACATCTCTCCAAGTTCCTGGAAGCCACCTGAAAAGGGTGAGTGACCTAGTGAGTAACTAGGATGCTATATGCTCCAACTGCCCCTGTTTCCCAGGGGCAGCCCCTATTATCCAGTCTCTGGTAAATATAGCCAATCCTCTTTTCTTGTCCCTAATTTTTGCTTTTAAATGAGATGCCTTGTTTAAATGTTAATGGAGTATGGGCTATGTGGTATTCACAGCAGGACTTGGAGGGGGGGCGGAATCCAGGACCCCAACAATCGGAATAAACAGACCCCTTCAAAAAATGCAGCATTGCTACCTTACTTTATTAAGTAAACCAAGTAATACCCATTGCCATCTAAAAATGCACACCCCCATAAAAAGTCCAGAGTCTAAAAATTACCTAAGTGCATCACTGTGTGTGTGTTGAGTTGCTAGCATTGCAAATATTCAGTGTTTCAGGGTCAATCCAGAAATATGTGAAATGTGTGTTTGCATTTCATGTATCTGTTGGAAGGAACGAAGGAAGGCAAGATGTAGAAGAAGCAACCAGAGTTAGGACCACAGTCGATGAGGACAGGGGGGGTACCTCTTTCTCCTGTACTATCAACAAAAATCCCCGCCCTCCGGATCTTATTCCTCCAGCATGAAAGCTGCCAGGGCAGCCATCATTTCTAAGTGGGGAATGGGTGCGCATTCCCCTGCCAGATGCTCTGGCCTACAATTCCCACCATCCCTGATCATTGATCTTCAGCTGGGACTGATAGGGGTTGTAGTAGTGCAAAACTTGGTGGCAGAGCACAACATTGGCAACCGCTGCTCCACAGCACCGAAGGCACATGCACAAACACTATGGTATCAAGCCTTAGGCATGAACACAAAAGCGTGAGCATAGCCCGCTGCCTCCACTGCCGAGTTGACAAGATATTCTAGGACAATTATGTTTTCTGTAAAAGCGCCATCAGTTACTCTCATGGTTTCTAGGAGCACCCACTGGGCAATTTCAGAATAAATAAATGCAGCATACTGCAGGCAAAGAGCCTTTAACCATGTGGAATAATGGAGGGGCTGGGACTGGACAAGCAATAACCGAGGGGGGCGGGGCAAAAGCATGGCCTTATTTTCAGCTATGAAATGTTGGAGGGTGTGGGGTGGGGAATTGAAGCTCCTCTCCAGGGAACGGCCATTTTCAGCAGTGTCCCTTTCATTTCATTTCTGCTGCAATTGTCTGGTCTTTAAGGAAAAAGGAACTGTGCCATTTATTTTTCCAGATAATGCTGGCATACATCTCTTGAACTCCCTGCAGAATGGTTGCATGAACTACATTCCTGGATGACATGTTAGCAGAAGCAGAACAGAAGGATGCTACGAAGATCTGGTTGCAAAGCAGAACCCACCTTCTCTTTGCTCCTCTTGCCAACCACAGTCAACGGCAGTCCACTCCAGACAAGAGAAGGAACAGGAAAATTGCAGATGGTGCTGTGGGTTAAACCACAGAGTCTAGGGCTTGCTGATCAGAAGGTCGGCGGTTCGAATCCCTGCAACGGGGTGAGCTCCCGTTGCTCGGTCCCAGCTCCTGCCCACCTAGCAGTTTGAAAGCACATCGAAGTGCAA
This sequence comes from Zootoca vivipara, assembly GCF_965207765.1. Classification (NCBI taxonomy): domain Eukaryota; kingdom Metazoa; phylum Chordata; class Lepidosauria; order Squamata; family Lacertidae; genus Zootoca; species Zootoca vivipara. The sequence continues at coordinate 36,429,953 of NC_142595.1, forward strand.
GTAGATAAATAGGGACCACTCCAGCGGGAAGGTAAACGGCGTTTCCGTGCGCTGCTCTGGTTCGCCAGAAGCAGCTTTGTCATGCTGGCCACATGACCCGGAAGCTGTCTGCGGACAAACGTCGGCTCCCTCGGCCTATAGAGCGAGATGAGCGCTGCAACCCCAGAGTTGGACACGACTGGACCTGATGGTCAAGGGCCCTTTACCTTACCTTCCCAGTAGATTCCGAAGCTATTGCTCTATAACTCTTGTACAAAACCCCAGAGTCAGACACGACTGGACCTGATGCTCAGGGGCCCCTTTACCCTTTACCTTACCTGCAAAGCAGAGATGGTTTAAGCCAATAAGTGGAGCCACACACTGCAAGGGGAGAGAAAAGCCCAAACAAAACCAAGGTCACTTGCTAGCTAAGCTGACCTAGAGCAACATGTTCTCCCAGCCCAAAATCTGAATTTCAGAAGGGCTGAATCTGTCAATTTCTATTCCTTAGTTTCTCATTTTTCTAGCCTTAAATTTAGTCCTCCACATGTCAGAATGAAATTGATTTTTAAAGTCCTTTTGAAAAATCATCTACATTTTTGTGTGAAATTACCCCAATATATACATTTTTCTATGCAATTTTGCCAAATATACCTCTTTCACAAAGCAATTTTCCCAGACGGAAAGTATTTCTGTATGGTATTCTTTCACTAATATATGAGTTTCTACGGATACTTTACCCTAGTAGATGCATTTTTGTAACCATTACTCGGTTTACTTGGCTGGAGAACTGCGCCGTAAAATCTGGAGAAGTACAGAGTATTGTTTTTGGAAATTGCAAATTAGGTCATAGCTGCCAAGTTTTCCCTTTTCTCGTGAGGAAGCCTATTCAGCATAAGGGAAAATCCCTTTAAAAAAGGGATAACTTGGCAGCTATGAAATTAGGTAGTTCCACCTTTAAATGCAAACTTAAACAAACCTCTCCCCCATCCCTACCTGGAATATATAGCTTCACAAAAAGGAAGTTTTAATGGACAATTCCCTGTTGCATAACATCCTAAGAATTCCCAGCACCAGGCAGGTGATTTGCATTTTTAGGTCACTTCCTGTCTCATTTAACAGTAATAGATTTCAACTGAGGCTTTTTTCCACCTCAGCCTTTCTAGAGTCCTATTAGGTACCCTTTCCACCCTGATTCTTTTTCCCCCACAGCATTTGGAACATTTAAGACAGGCATAGGCAAACTCCGGCCCTCCAGATTTTGGGACTACAATTCCCATCATCCCTGATCACTGGTCTTGTTAGCTAGGGATGATGGGAATTGTAGTCCCAAATGTCTGGAGGGCCACAGTTTGCCGACGCCTGAGTTAGGATGTAGCTTGTGAGCATTCCATTGTTGACACTTTCCCCATCAACAGAATACTAAGCTATTTGGGGCAGTGAGTGAGGTCCATTGTTTAGTGGCAGGGCCTTCTAAGCTCAACAGCACTGATAAATGCTGACAGCAGGCAGAATCTCCTAGCTAGGGATGGAAAGATCTGTCCGTTTTGGTTCTCTCCTTTTTCTCATCCGGAATTCAGTTCTCCATATTTCTGCAATTTCTTTTAAAATCCTCACAAAAAATTTTTTCTAGTATTATAGCACATATTTATCCTACTAAACACAATATTGTACAGTATGTAATTTTGACTAGCATACATATTGTTGCAAGCATTTTCTCCTAATATAGGGCGTTTTTAATACTATTTTTTTATTTAAAAAATGCACACTTTCCCCTTCCATATGCATTGTTGTAAACACTGGTTGGTCAGAGAACCGCATCACAAAATGCAGATTAGCCAAAATTTCAAAGGACGGCTGAGATTCAGTTCTCATATTGTTTCAGAAAGTGCATAACTGATAGTTTCGGCTTTCAATGTGAACCGAGTCGGGTTTTTCCTCTATTGCTGCTCCTGGCTCTTGTTGAATTGTCATACGATGGCTGATTCTGAACCTTCCAACAGTTGTCCTATCTGTCCTGTCCTTGGACCTATTAATGATTTGCAAGCCATGAGCAAAGGAACAGTGTGTGAAGTCAATGGCAGGGAGGAGTAGGTAGGAAAGAGTGGGTCTTGCCCAAGAGCAGAGAACACAGTTCCCTGTCGGCAGTCTTCCTAAAAGGTACAGGCTGGCCTCTAGTGAGGGATTCCTGGAAAAACTGCCATCCTCCACTTTGGCAGCAGGTATGTTCCTAGATTGTCTGATCAGAAGACCCCACAGCACTCAGTGGTGAGAGAATGTCCTTGCAGAGTCAGTAAGAAAAGCTAATTCCAGTTACACATAAACACAGAGGAAACACAGCTTAGCCTGAAAGCAGATTCAGTCAATTATGGAGATGACTTTTAAGCACAACATTAAAAGCGCCCTTTGCCTTTCCCTGTTTTTGTAATACAAATGGAAAATTGCATTTGTAAATAGCACTTGCTTGGTCACCACAGGCAAATACACCAAGCGGCTAGATAGGTAAGCGTCACTAGTATTGGGTTTCCCCCACAAAAACCCTGGGAACTAGTTTGTGAGTGCTGAGAAGTCTTTGTTTTAGGATCCCTTATTATAGCCTCTGTGTACATCTTTGTACATTTGATTGAGTTCAAGAGCCTGAAACTGGTTTAAATGTGCAGTGGAAATTTAAGTTGCAGATTCAGCAAGAAAGAAGGTGGTAAACTGCAACAAAATGTATGGAGTGCACCTGTTTGGTGTTCCAGGCATGCCTTCTTCCATGATCTGCCACTCCATTCCCCTCCACTTCTCATCCCCCCCCCTCAACAGCCACCCAGCATTCCATAGTCACTGAGCATATGCAATTCCCTCCAGGCTGTTTTGAGGTTTTCCTCTGCTTAGGGATTTTTAAAACTAAAAATCTTCAGCAAACCTTGCAGTTTCCTCAAGCCTACCAGTGCTTCTCCCTTGTGCATGGGTGATGTTGTTTTGGCTATTTAAGGATAAAGAGTTTTCTATTAGTAAACAGGACAAGCAGGGCCTGCAACAAAAATTGGAATGTATTCTCACTTTTGAATAGGAGTGTTCTTATTTCAGGTTCCCACTAGCAATGCTGTCTTCCCAGCAGGCAATGCCATTCCATTTCCCCTCGCTAAATACACTTAAAGCTCTTCCAAACTGTTACTATTTTCAGGTGGGATTCAATCACCAGCAAATTCAGGTTGTGCAATTAAACATTATTTGGAATTCTGGCACACACACAAAAAACAACCATGTCCCCTCAAAACTGGATGTTTTTGAAACAAGGAAAGTGTCAAGAAGATGCAATGGGAAGTGTGGCATAACAATTGCTTGTAATGGAGTTGGAGTACCAACCTGCAAACAAATCAGAGTGATTGTTCAATAGTACATAGCAAATCAAGTTGCTCAATAGGCAGGTCTTGTGGAAGTGACACAGAGAGTACTTCCCCCACCCCAAACCTGGATTTGGCAACCAGGGAATTATCCTTTCTATATACCTATTTTTCGCCCTTGCTCCAACACAATCCTCGTGATTCCATTTAATGTGCTGATACCTCCCTAACTTCTTTCTCAGCAGCCCCATTTTAAAGCTTCATTTCTGTCGATAGCACTTACCACTTGTGTTCACTATTAAAGGGAGTGATGAGAGAATGGAATTCTGACATTGTAGGTGACCTGCCGAGTTACATTGGCTCCTCTCCTTAATGGGATTGTGCAATAAACTAAGGTACTAGTTGTCCCGAGACTGCAGAGCTGAAGAGAACAGACTCTGCCCTTGGCCACTGACCAGTGGACTAAGGGCTGCTAGGTTATATGCATGTTTCATCCTTTGTCAGCCTGGTGCCAACAGCTTTGCCAATCATCTGGGGGGCATCAGGTCAGTGAGGACTGGTGCACTTAAAAGCTGGGAGGCCCACTCGTCTAGGTCAGATCATAATGCTGATCAATTATGCAACTTCAAGAATTGGTGCTTGAATTTGTTTATCTTACTTGTTCCCTGCCTTCCTCTTGTACCCAGGTGGCGCTGTGGGTTAAACCACAGAGTCTAGGGCTTGCTGATCAGAAGGTCGGTGGTTCGAATCCCTGCAATGGGGTGAGCTCCCGTTGCTCAGTCCCAGCTCCTGCCCACCTAGCAGTTCGAAAGCACATCAAAGTACAAGTAGATAAATAGGGACCGCTCCGGCGGGAAGGTAAACGGCGTTTCCGTGCGCTGCTCTGGTTCGCCAGAAGCAGCTTTGTCATGCTGGTCACATGACCCAGAAGCTGTCTGCGGACAAACGCTGGCTCTCTCGGCCTATAGAGCGAGATGAGCGCCGCAACCCCAGAGTCAGACACGACTGCATAGCTGCCAAGTTTTCCCTTTTCTCACGAGGAAGCCTATTCAGCATAAGAGAATTTCCCTTTAAAAAAGGGAGAACTTGGCAGCTATGCACGACTGGACCTGATGGTCAGGGGCCCCTTTACCTTTACTTGTTCCCTGCCTTCTTCTTGTAAGCCAGCCTTTTAGATACTGAGCCTGTGGGCAAGGACTCTCTTTTATTCTCCATATGGTGGTTAGAAAAGATCGAAGTTATAGATAAATAAATGATAGTAGTAATAATAGTTCATAAATGGGTCTCTCTGAAGTAATACAGTCCAATAAGTCTTCTTCCATCTCATTCTGCGGCATCAATAAACTAGGCCTAAGGATGTGGCATAGGAGAGATTTCTCTTGCCAAATGCAAGGCCCATGCAAATGGCTTCCACATCCACACATACAGTGGTACCTTGGTTCTCAAACTTAATCCATTCCGGGAGTCCGTTCCAAAACCAAAGCGTTCCAAACCCAAGGCGCGCTTTCCCCTAGAAAGTAATGCAAAATGGATTGATCCGTTCCAGACTTTTAAACCTAAAACAGCAATTTAACATGAATTTTACTGTCTAACAAGACCATTGATCCATAAAATGAAAGCAATAAGCAATGTCCTGCAGTCACACAATCAATCAATCAATCAGTAGCTGAACTGGGTTCCACAGTCACAAAAGCAAAACAAAAAAGAGCCACAAAAACAAAAGCGCAAAATAAATAGCAAAAACAGACAGACCTCAGTGTAACACTCAAAACGGAAGCATAACACTCAAAACGGAGCATGCCCGGCTTCCAAAAAAAGTTTGCAAACCGGAACACTTACTTCCAGGTTTGCAGTGTTTGGGTTCCAAGTTGTTTGAGTACCAAGGCGTTTGAGAACCAAGGTACCACTGTATACATAAACACACCACCATTCAGTGAATGCCTGACTGGAATTACAGCTACCCCATAGCTGATGCACCTACTGGCCACACTTCACATGTAGGTATGCAGATGTCTGCATACAGGGCTCATCTATACGCTGGAAACCCAAATCTGAATTTGCAGAGATCTTGTTTCAAACCACCAGCAAATGAACGTCCACTCGGCTTGGCTTGCAAACATACTGAATATGTAGTTAGCAGGCACAATCCCACTCCCCACCTCCCACCCACCCCCCAAATTACAGCAGACTCCTCCAGACAAACTGTTCTTTTAGCATTCATCCTGATTTGCTTGCCAAAACTTACACAAAGCTTAGGCTGTGCCCAGCCTTCATTGAGTATTGAGCCTCTGATTTGTTTGTGGGGAGTTTGGACGACAATGAGAAGGAACAAACTTTGCCTTCTGACTTGTTGGCAAAAATTCAAAGTTGCAATTTACAAGATACTACAGTATCCACCAGATGGGGCTACTGCCACAAGTTTCAAGGTGTTGGCTGGATAGTAAGTACCGGTATGTACTGGGGTAGGGTTGCAAGACGCCCGGATTTTCACTTTGTGAAATATGGCAACCCTTGTACTGGGGGAGGATTCTTTTTAATTTATATTGTAGTGTTGTCATATTATTTCAGCTGGATAACAGATTTTGGGGGGTGGGGCAAGGACCTCAACATCTCAGTGAGGAAGTTCCATCGTTTTGCAGAACATAAATAATAATAATAATAATAATAATAATAATAATAATAATAATTTATTTATTCCCCAGCCACTCTGGGCTGCTTCCAACAGAATATTAAAAACAATACAGCATCAAACATTAAAAACAGGGCTGCCTTCAGTTGTCTTTTAAAAGTAAAATAGTTGCTTATTGCCTTGACATCTGCTGGGAGGGCATTCCACAGGGCAGGCACCACTACCAAGAAGGCCCTCTGCCTGGTTCCCTGTGACCTCACTTCTTGCAGCGAGGGAACCACCAGAAGACCCTCACCGCTGGACGATGGGGGTGGAGACGCTCCTTCAGGTATACAGGACCGAGGCCATTTAGGACTTTAAAAGTCAGCACCAACACTTTGAATTGTGCTTGGAAACGTACTGGGAGCTAATTAAGATCTTTCAGGACCGGTGTTATATGGTCTCAGTGGCCACTCCCAGTCACCAGTCTAGCTGCCGCATTCTGGATTAATTGCAGTTTCCGAGTCACCTTCAAAGGTAGCCCCACGTAGAGCGCATTGCAGTAGTCCAAGGAGGAGATAACTAGATCATGCACCACTCTGGCAAGACAGTCTGCAGGCAGGTAGGGTCTCAGCCTGCATACCAGATGGAGCTGGTAGACAGCTGCCCTGGACACAGAATTAAACCTGTGCCTCCATGGACAGCTGTGAGTCCAAAATGACTCCCAGGCTGCGCACCTGGTCCTTCAGGGGCACAGTTACCCCATTCAGGATCAGGGAGTCCTCCATACCAGCCCGCCCCCTGTCTCCCAACAACAGTACTTCTGTCTTGTCAGGATTCAACCTCAATCCGTTAGCCACCATCCATTCTCCAACCACCTCCAGACACTCACACAGGACCTTCACCGCCTTCACTGGTTCTGATTTAAAAGAGAGGTAGAGCTGGGTATCATCCACATATTGATGAACACCCAAACCAAACCCCCTGATGAGCTCTCCCAGCGGCTTCATGTAGATGTTAAAAAGCATGGAGGAGAGGATGGAACCCTGAGGCACCCCACAAGTGAGAGCCCAGGGGTCTGAACACTCATCCCCCACCACCACTTTCTGAACACGGCCCAGGAGAAAGGAGCAGAACCACTGTATAACAGTGCCCCCAGCTCCTCAAGACGGTCTAGAAGGATGTCATGGTCGATGGTATCAAAAACCGCTGAGAGATCCAGCAGAACTAGGAAACAGCTCTCACCTTTGTCCCTAGCCCGCCGGAGATCATCAACCAGTGCGACCAGGGCCGTTTCAGTCCCATGATGAGGCCTGAATCCCGACTGGAAGGGATCCAAATGGTCCACTTCTTCCAGGCGTGCCTGGAGTTGTTCAGCAACCACTCGCTCAATCACCTTGCCCAAGAATGGAAGATTTGAAACTGGGCGATAGCTGGCCATATTGGCCAGGTCTAAAGATGTTTTTTTTAAGAAGCGATTTAATGACTGCCTCTTTCAGTGGGCCTGGGAAGGCTCCCCCACAGAGGGAAGCATTCACCACCCCACAGAGCCCATTGCCCAGCCCTTCCTGGCTTGCTTTTATCAGCTAGGATGGACAAGGATCAAGAAGACAGGTGGTTGGTTTCACTCGTCCAAGCAGCCTGTCCACATCCTCGGAGGTAACAGATTGAAACTGATCCTATATAATATGACTAGACAGGGCTCTGGCACTCTCCCGCCCCAGCCCTGCTCCCACGGTGGAGTCTACCTCCTTCCGAATCCGCCACCAACACTCTAGCCGTCTCAGGAATTGTTTCATCACCCTCAGCTCCGTGGGAAACCACAGGGCTGTCTGGGCTCCATGCAATCGGAGAGGACGCTTCGGAGCCAGACAGTCAATAGCCCTGGTAAACTCCATATTCCAACAGGTCACCAGGGAATCAGCTGAAAGGCCATCAACATGGGATAAAACACCCCCTACCACTCTTTGGAAACCATTTGGGTCCATTAAGTGGTGGGGGTGGACCATCCAAATCGGTCCCACCTCCCTGCAGAGGGGAAGGGTCGCGGAGAAGTCCAGTTGCACCAGGAAGTGATCTGACCATGGCACTTCTTTTGTTTCACTTTTGCTTAATGTCAGATCACCAACATCCATAGAGGTAAACACCAGGTCCAAGGCATGTCCGCGGCTATGAGTTGGGCCAAACTTATTCTGGGACAGCCCCATGGAGGCCATTCTTTCCACGAAGTCCAAAGAGGCTCCTTGTAAGGTTGTGTCAGCATGGATGTTAAAATCCCCTAGGACAACCAAACTAGGTGTCTCCGGGAGCACACCCGCCATGACCTGAAGCAGCTTGGGCAGGGAATCCTTGCCGCAGCGGGGAGGTCAGTACACCAAAAGGAATCTTGTACTGCCCCTATTGCCCAACTTCTAGAACATGCACTCGGAAAACTGGGTCTTCCCAACAGGACGCCTGGTGCAAACTAATAACTTCCTACAAATCACTGCAACCCCCCCCCCCAAGCAAGGGCTTGATATAACATGTTGTAATGTAATATATAAGAACATATGAGAAATAATAGCAGGACGTTTAAGAGCACCATGATGTATTGAAGCCAAGATTGTGTACAGCGTATTGTTTATTTGATGCAATTCTCCTAAACTTTTATTTTTTAAAAATAAACCAAAACAATTGTATTAAAAAGTAGGCATCATCCATCATGTTCTGGAACAGCAACTTTCAAGATCATGCTTACCCATCAATATTTTTCTCTAGGTCTTAAGATGTTTGTTTTTTTAATAGAACACCTTTCTTTTTCTCTTTTTGATCTAGCCAAATCCCAGGCATTGATGTGAATGGGAAATTTTGTTCCAAAGGCAAATTGCAGACACCAGGGCCCAATCTGGATCAGGAACCCAGCAAGGCATGGGCGTACCCAGCGAGGGGCAGGGGGGCAGCTGCCCCCCCGAAGTAAAAAAAATTGCCATATTTTACGGACCATAACCCGCACTTTTTCCCTCCGAAAACTGAAGGGGGAAGTTGCTGTGGGTTATGGAAATCGGACTGTTTCTGCCCCCTACGCGGTTGCAGCCAGCGACAGGAACGTGGGAGGGGGGAGGAGCAGCCTGAGCTGGGGAGGGGCAGACGGGAGCTCCATCCTTCCTTCCATCCTTCCTTTCCCCCTCTTTCTTTCTTTCTTTTTTTCTCTCTCTCCCTCCCTTCTCTCTCTCTCTCTCTCTCTCTCTCTCTCTCTCATCCCTTCTTTCCTTCCTTCCTTCCTTCCTTCTTTCTTTCTTTCTTTCCTTCCTTCTCTCTCTCTCTCTCTCTCTCTCACCCACCCACCCCTTCCATCCTTCCTTCCTTCTCTCTCTTCCCTCCCTCCCTCCTTTCTTCCCTCTCTCTTCCCCTCTCTTGCCCCTCCCCTAGTTTTGTGAAGGATTCAATCCAGAATCTTATAGCATGGGGCAGGGACTTGGTCCAGTGATTGTGAGTTCAGGCCACAATTCCCTTGAGGTACTGAGGGAAATAGTGTCTAATTAGCGGTATGAAGCCTTTGGATTGACTAGGCTTCAAATAAATACTAGAAGGGAGGCCCAGGAGCTGCAGTCAGCTGCAGTGACCCCAAAAGTCAAGTAGGGGCCACCAGTATCAACGCCTCTCCAGCCCCACCATACTGGACGGTTGAGTACATGCCCTTCAGAGACATTCCCAGAATTACAGAAGCCACCCCAGCTTCTGATTTGATCCCTTCCCGCCCACACGCACCCCAGCGCCACCACCACCAAGCTCAGGGAGAAGGATGAGCCAATTCAGCTGGCTCCCATAAGTGCGATACCCCAAAAACACACATCCCAATTTTCATCAGAGGAATGCTGGGCAGTATGTGAATATGGCAGGCCGCCATTTAAATTTCCCACAATGCCCCAGAGTGGGAATACATTCAAACAACATTCAAAGCCCCTTTGTCATCCTCGGGAGAATTCTGGGCACGGCCGTTCATCCCACACAAATTACAGCAACCCTTAACAAACTACACGGCCCAGAATCCTTTGGGGAGGGCGGGAAATGTGCTTTGAATGTAGTTTTGAAGTGTGGAGAGTACACAACCTACATCTGGTGCTTGTTGTCCATTTTAAATGGCGGTTTCCGAGGCACCCAGCATCAGGAAGGATGTTCAATGAGGAGGAAGTGGGCCTCTAGGTGGCAATTTTCCAAAGGTGGCAATTTTCCACACTGGAGATTGTGGGTAAATGCCAGGATCTGTCCAGGTCTTCTTAGGCCCCTATGCCTGGGCAGGACGTCTGGAACACCTTCAGCATACACCCGGGAATCATGGACTCATAACTGGGCTTTATGAGCACCAAATCAGCAGTGAACAGCAGAAGCATTTGTAGAGGTTTCAAAACATTCCTCATTTATTTCTATTAACTACTGCATATTTACAGATCTGGCTTTGTGAGTGTTACAGCCTCTCACTTAGCCATCTTGTCTACAGAAGATATTAAACTGCACACAGCACACGGCAGAGAGCAGAGTCAGGAATGAAATACAACAAAGTAACAATTCCTAACTGTTCCCTCCCAACAGCAGATATCACCAGATTTTCAGAATGGGAGGGGTGAAAATGCTCACAACCTCCCCCTTTTCATTCTGACCATTATGAAAATCTAGCACAAAAGCAATTTCTTTACATATATACCAAGTTGTTCCTTATTAACAGCTTTAGTCAAAGCATCAGCAGGTATTTCTTTCCCTGGCATATATGAGACTTTTACAACTCCTTTCTGAATGCATTCTCTGGCACGGTGCAATTTGATTAGCAAATGTTTTGTTCTTTGCTTGCACCCTTCTGAATGGATTAGTTCTATGCAGGCTTTGTTGTCCTGATAAACTTGAATTGGACAACAAATTTTAACTCTCATATCCTCACATAGTTGCAATAACCACTCTACATTCATGAGGGAAAAATTTAAAGCGTTGAGTTCTGCTTCACATGAACTCATGCTTATTGTTGCCTGTTTCTTACAAGACCAATCAAATAGGCACTGATTGTACAAATAACACACACCTGAGGTGCTCTTGCCATCAGTTGTATCACTACCAAAACTGGCATCGGCATAGATCTCAAGACCTCCAGATTTTTGGCTAGTAAGCTTCAACCTGTAATGCATAGTGCCTTTTAAATACCTAACTATGCGTTTCAGTGCCTTCCAGTCTTGCACTGTAGGTTGATTTACATATCTGCTGAGCAAATTTACGCTAACAGCAATGTCTGGTCTTGTGCACCTTGCTATAAAACTAAGTTTACCCAAAACACTTCTGAACAATGTAGTGTCAGGAAAAACATTAGCATTAGTATCATGTTGGTACCCTGTGACCATGGGGGTGTCTACAGAATTGGCATCTGTCAGATTTAATTTTTCAATCACATCATTGATCTTACGTGATTGATGCAGCAAAACATCACCTTGCTTATTTCTCTCTACTTCCAGTGAGAGATAATTGCTGACTTCCCCTAGGTCTTTCATATCAAAATGCTTTTGCAGTTTTGCAAGAGTGGTTTTGTAAATATTTGCATCCTTCCAGAAAAACAAAATATCATCCACAAAACAAATGCAGTACAATTTGTGCTGGTTAGATTCTTTAACAAAAACACAAGAATCAGCCTTTCCTTGCTGGAAACCTAAGGAAAACAGCACTTCTGTCAGCTTAGTGTGCCAGCATCGAGCACTTTGTTTTAGACCATACAGGGATTTTTTTAATTTACACACCATTCCCTTTTTTATCTGCACTCCGTCTGGCGGTGACATGTAAATACTCTCATTGAGAATTCCGTACAAAAACGCAGTATTTACGTCGTGATGAGATATGGTCATGCCCTCTTCTGCAGCAATTTTCATCAACAGCCTAACTGTCTCAAATTTGACTGTCGGTGAATATGTCTCATGATAGTCCTGATCAGGAACTTGAGAAAAACCACGTGCAACTAATCTGGCTTTATATCTGACCACTTTACCAGTCTGATCAGTCTTGGTTTTGTAAATCCACCTGCTGTCTACAAGTTTCATGCCTGGTTCTACTGGAACCAATTCCCACGTGTCATTTTGCTTTAGGGAATTCAATTCAGCTTTCATGGCGTTAAGCCAAGGTTCAGCATCTTTTTCAGGTAAATTTTGAACCTCTTTGTAGTTAGTTGGTTCAAAAACTGAGTTTGGGTTGCTAGTGGCAGCCATATCTGAAATAGCAGCTTTAGCAAATTCTTTAGAAAATCGTTTAGGTGCTTGTCCCTTGGTAGTTCTCTCAGATCTACGCAATACTCTGGGATCCTCTGGGTCTGGTTCCTCCTCCTTGGGAGAATGGTGACCTGTATCTGGCAAAGATTCTACCTCTAGATCAGTGTCAGACCCATCTGATTTCTTAAAAGAGGTCTTTTCATTCTGATCATCTGTATCAGTGTCAGAATCTGTGCTACCATCAGCATCAATTACAGGTTTTGCCTCTTTGTTAATTGGTTTCACCACCTCATCATCTGAAATGGGATGACATTGAAAAATGCCAACTTTGTCCCATTTTGGATTACAATCCATGCTTCTGGTCAGCCTAATTGTGTTTGTGTCTGTCATCAGCACACGATAGGAACCTTTTTCATAACCTAGAAAAATGCCATGTTGACCAGATTTGCTCAGTTTGTCACCTTGCAGAGTGTGCACCCAAACTTCAGAACCGAAAATTTTTAAATGTTTTACAAACGGTTTCCTTTTGAACAGCATTTCGTATGGGGTGCAATCAATGGCTGATTGATACCTGCGGTTGTAAATATAGGTGAAACACGATAGAGCTTCAGCCCAGAAGGGGTTGGGTAGGCCTGAATCATGCAACAGTTTTAATTCCTTGTTGCAAGGTCTGGTTTACTCTTTCACATAAACCATTCTGCCATGGAGATCTGGGCGTGGCAGTCATGTGCTCTATGCCCTGTTCTGCAGTAAAGTTTTCAAACTGTTCTGAACAAAATTCTCCACCCCTGTCAGTGAAAAGACAACGTACATGCTCATCGTGAACATTCCTGAGCCATGCACAAAATTTTTGAAACTTAGAGAAGGCTTCAGACTTCTTTTGTAACATATAGACCCAAACATATCTAGAATAGGCATCTATCAGAACCAAAAAATAACATGAGTTTCCTCTAGAGAGCGCTAGAGGTCCAACCAAGTCTGCATGCACAATCTCATAAGGTTTCTTAACCTCCCTCCCAGATTTTGTACCTTTGGGAGCTTGCTTAATTTTGTTCTCTGCACATGAGACACATTTCATATGATAAGGACACTTTTGAACTTTCATGCCCTCAACCATATTTTGCATTTTACCTACTGCCTGGAAATGCAAATGACCAAACAAACGATGATAATCATGAATACAATGGTTATGCAATTTCTCATTCTTATCTACTGATATATTACAGCACGCCTTTTCAGTTTCTTTAGTTGCTCCAGCAGCTGTACCTGTAACAAAAGGCAATACATATAAACCATCAACACACTTAGCATAAAGAATGAGTTTGTTGTCTCGAAGAATTTCACACCGAGAGTTTGCAAACACCACTTTAAATCCTTGAGCGTCTAGCTGAGAAACACTCAAGAGATTATCCTGCAAATGAGGAGCATACATAACATTTTTAACTGTTGCATTAAGGCTCTGCAAAGAAACCGTTCCCTGAGCCAAACTTTTAATAGTCGTTCCATCCGCTTGATGAATTGCTCCTCCCTGTTTCTCAAGATGAAGAAAGAGATTTTTATCATTGGCCACGTGCCTTGTGGCTCCTGAGTCGACAACAAAAACAGAACGTGTGAGTTGATTAGAACTGCGTGAAATCAAAGCCTTTGATGCAGCTGGCCCTTGGGGTTTTCGGCCTCCTCCCCCTTTGCCTTTGAAGTTGCCCTTCTTCTTTGAAGAGTTTTTACACTGATTTTTAAAATGGCCGACCTCTCCGCAAGAAAAACAGCGGCGCATTTTAAGAGCTTTTGCAACACTTTCACTTTCCCCTGTTGAAGGCTTGTAGGCATTTCCAACAGCCTTGTCCCTGCTTTCTCTAGCAGTCTGTCTGCGATCCCACTCATTCAAGAGCACGCTAGACACATAATCTTCTGTTAGACGGTCATTGGGCAAAGACGACAATTGAGCAGCTACAGCATCATAAGATTCATCCAAACTGTTTATGATAAGCATTGCAAAAACAGCTTCTGAAATATTTAAGTCTCGCTGGACAAGATCCTGTCTGAGACGTTTTAATTGGGCTAGATGGCTGGGCAAATCACCATCTTTCTGTAATTCCAGCCTACACAGCTTTTTAAAGAAAAGCACACTGGATCCTGCATTTTGTCTTAGATGCATATCTCGAAGTTTATTCCAAACAGCCCGTGCAGTCTGCTGGTTCTCCAAGTTGACCAACAACTGGTCCTGGACACTCAGAATAATTGTCCCCCTGGCTCTCATGTCTGCCTCATGCCACGCTGGCCATCCATCATCATCCTCATTAGGGGGGTCATCTTCTATAATATGGTAAAGCTTTTCCCTTTGTAAAAGTGCTTTCATTTTGACCTGCCATGTAGGATAGGTCTCTGGTGTAAGGAGAGGAAAAGATAGAGACATCTGGCCAGAATGTGCAGAAGCCATGCCTGTGTTTAGTTAACAGCAAGACACTTCCCTTCATGCACCCCAAATACTCTTGACTCTTTCAGCAACTTCTCTCCCCACTCAGCACAATTAACAGGCAAACTGGAAAAGCGTCTCTGCTGTCTTCTTGGCAGCCAGCAACATACCTTTCTGTAAATCAAACAGCAGCTTGAAAAACAGCTTCAGCTCACAGCTCAACTCCGATGTGCAGCATCAGATGGAAATGGATCAGAAACATCCAATTATCCAACCATCAATAGCCATCTGCAACCACCAGTCTGCTACCAGCAACCATCCGCCTGCTACCATATGTGGGTAAATGCCAGGATCTGTCCAGGTCTTCTTAGGCCCCTATGCCTGGGCAGGACGTCTGGAACACCTTCAGCATACACCCGGGAATCATGGACTCATAACTGGGCTTTATGA